>NW_028231998.1:600000-1147542 GCF_054491065.1 Syngnathus leptorhynchus
GCTCCAGGGCTCCATAGCTCCATACCTCCAGAGCTCCATACCTCCAGAGCTCCATACCTCCAGAGCTCCAGAGCTCCATAGCACCAGAGCTCCATGGCTTCAGAGCTCCATAGCTCCATACCTCCAGAGCTCCAGGGCTCCATAGCACCATACCTCCAGAGCTCCATACCTCCAGAGCTCCAGAGCTCCATAGCACCAGAGCTCCATGGCTTCAGAGCTCCATAGCACCATAGCTCCATACCTCCAGAGCTCCAGGGCTCCATAGCTCCATACCTCCAGAGCTCCATACCTCCAGAGCTCCATACCTCCAGAGCTCCATAGCTCCATAGCACCAGAGCTCCATAGCTCCATAGCACCAGAGCTCCATAGCACCAGAGCTCCATAGCACCAGAGCTCCATAGCTCCATAGCACCAGAGCTCCATAGCTCCATAGCACCAGAGCTCCATACTTCCAGAGCTCCATAGCTCCATAGCTCCATAGCACCAGAGCTCCATAGCTCCATAGCACCAGAGCTCCATAGCTCCATAGCACCAGAGCTCCATACTTCCATAGCTCCATAGCTCCATACCTCCAGAGCTCCATAGCTCCATAGCTCCATACCTCCAGAGCTCCATAGCTCCAGAGCTCCATAGCTCCATAGCTCCATAGCACCAGAGCTCCATAGCTCCATAGCACCAGAGCTCCATACTTCCATAGCTCCAGGGCTCCATAGCTCCAGGGCTCCATACCTCCAGAGCTCCATAGCTCCATACTTCCAGAGCTCCATAGCTCCATACTTCCATAGCTCCATACTTCCATACCTCCATAGCTCCATACTTCCATAGCACCAGAGCTCCATACTTCCATAGCACCAGAGCTCCATACCTCCAGAGCTCCAGAGCTCCAGCCTGGGTGGCTGGTGGCTCCATAGCTCCATACTTCCATAGCTCTAAGTCAGAGAGTTGGCGAAAATTGCACTAAGTGCGAAAGCCCATTCATTTACAACGGCGTGTCCACAAGGCGGCGACATTTCCCCGTTACCGGTGGCTGCGCGGCGGGTGAGTGACAGAGCTTATCCGAGCGGCTGGAACTCTGCGCCGGCGTGGTCGAGCGTGAGGCCTCGGCCCTTTGGCTGCCTGGTACCTAAAACACTTCCATTGATCCAGCCACGGAGGGTGCTGGCTGGTGGCTCCATACCTCCATAGCTCCATAGCACCAGAGCTCCATAGCTCCATAGCACCAGAGCTCCATGGCTTCAGAGCTCCATAGCACCATAGCTCCATACCTCCAGAGCTCCAGGGCTCCAAAGCTCCATACCTCCAGAGCTCCATACCTCCAGAGCTCCATACCTCCAGAGCTCCATAGCTCCATAGCACCAGAGCTCCATAGCTCCATAGCACCAGAGCTCCATAGCACCATAGCTCCATAGCACCAGAGCTCCATAGCTCCATAGCACCAGAGCTCCATAGCTCCATAGCACCAGAGCTCCATAGCTCCATAGCACCAGAGCTCCATACTTCCAGAGCTCCATAGCTCCATAGCTCCATAGCACCAGAGCTCCATAGCTCCATAGCACCAGAGCTCCATAGCTCCATAGCACCAGAGCTCCATACTTCCATAGCTCCATAGCTCCATACCTCCAGAGCTCCATAGCTCCATACCTCCAGAGCTCCATAGCTCCAGAGCTCCATAGCTCCATAGCACCAGAGCTCCATAGCTCCATAGCACCAGAGCTCCATACTTCCATAGCTCCAGGGCTCCATAGCTCCAGGGCTCCATAGCTCCATACCTCCAGAGCTCCATAGCTCCATACCTCCAGAGCTCCATAGCTCCATACTTCCAGAGCTCCATAGCTCCATAGCACCAGAGCTCCATAGCTCCATAGCACCAGAGCTCCATAGCTCCATAGCACCAGAGCTCCATAGCTCCATAGCACCAGAGCTCCATAGCTCCATAGCTCCAGGGCTCCATAGCTCCATAGCTCCAGGGCTCCATAGCTCCATAGCTCCAGGGCTCCATAGCTCCATACCTCCAGAGCTCCATACCTCCAGAGCTCCATACCTCCAGAGCTCCATAGCTCCATAGCACCAGAGCTCCATAGCTCCATAGCACCAGAGCTCCATAGCACCAGAGCTCCATAGCACCAGAGCTCCATAGCTCCATAGCACCAGAGCTCCATAGCTCCATAGCACCAGAGCTCCATATTTCCAGAGCTCCATAGCTCCATAGCTCCATAGCACCAGAGCTCCATAGCTCCATAGCACCAGAGCTCCATAGCTCCATAGCACCAGAGCTCCATACTTCCATAGCTCCATAGCTCCATACCTCCAGAGCTCCATAGCTCCATAGCTCCATACCTCCAGAGCTCCATAGCTCCAGAGCTCCATAGCTCCATAGCTCCATAGCACCAGAGCTCCATAGCTCCATAGCACCAGAGCTCCATACTTCCATAGCTCCAGGGCTCCATAGCTCCAGGGCTCCATACCTCCAGAGCTCCATAGCTCCATACTTCCAGAGCTCCATAGCTCCATACTTCCATAGCTCCATACTTCCATACCTCCATAGCTCCATACTTCCATAGCACCAGAGCTCCATACTTCCATAGCACCAGAGCTCCATACCTCCAGAGCTCCAGAGCTCCAGCCTGGGTGGCTGGTGGCTCCATAGCTCCATACTTCCATAGCTCTAAGTCAGAGAGTTGGCGAAAATTGCACTAAGTGCGAAAGCCCATTCATTTACAACGGCGTGTCCACAAGGCGGCGACATTTCCCCGTTACCGGTGGCTGCGCGGCGGGTGAGTGACAGAGCTTATCCGAGCGGCTGGAACTCTGCGCCGGCGTGGTCGAGCGTGAGGCCTCGGCCCTTTGGCTGCCTGGTACCTAAAACACTTCCATTGATCCAGCCACGGAGGGTGCTGGCTGGTGGCTCCATACCTCCATAGCTCCATAGCACCAGAGCTCCATAGCTCCATAGCACCAGAGCTCCATGGCTTCAGAGCTCCATAGCACCATAGCTCCATACCTCCAGAGCTCCAGGGCTCCAAAGCTCCATACCTCCAGAGCTCCATACCTCCAGAGCTCCATACCTCCAGAGCTCCATAGCTCCATAGCACCAGAGCTCCATAGCTCCATAGCACCAGAGCTCCATAGCACCATAGCTCCATAGCACCAGAGCTCCATAGCTCCATAGCACCAGAGCTCCATAGCTCCATAGCACCAGAGCTCCATAGCTCCATAGCACCAGAGCTCCATACTTCCAGAGCTCCATAGCTCCATAGCTCCATAGCACCAGAGCTCCATAGCTCCATAGCACCAGAGCTCCATAGCTCCATAGCACCAGAGCTCCATACTTCCATAGCTCCATAGCTCCATACCTCCAGAGCTCCATAGCTCCATACCTCCAGAGCTCCATAGCTCCAGAGCTCCATAGCTCCATAGCACCAGAGCTCCATAGCTCCATAGCACCAGAGCTCCATACTTCCATAGCTCCAGGGCTCCATAGCTCCAGGGCTCCATAGCTCCATACCTCCAGAGCTCCATAGCTCCATACCTCCAGAGCTCCATAGCTCCATACTTCCAGAGCTCCATAGCTCCATAGCACCAGAGCTCCATAGCTCCATAGCACCAGAGCTCCATAGCTCCATAGCACCAGAGCTCCATAGCTCCATAGCACCAGAGCTCCATAGCTCCATAGCTCCAGGGCTCCATAGCTCCATAGCTCCAGGGCTCCATAGCTCCATAGCTCCAGGGCTCCATAGCTCCAGGGCTCCAGGGCTCCATAGCTCCATACCTCCAGAGCTCCATAGCTCCATACTTCCAGAGCTCCATAGCTCCATAGCTCCATACTTCCATAGCTCCATAGCTCCATACTTCCATAGCACCAGAGCTCCATACCTCCAGAGCTCCATAGCTCCAGCCTGGGTGGCTGGTGGCTCCATAGCTCCATACTTCCATAGCTCCAGTCAGAGAGTTGGCGAAAATTGCACTAAGTGCGAAAGCCCATTCATTTACAACGGCGTGTCCACAAGGCGGCGACATTTCCCCGTTACCGGTGGCTGCGCGGCGGGTGAGTGACAGAGCTTATCCGAGCGGCTGGAACTCTGCGCCGGCGTGGTCGAGCGTGAGGCCTCGGCCCTTTGGCTGCCTGGTACCTAAAACACTTCCATTGATCCAGCCACGGAGGGTGCTGGCTGGTGGCTCCATACCTCCATAGCTCCATAGCACCAGAGCTCCATAGCTCCATAGCACCAGAGCTCCATGGCTTCAGAGCTCCATAGCACCATAGCTCCATACCTCCAGAGCTCCAGGGCTCCATAGCTCCATACCTCCAGAGCTCCATACCTCCAGAGCTCCATACCTCCAGAGCTCCATAGCACCAGAGCTCCATGGCTTCAGAGCTCCATAGCACCATAGCTCCATACCTCCAGAGCTCCAGGGCTCCATAGCTCCATACCTCCAGAGCTCCATACCTCCAGAGCTCCATACCTCCAGAGCTCCATAGCACCAGAGCTCCATGGCTTCAGAGCTCCATAGCACCATAGCTCCATACCTCCAGAGCTCCAGGGCTCCATAGCTCCATACCTCCAGAGCTCCATACCTCCAGAGCTCCATACCTCCAGAGCTCCAGAGCTCCATAGCACCAGAGCTCCATGGCTTCAGAGCTCCATAGCACCATAGCTCCATACCTCCAGAGCTCCAGGGCTCCATAGCTCCATACCTCCAGAGCTCCATACCTCCAGAGCTCCAGAGCTCCATAGCACCAGAGCTCCATGGCTTCAGAGCTCCATAGCACCATAGCTCCATACCTCCAGAGCTCCAGGGCTCCATAGCTCCATACCTCCAGAGCTCCATACCTCCAGAGCTCCATACCTCCAGAGCTCCATAGCTCCATAGCACCAGAGCTCCATAGCTCCATAGCACCAGAGCTCCATAGCACCAGAGCTCCATAGCACCAGAGCTCCATAGCTCCATAGCACCAGAGCTCCATAGCTCCATAGCACCAGAGCTCCATAGCTCCATAGCACCAGAGCTCCATACTTCCAGAGCTCCATAGCTCCATAGCTCCATAGCACCAGAGCTCCATAGCTCCATAGCACCAGAGCTCCATGGCTTCAGAGCTCCATAGCACCATAGCTCCATACCTCCAGAGCTCCAGGGCTCCATAGCTCCATACCTCCAGAGCTCCATACCTCCAGAGCTCCATACCTCCAGAGCTCCATAGCACCAGAGCTCCATAGCTCCATAGCACCAGAGCTCCATAGCACCAGAGCTCCATAGCACCAGAGCTCCATAGCTCCATAGCACCAGAGCTCCATAGCTCCATAGCACCAGAGCTCCATACTTCCAGAGCTCCATAGCTCCATAGCTCCATAGCACCAGAGCTCCATAGCTCCATAGCACCAGAGCTCCATAGCTCCATAGCACCAGAGCTCCATACTTCCATAGCTCCATACCTCCAGAGCTCCATAGCTCCATAGCTCCATACCTCCAGAGCTCCATAGCTCCAGAGCTCCATAGCTCCATAGCTCCATAGCACCAGAGCTCCATAGCTCCATAGCACCAGAGCTCCATACTTCCATAGTTTCAGGGCTCCATAGCTCCAGGGCTCCATAGCTCCATACCTCCAGAGCTCCATAGCTCCATATTTCCAGAGCTCCATAGCTCCATAGCACCAGAGCTCCATAGCTCCATAGCACCAGAGCTCCATAGCTCCATAGCACCAGAGCTCCATAGCTCCATAGCACCAGAGCTCCATAGCTCCATAGCTCCAGGGCTCCATAGCTCCATAGCTCCAGGGCTCCATAGCTCCATAGCTCCAGGGCTCCATAGCTCCATAGCTCCATACCTCCAGAGCTCCATACCTCCAGAGCTCCATACCTCCATAGCACCAGAGCTCCATAGCTCCAGGGCTCCATAGCTCCATACCTCCAGAGCTCCATAGCTCCATACTTCCAGAGCTCCATAGCTCCATAGCTCCATAGCTCCATACTTCCATAGCTCCATAGCTCCATACTTCCATAGCACCTGAGCTCCATACCTCCAGAGCTCCATAGCTCCAGCCTGGGTGGCTGGTGGCTCCATAGCTCCATACTTCCATAGCTCTAAGTCAGAGAGTTGGCGAAAATTGCACTAAGTGCGAAAGCCCATTCATTTACAACGGCGTGTCCGCCAGGCGGCGACATTTCCCCGTTACCGGTGGCTGCGCGGCGGGTGAGTGACAGAGCTTATCCGAGCGGCTGGAACTCTGCGCCGGCGTGGTCGAGCGTGAGGCCTCGGCCCTTTGGCTGCCTGGTACCTAAAACACTTCCATTGATCCAGCCACGGAGGGTGCTGGCTGGTGGCTCCATACCTCCATAGCTCCATAGCACCAGAGCTCCATAGCTCCATAGCACCAGAGCTCCATGGCTTCAGAGCTCCATAGCACCATAGCTCCATACCTCCAGAGCTCCAGGGCTCCATAGCTCCATACCTCCAGAGCTCCATACCTCCAGAGCTCCAGAGCTCCATAGCACCAGAGCTCCATGGCTTCAGAGCTCCATAGCACCATAGCTCCATACCTCCAGAGCTCCAGGGCTCCATAGCTCCATACCTCCAGAGCTCCATACCTCCAGAGCTCCATACCTCCAGAGCTCCATAGCACCAGAGCTCCATGGCTTCAGAGCTCCATAGCACCATAGCTCCATACCTCCAGAGCTCCAGGGCTCCATAGCTCCATACCTCCAGAGCTCCATACCTCCAGAGCTCCATACCTCCAGAGCTCCAGAGCTCCATAGCACCAGAGCTCCATGGCTTCAGAGCTCCATAGCACCATAGCTCCATACCTCCAGAGCTCCAGGGCTCCATAGCTCCATACCTCCAGAGCTCCATACCTCCAGAGCTCCAGAGCTCCATAACACCAGAGCTCCATGGCTTCAGAGCTCCATAGCACCATAGCTCCATACCTCCAGAGCTCCAGGGCTCCATAGCTCCATACCTCCAGAGCTCCATACCTCCAGAGCTCCATACCTCCAGAGCTCCATAGCTCCATAGCACCAGAGCTCCATAGCTCCATAGCACCAGAGCTCCATAGCACCAGAGCTCCATAGCACCAGAGCTCCATAGCTCCATAGCACCAGAGCTCCATAGCTCCATAGCACCAGAGCTCCATAGCTCCATAGCACCAGAGCTCCATAGCACCAGAGCTCCATGGCTTCAGAGCTCCATAGCACCATAGCTCCATACCTCCAGAGCTCCAGGGCTCCATAGCTCCATACCTCCAGAGCTCCATACCTCCAGAGCTCCATACCTCCAGAGCTCCAGAGCTCCATAGCACCAGAGCTCCATGGCTTCAGAGCTCCATAGCACCATAGCTCCATACCTCCAGAGCTCCAGGGCTCCATAGCTCCATACCTCCAGAGCTCCATACCTCCAGAGCTCCAGAGCTCCATAGCACCAGAGCTCCATGGCTTCAGAGCTCCATAGCACCATAGCTCCATACCTCCAGAGCTCCAGGGCTCCATAGCTCCATACCTCCAGAGCTCCATACCTCCAGAGCTCCAGAGCTCCATAGCACCAGAGCTCCATGGCTTCAGAGCTCCATAGCACCATAGCTCCATACCTCCAGAGCTCCAGGGCTCCAAAGCTCCATACCTCCAGAGCTCCATACCTCCAGAGCTCCATACCTCCAGAGCTCCATAGCTCCATAGCACCAGAGCTCCATAGCTCCATAGCACCAGAGCTCCATAGCACCAGAGCTCCATAGCACCAGAGCTCCATAGCTCCATAGCACCAGAGCTCCATAGCTCCATAGCACCAGAGCTCCATAGCTCCATAGCACCAGAGCTCCATACTTCCAGAGCTCCATAGCTCCATAGCTCCATAGCACCAGAGCTCCATAGCTCCATAGCACCAGAGCTCCATAGCTCCATAGCACCAGAGCTCCATACTTCCATAGCTCCATAGCTCCATACCTCCAGAGCTCCATAGCTCCATAGCTCCATACCTCCAGAGCTCCATAGCTCCAGAGCTCCATAGCTCCATAGCACCAGAGCTCCATAGCTCCATAGCACCAGAGCTCCATACTTCCATAGCTCCAGGGCTCCATAGCTCCAGGGCTCCATAGCTCCATACCTCCAGAGCTCCATAGCTCCATACTTCCAGAGCTCCATAGCTCCATAGCACCAGAGCTCCATAGCTCCATAGCACCAGAGCTCCATAGCTCCATAGCACCAGAGCTCCATAGCTCCATAGCACCAGAGCTCCATAGCTCCATAGCTCCAGGGCTCCATAGCTCCATAGCTCCAGGGCTCCATAGCTCCATAGCTCCAGGGCTCCATAGCTCCATAGCTCCATACCTCCAGAGCTCCATACCTCCAGAGCTCCATACCTCCATAGCACCAGAGCTCCATAGCTCCAGGGCTCCAGGGCTCCATAGCTCCATACCTCCAGAGCTCCATAGCTCCATACTTCCAGAGCTCCATAGCTCCATAGCTCCATACTTCCATAGCTCCATAGCTCCATACTTCCATAGCACCTGAGTTCCATACCTCCAGAGCTCCATAGCTCCAGCCTGGGTGGCTGGTGGCTCCATAGCTCCATACTTCCATAGCTCTAAGTCAGAGAGTTGGCGAAAATTGCACTAAGTGCGAAAGCCCATTCATTTACAACGGCGTGTCCGCCAGGCGGCGACATTTCCCCGTTACCGGTGGCTGCGCGGCGGGTGAGTGACAGAGCTTATCCGAGCGGCTGGAACTCTGCGCCGGCGTGGTCGAGCGTGAGGCCTCGGCCCTTTGGCTGCCTGGTACCTAAAACACTTCCATTGATCCAGCCACGGAGGGTGCTGGCTGGTGGCTCCATACCTCCATAGCTCCATAGCACCAGAGCTCCATAGCTCCATAGCACCAGAGCTCCATGGCTTCAGAGCTCCATAGCACCATAGCTCCATACCTCCAGAGCTCCAGGGCTCCATAGCTCCATACCTCCAGAGCTCCATACCTCCAGAGCTCCAGAGCTCCATAGCACCAGAGCTCCATGGCTTCAGAGCTCCATAGCACCATAGCTCCATACCTCCAGAGCTCCAGGGCTCCATAGCTCCATACCTCCAGAGCTCCATACCTCCAGAGCTCCATACCTCCAGAGCTCCATAGCACCAGAGCTCCATGGCTTCAGAGCTCCATAGCACCATAGCTCCATACCTCCAGAGCTCCAGGGCTCCATAGCTCCATACCTCCAGAGCTCCATACCTCCAGAGCTCCATACCTCCAGAGCTCCAGAGCTCCATAGCACCAGAGCTCCATGGCTTCAGAGCTCCATAGCACCATAGCTCCATACCTCCAGAGCTCCAGGGCTCCATAGCTCCATACCTCCAGAGCTCCATACCTCCAGAGCTCCAGAGCTCCATAGCACCAGAGCTCCATGGCTTCAGAGCTCCATAGCACCATAGCTCCATACCTCCAGAGCTCCAGGGCTCCATAGCTCCATACCTCCAGAGCTCCATACCTCCAGAGCTCCAGAGCTCCATAGCACCAGAGCTCCATGGCTTCAGAGCTCCATAGCACCATAGCTCCATACCTCCAGAGCTCCAGGGCTCCAAAGCTCCATACCTCCAGAGCTCCATACCTCCAGAGCTCCATACCTCCAGAGCTCCATAGCTCCATAGCACCAGAGCTCCATAGCTCCATAGCACCAGAGCTCCATAGCACCAGAGCTCCATAGCACCAGAGCTCCATAGCTCCATAGCACCAGAGCTCCATAGCTCCATAGCACCAGAGCTCCATAGCTCCATAGCACCAGAGCTCCATACTTCCAGAGCTCCATAGCTCCATAGCTCCATAGCACCAGAGCTCCATAGCTCCATAGCACCAGAGCTCCATAGCTCCATAGCACCAGAGCTCCATACTTCCATAGCTCCATAGCTCCATACCTCCAGAGCTCCATAGCTCCATAGCTCCATACCTCCAGAGCTCCATAGCTCCAGAGCTCCATAGCTCCATAGCACCAGAGCTCCATAGCTCCATAGCACCAGAGCTCCATACTTCCATAGCTCCAGGGCTCCATAGCTCCAGGGCTCCATAGCTCCATACCTCCAGAGCTCCATAGCTCCATACTTCCAGAGCTCCATAGCTCCATAGCACCAGAGCTCCATAGCTCCATAGCACCAGAGCTCCATAGCTCCATAGCACCAGAGCTCCATAGCTCCATAGCACCAGAGCTCCATAGCTCCATAGCTCCAGGGCTCCATAGCTCCATAGCTCCAGGGCTCCATAGCTCCATAGCTCCAGGGCTCCATAGCTCCATAGCTCCATACCTCCAGAGCTCCATACCTCCAGAGCTCCATACCTCCATAGCACCAGAGCTCCATAGCTCCAGGGCTCCAGGGCTCCATAGCTCCATACCTCCAGAGCTCCATAGCTCCATACTTCCAGAGCTCCATAGCTCCATAGCTCCATACTTCCATAGCTCCATAGCTCCATACTTCCATAGCACCTGAGCTCCATACCTCCAGAGCTCCATAGCTCCAGCCTGGGTGGCTGGTGGCTCCATAGCTCCATACTTCCATAGCTCTAAGTCAGAGAGTTGGCGAAAATTGCACTAAGTGCGAAAGCCCATTCATTTACAACGGCGTGTCCGCCAGGCGGCGACATTTCCCCGTTACCGGTGGCTGCGCGGCGGGTGAGTGACAGAGCTTATCCGAGCGGCTGGAACTCTGCGCCGGCGTGGTCGAGCGTGAGGCCTCGGCCCTTTGGCTGCCTGGTACCTAAAACACTTCCATTGATCCAGCCACGGAGGGTGCTGGCTGGTGGCTCCATACCTCCATAGCTCCATAGCACCAGAGCTCCATAGCTCCATAGCACCAGAGCTCCATGGCTTCAGAGCTCCATAGCACCATAGCTCCATACCTCCAGAGCTCCAGGGCTCCATAGCTCCATACCTCCAGAGCTCCATACCTCCAGAGCTCCATACCTCCAGAGCTCCATAGCACCAGAGCTCCATGGCTTCAGAGCTCCATAGCACCATAGCTCCATACCTCCAGAGCTCCAGGGCTCCATAGCTCCATACCTCCAGAGCTCCATACCTCCAGAGCTCCATACCTCCAGAGCTCCATAGCACCAGAGCTCCATGGCTTCAGAGCTCCATAGCACCATAGCTCCATACCTCCAGAGCTCCAGGGCTCCATAGCTCCATACCTCCAGAGCTCCATACCTCCAGAGCTCCATACCTCCAGAGCTCCAGAGCTCCATAGCACCAGAGCTCCATGGCTTCAGAGCTCCATAGCTCCATACCTCCAGAGCTCCAGGGCTCCATAGCTCCATACCTCCAGAGCTCCATACCTCCAGAGCTCCAGAGCTCCATAGCACCAGAGCTCCATGGCTTCAGAGCTCCATAGCACCATAGCTCCATACCTCCAGAGCTCCAGGGCTCCATAGCTCCATACCTCCAGAGCTCCATACCTCCAGAGCTCCATACCTCCAGAGCTCCATAGCTCCATAGCACCAGAGCTCCATAGCTCCATAGCACCAGAGCTCCATAGCACCAGAGCTCCATAGCACCAGAGCTCCATAGCTCCATAGCACCAGAGCTCCATAGCTCCATAGCACCAGAGCTCCATAGCTCCATAGCACCAGAGCTCCATACTTCCAGAGCTCCATAGCTCCATAGCTCCATAGCTCCATAGCACCAGAGCTCCATAGCTCCATAGCACCAGAGCTCCATAGCTCCATAGCACCAGAGCTCCATACTTCCATAGCTCCATAGCTCCATACCTCCAGAGCTCCATAGCTCCATAGCTGCATACCTCCAGAGCTCCATAGCTCCAGAGCTCCATAGCTCCATAGCTCCATAGCACCAGAGCTCCATAGCTCCATAGCACCAGAGCTCCATACTTCCATAGCTCCAGGGCTCCATAGCTCCAGGGCTCCATACCTCCAGAGCTCCATAGCTCCATACTTCCAGAGCTCCATAGCTCCATACTTCCATAGCTCCATACTTCCATACCTCCATAGCTCCATACTTCCATAGCACCAGAGCTCCATACTTCCATAGCACCAGAGCTCCATACCTCCAGAGCTCCAGAGCTCCAGCCTGGGTGGCTGGTGGCTCCATAGCTCCATACTTCCATAGCTCTAAGTCAGAGAGTTGGCGAAAATTGCACTAAGTGCGAAAGCCCATTCATTTACAACGGCGTGTCCACAAGGCGGCGACATTTCCCCGTTACCGGTGGCTGCGCGGCGGGTGAGTGACAGAGCTTATCCGAGCGGCTGGAACTCTGCGCCGGCGTGGTCGAGCGTGAGGCCTCGGCCATTTGGCTGCCTGGTACCTAAAACACTTCCATTGATCCAGCCACGGAGGGTGCTGGCTGGTGGCTCCATACCTCCATAGCTCCATAGCACCAGAGCTCCATAGCTCCATAGCACCAGAGCTCCATGGCTTCAGAGCTCCATAGCACCATAGCTCCATACCTCCAGAGCTCCAGGGCTCCATAGCTCCATACCTCCAGAGCTCCATACCTCCAGAGCTCCATACCTCCAGAGCTCCATAGCACCAGAGCTCCATGGCTTCAGAGCTCCATAGCACCATAGCTCCATACCTCCAGAGCTCCAGGGCTCCATAGCTCCATACCTCCAGAGCTCCATACCTCCAGAGCTCCAGAGCTCCATAGCACCAGAGCTCCATGGCTTCAGAGCTCCATAGCTCCATACCTCCAGAGCTCCAGGGCTCCATAGCACCATACCTCCAGAGCTCCATACCTCCAGAGCTCCAGAGCTCCATAGCACCAGAGCTCCATGGCTTCAGAGCTCCATAGCACCATAGCTCCATACCTCCAGAGCTCCAGGGCTCCATAGCTCCATACCTCCAGAGCTCCATACCTCCAGAGCTCCATACCTCCAGAGCTCCATAGCTCCATAGCACCAGAGCTCCATAGCTCCATAGCACCAGAGCTCCATAGCACCAGAGCTCCATAGCACCAGAGCTCCATAGCTCCATAGCACCAGAGCTCCATAGCTCCATAGCACCAGAGCTCCATACTTCCAGAGCTCCATAGCTCCATAGCTCCATAGCACCAGAGCTCCATAGCTCCATAGCACCAGAGCTCCATAGCTCCATAGCACCAGAGCTCCATACTTCCATAGCTCCATAGCTCCATACCTCCAGAGCTCCATAGCTCCATAGCTCCATACCTCCAGAGCTCCATAGCTCCAGAGCTCCATAGCTCCATAGCTCCATAGCACCAGAGCTCCATAGCTCCATAGCACCAGAGCTCCATACTTCCATAGCTCCAGGGCTCCATAGCTCCAGGGCTCCATACCTCCAGAGCTCCATAGCTCCATACTTCCAGAGCTCCATAGCTCCATACTTCCATAGCTCCATACTTCCATACCTCCATAGCTCCATACTTCCATAGCACCAGAGCTCCATACTTCCATAGCACCAGAGCTCCATACCTCCAGAGCTCCAGAGCTCCAGCCTGGGTGGCTGGTGGCTCCATAGCTCCATACTTCCATAGCTCTAAGTCAGAGAGTTGGCGAAAATTGCACTAAGTGCGAAAGCCCATTCATTTACAACGGCGTGTCCACAAGGCGGCGACATTTCCCCATTACCGGTGGCTGCGCGGCGGGTGAGTGACAGAGCTTATCCGAGCGGCTGGAACTCTGCGCCGGCGTGGTCGAGCGTGAGGCCTCGGCCCTTTGGCTGCCTGGTACCTAAAACACTTCCATTGATCCAGCCACGGAGGGTGCTGGCTGGTGGCTCCATACCTCCATAGCTCCATAGCACCAGAGCTCCATAGCTCCATAGCACCAGAGCTCCATGGCTTCAGAGCTCCATAGCACCATAGCTCCATACCTCCAGAGCTCCAGGGCTCCAAAGCTCCATACCTCCAGAGCTCCATACCTCCAGAGCTCCATACCTCCAGAGCTCCATAGCTCCATAGCACCAGAGCTCCATAGCTCCATAGCACCAGAGCTCCATAGCACCATAGCTCCATAGCACCAGAGCTCCATAGCTCCATAGCACCAGAGCTCCATAGCTCCATAGCACCAGAGCTCCATAGCTACATAGCACCAGAGCTCCATACTTCCAGAGCTCCATAGCTCCATAGCTCCATAGCACCAGAGCTCCATAGCTCCATAGCACCAGAGCTCCATAGCTCCATAGCACCAGAGCTCCATACTTCCATAGCTCCATAGCTCCATACCTCCAAAGCTCCATAGCTCCATACCTCCAGAGCTCCATAGCTCCAGAGCTCCATAGCTCCATAGCACCAGAGCTCCATAGCTCCATAGCACCAGAGCTCCATACTTCCATAGCTCCAGGGCTCCATAGCTCCAGGGCTCCATAGCTCCATACCTCCAGAGCTCCATAGCTCCATACCTCCAGAGCTCCATAGCTCCATACTTCCAGAGCTCCATAGCTCCATAGCACCAGAGCTCCATAGCTCCATAGCACCAGAGCTCCATAGCTCCATAGCACCAGAGCTCCATAGCTCCATAGCACCAGAGCTCCATAGCTCCATAGCTCCAGGGCTCCATAGCTCCATAGCTCCAGGGCTCCATAGCTCCATAGCTCCAGGGCTCCATAGCTCCAGGGCTCCAGGGCTCCATAGCTCCATACCTCCAGAGCTCCATAGCTCCATACTTCCAGAGCTCCATAGCTCCATAGCTCCATACTTCCATAGCTCCATAGCTCCATACTTCCATAGCACCAGAGCTCCATACCTCCAGAGCTCCATAGCTCCAGCCTGGGTGGCTGGTGGCTCCATAGCTCCATACTTCCATAGCTCCAGTCAGAGAGTTGGCGAAAATTGCACTAAGTGCGAAAGCCCATTCATTTACAACGGCGTGTCCACAAGGCGGCGACATTTCCCCGTTACCGGTGGCTGCGCGGCGGGTGAGTGACAGAGCTTATCCGAGCGGCTGGAACTCTGCGCCGGCGTGGTCGAGCGTGAGGCCTCGGCCCTTTGGCTGCCTGGTACCTAAAACACTTCCATTGATCCAGCCACGGAGGGTGCTGGCTGGTGGCTCCATACCTCCATAGCTCCATAGCACCAGAGCTCCATAGCTCCATAGCACCAGAGCTCCATGGCTTCAGAGCTCCATAGCACCATAGCTCCATACCTCCAGAGCTCCAGGGCTCCATAGCTCCATACCTCCAGAGCTCCATACCTCCAGAGCTCCATACCTCCAGAGCTCCATAGCACCAGAGCTCCATGGCTTCAGAGCTCCATAGCACCATAGCTCCATACCTCCAGAGCTCCAGGGCTCCATAGCTCCATACCTCCAGAGCTCCATACCTCCAGAGCTCCATACCTCCAGAGCTCCATAGCACCAGAGCTCCATGGCTTCAGAGCTCCATAGCACCATAGCTCCATACCTCCAGAGCTCCAGGGCTCCATAGCTCCATACCTCCAGAGCTCCATACCTCCAGAGCTCCATACCTCCAGAGCTCCAGAGCTCCATAGCACCAGAGCTCCATGGCTTCAGAGCTCCATAGCACCATAGCTCCATACCTCCAGAGCTCCAGGGCTCCATAGCTCCATACCTCCAGAGCTCCATACCTCCAGAGCTCCAGAGCTCCATAGCACCAGAGCTCCATGGCTTCAGAGCTCCATAGCACCATAGCTCCATACCTCCAGAGCTCCAGGGCTCCATAGCTCCATACCTCCAGAGCTCCATACCTCCAGAGCTCCATACCTCCAGAGCTCCATAGCTCCATAGCACCAGAGCTCCATAGCTCCATAGCACCAGAGCTCCATAGCACCAGAGCTCCATAGCACCAGAGCTCCATAGCTCCATAGCACCAGAGCTCCATAGCTCCATAGCACCAGAGCTCCATAGCTCCATAGCACCAGAGCTCCATACTTCCAGAGCTCCATAGCTCCATAGCTCCATAGCACCAGAGCTCCATAGCTCCATAGCACCAGAGCTCCATGGCTTCAGAGCTCCATAGCACCATAGCTCCATACCTCCAGAGCTCCAGGGCTCCATAGCTCCATACCTCCAGAGCTCCATACCTCCAGAGCTCCATACCTCCAGAGCTCCATAGCACCAGAGCTCCATAGCTCCATAGCACCAGAGCTCCATAGCACCAGAGCTCCATAGCTCCATAGCACCAGAGCTCCATAGCTCCATAGCACCAGAGCTCCATACTTCCAGAGCTCCATAGCTCCATAGCTCCATAGCACCAGAGCTCCATAGCTCCATAGCACCAGAGCTCCATAGCTCCATAGCACCAGAGCTCCATACTTCCATAGCTCCATAGCTCCATAGCTCCATACCTCCAGAGCTCCATAGCTCCATAGCTCCATACCTCCAGAGCTCCATAGCTCCAGAGCTCCATAGCTCCATAGCTCCATAGCACCAGAGCTCCATAGCTCCATAGCACCAGAGCTCCATACTTCCATAGCTCCAGGGCTCCATAGCTCCAGGGCTCCATACCTCCAGAGCTCCATAGCTCCATACTTCCAGAGCTCCATAGCTCCATACTTCCATAGCTCCATACTTCCATACCTCCATAGCTCCATACTTCCATAGCACCAGAGCTCCATACTTCCATAGCACCAGAGCTCCATACCTCCAGAGCTCCAGAGCTCCAGCCTGGGTGGCTGGTGGCTCCATAGCTCCATACTTCCATAGCTCTAAGTCAGAGAGTTGGCGAAAATTGCACTAAGTGCGAAAGCCCATTCATTTACAACGGCGTGTCCACAAGGCGGCGACATTTCCCCGTTACCGGTGGCTGCGCGGCGGGTGAGTGACAGAGCTTATCCGAGCGGCTGGAACTCTGCGCCGGCGTGGTCGAGCGTGAGGCCTCGGCCCTTTGGCTGCCTGGTACCTAAAACACTTCCATTGATCCAGCCACGGAGGGTGCTGGCTGGTGGCTCCATACCTCCATAGCTCCATAGCACCAGAGCTCCATAGCTCCATAGCACCAGAGCTCCATGGCTTCAGAGCTCCATAGCACCATAGCTCCATACCTCCAGAGCTCCAGGGCTCCATAGCTCCATACCTCCAGAGCTCCATACCTCCAGAGCTCCATACCTCCAGAGCTCCATAGCACCAGAGCTCCATGGCTTCAGAGCTCCATAGCACCATAGCTCCATACCTCCAGAGCTCCAGGGCTCCATAGCTCCATACCTCCAGAGCTCCATACCTCCAGAGCTCCATACCTCCAGAGCTCCAGAGCTCTGAATGTGAGCTCCAGAGCTCTGAATGTATAGTGTACATTCCTTCCCTGCAACACTAGTGAAGTCTTAATGGTGTAGTGGATAGTGCTCTGGACTCTCACCCCAGCGACCCGAGTTCAAATCCCGGTGGGACCAAAGAAAATATGTCATCATGGAAAAGGTGTTGGTGGCGGAGCTGGAGCTGTAGGCGGAGCTGAAGTCAGAGGCGGACCTGAAGTCAGAGGCAGATTTGGTGTGGCGCCGGAATTGGAAGCGGAGCTGAAGTCAGTGGCAGAGATGGTGTGGAACTGGAGTTGGAGGAGGAGCTGTAGTGTGAGATGGAACTGAAGTTGTGGTCAGATGCAGAACTGGTGTGGAGCTGGAGTCAGAGGCGGAGCTGAAGTCAGAAACTGGTGTGGAGCTGGCGGCGGAGTTGGAGGCGGAAGTGGGGCTGAAGTCAGAGGCAGAGATGGTGTAGAGCTGGAGTCAGAGGCAGAAATGAAGTCAGAGGTAGAGCTGGTGTGGAGCTGAAGTCAGCGGCGGAGATGAAGTCAGAGGCAGACATGGTGTAGAGCTGGAGCCAGAGGCAGAAATGAAGTCAGAGGTAGAGCTGGTGTGGAGCTGGAGTCAGAGGTAGAGCTGTAGTCAGGGGTGGAGGTGGTGCTGATGTCAGAGAATGGTGTGGAGCTGGAGGCGGAGCTGAAGGCAGAGGCAGAGCAGGTCTGGAGCTGGAGGCAGAGTCAAAGGCGGAAGTGGGGCTGAAGTCAGAGGCAGAGCTGGAGGCGGAGCTGAAGTCAGAGGCAAAGCTGGAGGCGGTGCTGAAGTCAGAGGTGGAGCTGAAGTCAGAGGCAGAGCTGGTGGTGGAGTCAGAGAATGCTCCATTAAACCATATAGTGTACATTCCTTCCCTGCAACACTAGTGAAGTCTTCATGGTATAGTGGGTAGTGCTCTGGACTCTCACCCCAGCGACCCGAGTTCAAATCCCGGTGGGACCAAAGAAAATATGTCATCATGGAAAAGGCGTTGGCGGCGGAGCTGGAGCTGTAGGCGGAGCTGAAGTCAGAGGCGGACGTGAAGTCAGAGGCAGATTTGGTGTGGTGCCGAAATTGAAGGCGGGCTGAAGTCAGTGGCAGAGATGGTGTGGAGCTGGAGTTGGAGGAGAAGCTGTAGTCAGAGATGGAACTGAAGTTGTGGAGTCAGAGGCAGAAATGAAGTCAGAGGTAGAGCTGGTGTGGAGCTGAAGTCAGAGGCGGAGATGAAGTTGGAGTCAGATGCAAAGCTGGTGTGGGGCTGGAGTCAGAGGTGGAGCTGAAGTCAGAGACTGGTGTGGAGCTGGAGTCAGAGGTAGAGCTGAAGTCAGGGTTGGAGGTGGAGCTGTAGTCAGAGACTGGTGTGGAGCTGGAGGCGGAGCTGAAGGCAGAGGCAGAGCAGGTCTGGAGCTGGAGGCACAGTCAAAGGCGGAAGTGGGGCTGAAGTCAGAGGCAGGGCTGGAGGCGGAGCTGAAGTCAGAGGCAGAGCTGGAGGCGGTGCTGAAGTCAGAGGTGGAGCTGAAGTCAGATGCAGAGCTGGTGGTGGAGTCAGAGAATGCTCCATTAAACCATATAGTGTACATTCCTTCCATGCAACACTAGTGAAGTCTTCATGGTATAGTGGATAGTGCTCTGGACTCTCACCCCAGCGACCCGAGTTCAAATCCCGGCTGAAGTCAGAGGCAGAGATGGTGTAGAGCTGGAGTCAGAGGCAGAAATGAAGTCAGAGGTAGAGCTGGTGTGGAGCTGAAGTCAGAGGCGGAGATGAAGTAGGAGTCAGATGCAAAGCTGGTGTGGGGCTGGAGTTGGAGGCAGAGCTGGTGTGGAGCTGAAGTCAGAGGTGGAGCTGAAGTCAGGGACTGGTGTGGAGCTGGAGTCAGAGGTAGAGCTGAAGTCAGGGTTGGAGGTGGAGCTGAAGTCGGAGACTGGTGTGGAGCTGGAGGCGGAGCTGAAGGCAGAGGCAGACCAGGTCTGGAGCTGGAGGCAGAGTCAAAGGCGGAAGTGGGGCTGAAGTCAGAGGCAGAGCTGGAGGCGGAGCTGAAGTCAGAGGCAGAGCTGGAGGCGGTGCTGAAGTCAGAGGTGGAGCTGAAGTCAGAGGCAGAGCTGGTGGTGGAGTCAGAGAATGCTCCATTAAACCATATAGTGTACATTCCTTCCCTGCAACACTAGTGAAGTCTTCATGGTATAGTGGATAGTGCTCTGGACTCTCACCCCAGCGACCCGAGTTCAAATCCCGGTGGGACCAAAGAAAATATGTCATCATGGAAAAGGTGTTGGAGGCGGAGCTGGAGCTGTAGGCGGAGATGAAGTCAGAGGCGGACCTGAAGTCAGAGGCAGATTTGGTGTGGTGCCGAAATTGAAGGCGGAGCTGAAGTCAGTGGCAGAGATGGTGTGGAGCTGGAGTTGGAGGAGAAGCTGTAGTCAGAGATGGAACTGAAGTTGTGGAGTCAGAGGCAGAAATGAAGTCAGACGTAGAGCTGGTGTGGAGCTGAAGTCAGAGGCGGAGATGAAGTTGGAGTCAGATGCAAAGCTGGTGTGGGGCTGGAGTCAGAGGTGGAGCTGTAGTCAGAGACTGGTGTGGAGCTGGAGTCATAAGTAGAGCTGAAGTCAGGGTTGGAGGTGGAGCTGAAGTCAGAGACTGGTGTGGAGCTGGAGGCGGAGCTGGAGGCAGAGCAGGTCTGGAGCTGGAGGTACAGTCAAAGGCGGAAGTGGGGCTGAAGTCAGAGGCAGAGCTGGAGGCGGAGCTGAAGTCAGAGGCAGAGCTGAAGTCATAGGCAGAGCTGGATGCGGTGCTGAAGTCAGAGGTGCAGCTCAAGTCAGAGGCAGAGCTGGTGGTGGAGTCAGAGAATGCTCCATTAAACCATATAGTGTACATTCCTTCCCTGCAACACTAGTGAAGTCTTCATGGTGTAGTGGATAGTGCTCTGGACTCTCACCCCAGCGACCCGAGTTCAAATCCCGGTGGGACCAAAGAAAATATGTCATCATGGAAAAGGTGTTGGTGGCGGAGCTGGAGCTGTAGGCGGAGCTGAAGTCAGAGGCGGACCTGAAGTCAGAGGCAGATTTGGTGTGGCGCCGGAATTGGAAGCGGAGCTGAAGTCAGTGGCAGAGATGGTGTGGAACTGGAGTTGGAGGAGGAGCTGTAGTGTGAGATGGAACTGAAGTTGTGGTCAGATGCAGAACTGGTGTGGAGCTGGAGTCAGAGGCGGAGCTGAAGTCAGAAACTGGTGTGGAGCTGGCGGCGGAGTTGGAGGCGGAAGTGGGGCTGAAGTCAGAGGCAGAGATGGTGTAGAGCTGGAGTCAGAGGCAGAAATGAAGTCAGAGGTAGAGCTGGTGTGGAGCTGAAGTCAGCGGCGGAGATGAAGTTGGAGTCAGATGCAAAGCTGGTGTGGGGCCTGAGTCAGAGGTGGAGCTGAAGTGAGACTGGTGTGGAGCTGGAGTCAGAGGTAGAGCTGTAGTCAGGGGTGGAGGTGGTGCTGATGTCAGAGACTGGTGTGGAGCTGGAGGCGGAGCTGAAGGCAGAGGCAGAGCAGGTCTGGAGCTGGAGGCAGAGTCAAAGGCGGAAGTGGGGCTGAAGTCAGAGGCAGAGCTGGAGGCGGAGCTGAAGTCAGAGGCAGAGCTGGAGGCGGTGCTGAAGTCAGAGGTGGAGCTGAAGTCAGAGGCAGAGTTGGTGGTGGAGTCAGAGAATGCTCCATTAAACCATATAGTGTACATTCCTTCCCTGCAACACTAGTGAAGTCTTAATGGTATAGTGGATAGTGCTCTGGACTCTCACCCCAGCGACCCGAGTTCAAATCCCGGTGGGACCAAAGAAAATATGTCATCATGGAAAAGGTGTTGGAGGCGGAGCTGGAGCTGTAGGCGGAGCTGAAGTCAGAGGCGGACCTGAAGTCAGAGGCAGATTTGGTGTGGCGCCGGAATTGGAAGCGGAGCTGAAGTAAGTGGCAGAGATGGTGTGGAACTGGAGTTGGAGGAGGAGCTGTAGTGTGAGATGAAACTTAAGTTGTGGTCAGATGCAGAACTGGTGTGGAGCTGGAGTCAGAGGCGGAGCTGAAGTCAGAAACCGGTGTGGAGCTGGCGGCGGAGGTGGAGGCGGAAGTGGGGCTGAAGTCAGAGGCAGAGATGGTGTAGAGCTGGAGTCAGAGATAGACATGAAGTCAGAGGTAGAGCTGGTATGGAGCTGAGGTCAGAGGCGGAGATGAAGTTGGTGTCAGATGCAAATCTGGTGTGGGGCTGGAGTCAGAGGTGGAGCTGAAGTGAGACTGGTGTGGAGCTGGAGTCAGAGGTAGAGCTGAAGTCAGGGTTGGAGGTGGAGCTGAAGTCGGAGACTGGTGTGGAGCTGGAGGCGGAGCTGAAGGCAGAGGCAGAGCAGGTCTGGAGCTGGAGGCAGAGTCAAAGGCGGAAGTGGGGCTGAAGTCAGAGGCAGAGCTGGAGGCGGAGCTGAAGTCAGAGGCAGAGCTGGAGGCGGTGCTGAAGTCAGAGGTGGAGCTGAAGTCAGAGGCAGAGCTGGTGGTGGAGTCAGAGAATGCTCCATTAAACCATATAGTGTACATTCCTTCCCTGCAACACTAGTGAAGTCTTAATGGTATAGTGGATAGTGCTCTGGACTCTCACCCCAGCGACCCGAGTTCAAATCCCGGTGGGACCAAAGAAAATATGTCATCATGGAAAAGGTGTTGGTGGCGGAGCTGGAGCTGTAGGCGGAGCTGAAGTCAGAGACGGAGCTGAAGTCAGAGGCAGATTTGGTGTGGTGCCGAAATTGAAGGCGGAGCTGAAGTCAGTGGCAGAGATGGTGTGGAGCTGGAGTTGGAGGAGAAGCTGTGGTCAGAGATGGAACTGAAGTTGTGGTCAGATGCAGAACTGGTGTGGAGCTGGAGTCAGAGGCGGAGCTGAAGTCAGAAACTGGTGTGGAGCTGGCGGCGGAGTTGGAGGCGGAAGTGGGGCTGAAGTCAGAGGCAGAGCTGGTGAAGAGCTGGAGTCAGAGGCAGAAATGAAGTCAAAGGTAGAACTGGTGTGGAGCTGAAGTCAGAGGCGGAGATGAAATTGGAGTCAGATGCAAAGCTGGTGTGGGGCTGGAGTCAGAGGTGGAGCTGAAGTCAGAGACTGGTGTGGAGCTGGAGTCAGAGGTAGAGCTGAAGTCAGGGTTGGAGGTGGAGCTGAAGTCAGAGACTGGTGTGGAGCTGGAGGCGGAGCTGAAGGCAGAGGCAGAGCAGGTCTGGAGCTGTAGGCACAGTCAAAGGCGGAAGTGGGGCTGAAGTCAGAGGCAGAGCTGGAGGCGGAGCTGAAGTCAGAGGCAGAGCTGGAGGCGGTGCTGAAGTCAGAGGTGCAGCTCAAGTCAGAGGCAGAGCTGGTGGTCGAGTCAGAGAATGCTGGAATGCTGGAATGCTGGAATGATGGAACTGAAGTTGTGGAGTCAGAGGCAGAAATGAAGTCAGAGGTAGAGCTGGTGTGGAGCTGAAGTCAGAGGCGGAGATGAAGTTGGAGTCAGATGCAAAGCTGGTGTGGGGCTGGAGTCAGAGGTGGAGCTGAAGTCAGAGACTGGTGTGGAGCTGGAGTCAGAGGTAGAGCTGAAGTCAGGGTTGGAGGTGGAGCTGAAGTCAGAGACTGGTGTGGAGCTGGAGGCGGAGCTGAAGGCAGAGGCAGAGCAGGTCTGGAGCTGGAGGCACAGTCAAAGGCGGAAGTGGGGCTGAAGTCAGAGGCAGAGCTGGAGGCGGAGCTGAAGTCAGAGGCAGAGCTGGAGGCGGTGCTGAAGTCAGAGGTGGAGCTGAAGTCAGATGCAGAGCTGGTGGTGGAGTCAGAGAATGCTCCATTAAACCATATAGTGTACATTCCTTCCATGCAACACTAGTGAAGTCTTCATGGTATAGTGGATAGTGCTCTGGACTCTCACCCCAGCGACCCGAGTTCAAATCCCGGCTGAAGTCAGAGGCAGAGATGGTGTAGAGCTGGAGTCAGAGGCAGAAATGAAGTCAGAGGTAGAGCTGGTGTGGAGCTGAAGTCAGAGGCGGAGATGAAGTAGGAGTCAGATGCAAAGCTGGTGTGGGGCTGGAGTTGGAGGCAGAGCTGGTGTGGAGCTGAAGTCAGAGACTGGTGTGGAGCTGGAGTCAGAGATCGAGCTGAAGTCAGGGTTGGAGGTGGAGCTGATGTCAGAGACTGGTGTGAAGCTGGAGGCGGAGCTGAAGGCAGAGGCAGAGCAGGTCTGGAGCTGGAGGCAGAGTCAAAGGCGGAAGTGGGGCTGAAGTCAGAGGCAGAGCTGGAGGCGGAGCTGAAGTCAATGGCAGAGCTGGAGGCGGTGCTGAAGTCAGAGGTGGAGCTGAAGTCAGAGGCAGAGCTGGTGGTGGAGTCAGAGAATGCTCCATTAAACCATATAGTGTACATTCCTTCCCTGCAACACTAGTGAAGTCTTAATGGTATAGTGGATAGTGCTCTGGACTCTCACCCCAGCGACCCGAGTTCAAATCCCGGTGGGACCAAAGAAAATATGTCATCATGGAAAAGGTGTTGGAGGCGGAGCTGGAGCTGTAGGCGGTGCTGAAGTCAGAGGCGGACCTGAACTCAGAGGCAGATTTGATGTGGCGCCGGAATTGGAAGCGGAGCTGAAGTCAGTGGCGGAGAAGGTGTGGAACTGGAGTTGGAGGAGGAGCTGTAGTGTCAGATGGAACTGAAGTTGAAGTCAGATGCAGAACTGGTGTGGAG
This sequence comes from Syngnathus leptorhynchus, assembly GCF_054491065.1. NCBI lineage: Eukaryota > Metazoa > Chordata > Actinopteri > Syngnathiformes > Syngnathidae > Syngnathus > Syngnathus leptorhynchus. Next base: position 623,843 of record NW_028231998.1, read on the forward strand.
CTGGAGTCAGAGGTGGAGCTGAAGTCAGAAGCTGGTGTGGAGCTGGCGGCGAAGTTGGAGGCGGAAGTGGGGCTGAAGTCAGAGGCAGAGATGGTGTAGAGCTGGAGTCAGAGGCAGAAATGAAGTCAGAGGTAGAACTGGTGTGGAGCTGAAGTCAGAGGCGGAGATGAAATTGGAGTCAGATGCAAAGCTGGTGTGGGGCTGGAGTCAGAGGTGGAGCTGAAGTGAAACTGGTGTGGAGCTGGAGTCAGAGGTAAAGCTGAAGTCAGGGTTGGAGGTGGAGCTGAAGTCGGAGACTCGTGTGGAGCTGGAGGCGGAGCTGAAGGCAGAGGCAGAGCAGGTCTGGAGCTGGAGGCAGAGTCAAAGGCGGAAGTGGGGCTGAAGTCAGAGGCAGAGCTGGAGGCGGAGCTGAAGTCAGAGGCAGAGCTGGAGGCGGTGCTGAAGTCAGAGGTGGAGCTGAAGTCAGAGGCAGAGCTGGTGGTGGAGTCAGAGAATGCTCCATTAAACCATATAGTGTACATTCCTTCCCTGCAACACTAGTGAAGTCTTAAGGGTATAGTGGATAGTGCTCTGGACTCTCACCCCAGCGACCCGAGTTCAAATCCCGGTGGGACCAAAGAAAATATGTCATCATGGAAAAGGTGTTGGTGGCGGAGCTGGAGCTGTAGGCGGAGCTGAAGTCAGAGGCGGACCTGAAGTCAGAGGCAGATTTGGTGTGGCGCCGGAATTGGAAGCGGAGCTGAAGTCAGTGGCAGAGATGGTGTGGAACTGGAGTTGGAGGAGGAGCTGTAGTGTGAGATGGAACTGAAGTTGTGGTCAGATGCAGAACTGGTGTGGAGCTGGAGTCAGAGGCGGAGCTGAAGTCAGAAACTGGTGTGGAGCTGGCAGGGGAGTTGGAGGCGGAAGTGGGGCTGAAGTCAGAGGCATAGATGGTGTAGAGCTGGAGTCAGAGGCAGAAATGAAGTCAGAGGTAGAGCTGGTGTGGAGCTGAAGTCAGAGGCGGAGATGAAGTTGGAGTCAGATGCAAAGCTGGTGTGGGGCTGGAGTCAGAGGTGGAGCTGAAGTCAGAGACTGGTGTGGAGCTGGAGTCAGAGGTAGAGCTGAAGTCAGGGTTGGAGGTGGAGCTGAAGTCAGAGACTGGTGTGGAGCTGGAGGCGGAGCTGAAGGCAGAGGCAGAGCAGGTCTGGAGCTGGAGGCACAGTCAAAGGCGGAAGTGGGGCTGAAGTCAGAGGCAGAGCTGGAGGCGGAGCTGAAGTCAGAGGGAGAGTTGGAGGTGGTGCTGAAGTCAGAGGTGGACCTGGAGGTGGTGCTGAAGTCAGAGGTGGACCTGGAGGCAGAGCTGGTGGTGGAGTCAGAGAATGCTCCATTAAACCATATAGTGTACATTCCTTCCCTGCAACACTAGTGAAGTCTTAATGGTATAGTGGATAGTGCTCTGGACTCTCACCCCAGCAACCCGAGTTCAAATCCCGGTGGGACCAAAGAAAATATGTCATCATGGAAAAGGTGTTGGTGGCGGAGCTGGAGCTGTAGGCGGAGCTGAAGTCAGAGACGGAGCTGAAGTCAGAGGCAGATTTGGTGTGGTGCCGAAATTGAAGGCGGAGCTGAAGTCAGTGGCAGAGATGGTGTGGAGCTGGAGTTGGAGGAGAAGCTGTGGTCAGAGATGGAACTGAAGTTGTGGTCAGATGCAGAACTGGTGTGGAGCTGGAGTCAGAGGCGGAGCTGAAGTCAGAAACTGGTGTGGAGCTGGCGGCGGAGTTGGATGCGGAAGTGGGGCTGAAGTCAGAGGCAGAGATGGTGAAAAGCTGGAGTCAGAGGCAGAAATGAAGTCAGAGGTAGAGCTGGTGTGGAGCTGAAGTTAGAGGTGGAGATGAAATTGGAGTCAGATGCAAAGCTGGTGTGGGGCTGGAGTCAGAGGTGGAGCTGAAGTCAGAAACTGGTGTGGAGCTGGAGTCAGAGGTAGAGCTGAAGTCAGGGTTGGAGGTGGAGCTGAAGTCAGAGACTGGTGTGGAGCTGGAGGCGGAGCTGAAGGCAGAGGCAGAGCAGGTCTGGAGCTGTAGGCACAGTCAAAGGCGGAAGTGGGGCTGAAGTCAGAGGCAGAGCTGGAGGCGGAGCTGAAGTCAGAGGCAGAGCTGGAGGCGGTGCTGAAGTCAGAGGTGCAGCTCAAGTCAGAGGCAGAGCTGGTGGTGGAGTCAGAGAATGCTCCATTAAACCATATAGTGTACATTCCTTCCCTGCAACACTAGTGAAGTCTTCATGGTATAGTGGATAGTGCTCTGGACTCTCACCCCAGCGACCCGAGTTCAAATCCCGGCTGAAGTCAGAGGCAGAGATGGTGTAGAGCTGGAGTCAGAGGCAGAAATGAAGTCAGAGGTAGAGCTGGTGTGGAGCTGAAGTCAGAGGCGGAGATGAAGTAGGAGTCAGATGCACAGCTGGTGTGGGGCTGGAGTTGGAGGCAGAGCTGGTGTGGAGCTGAAGTCAGAGGTGGAGCTGAAGTCAGAGCCTGGTGTGGAGCTGGAGTCAGAGGTAGAGCTGAAGTCAGGGTTGGAGGTGGAGCTGAAGTCGGAGACTGGTGTGGAGCTGGAGGCGGAGCTGAAGGCAGAGGCAGAGCAGGTCTGGAGCTGGAGGCAGAGTCAAAGGCGGAAGTGGGGCTGAAGTCAGAGGCAGAGCTGGAGGCGGAGTCAGAGAATGCTCCATTAAACCATATAGTGTACATTCCTTCCCTGCAACACTAGTGAAGTCTTCATGGTATAGTGGATAGTGCTCTGGACTCTCACCCCAGCGACCCGAGTTCAAATCCCGGCTGAAGTCAGAGGCAGAGATGGTGTAGAGCTGGAGTCAGAGGCAGAAATGAAGTCAGAGGTAGAGCTGGTGTGGAGCTGAAGTCAGAGGCGGAGATGAAGTACGAGTCAGAGCAGGTCTGGAGCTGGAGGCAGAGTCAAAGGCGGAAGTGGGGCTGAAGTCAGAGGCAGAGCTGGAGGCGGAGTCAGAGAATGCTCCATTAAACCATATAGTGTACATTCCTTCCCTGCAACACTAGTGAAGTCTTCATGGTATAGTGGATAGTGCTCTGGACTCTCACCGCAGCAACCCGAGTTCAAATCCCGGCTGAAGTCAGAGGCAGAGATGGTGTAGAGCTGGAGTCAGAGGCAGAAATGAAGTCAGAGGTAGAGCTGGTGTGGAGCTGAAGTCAGAGGCGGAGATGAAGTAGGAGTCAGATGCAAAGCTGGTGTGGGGCTGGAGTTGGAGGCAGAGCTTGTGTGGAGCTGAAGTCAGAGGTGGAGCTGAAGTCAGAGACTGGTGTGGAGCTGGAGTCAGAGGTACAGCTGAAGTCAGGGTTGGAGGTGGAGCTGATGTCAGAGACTGGTGTGGAGCTGGAGGCGGAGCTGAAGGCAGAGGCAGAGCAGGTCTGGAGCTGGAGGCAGAGTCAAAGGCGGAAGTGGGGCTGAAGTCAGAGGCAGAGCTGGAGGCGGAGCTGAAGTCAGAGGCAGAGCTGGAGGCGGTGCTGAAGTCAGAGGTGGAGCTGAAGTCAGAGGCAGAGCTGGTGGTGGAGTCAGAGAATGCTCCATTAAACCATATAGTGTACATTCCTTCCCTGCAACACTAGTGAAGTCTTAATGGTATAGTGGATAGTGCTCTGGACTCTCACCCCAGCGACCCGAGTTCAAATCCCGGTGGGACCAAAGAAAATATGTCATCATGGAAAAGGTGTTGGAGGCGGAGCTGGAGCTGTAGGCGGTGCTGAAGTCAGAGGCGGACCTGAACTCAGAGGCAGATTTGATGTGGCGCCGGAATTGGAAGCGGAGCTGAAGTAAGTGGCGGAGAAGGTGTGGAACTGGAGTTGGAGGAGGAGCTGTAGTGTCAGATGGAACTGAAGTTGAAGTCAGATGCAGAACTGGTGTGGAGCTGGAGTCAGAGGTGGAGCTGAAGTCAGGAACTGGTGTGGAGCTGGCGGCGGAGTTGGAGGCGGAAGTGGGGCTGAAGTCAGAGGCAGAGATGGTGTAGAGCTGGAGTCAGAGGCAGAAATGAAGTCAGAGGTAGAACTGGTGTGGAGCTGAAGTCAGAGGCGGAGATGAAATTGGAGTCAGATGCAAAGCTGGTGTGGGGCTGGAGTCAGAGGTGGAGCTGAAGTGAAACTGGTGTGGAGCTGGAGTCAGAGGTAAAGCTGAAGTCAGGGTTGGAGGTGGAGCTGAAGTCGGAGACTGGTGTGGAGCTGGAGGCGGAGCTGAAGGCAGAGGCAGAGCAGGTCTGGAGCTGGAGGCAGAGCTGGAGGCGGAGCTGAAGTCAGAGGCAGAGCTGGAGGCGGTGCTGAAGTCAGAGGTGGAGCTAAAGTCAGAGGCAGAGCTGGTGGTGGTCAGAGAATACTCCATTAAACCATATAGTCTACATTCCTTCCCTGCAACACTAGTGAAGTCTTCATGGTATAGTGGGTAGTGCTCTGGACTCTCACCCCAGCGACCCGAGTTCAAATCCCGGTGGGACCAAAGAAAATATGTCATCATGGAAAAGGCGTTGGTGGCGGAGCTGGAGCTGTAGGCGGAGCTGAAGTCAGAGGCGGAGCTGAAGTCAGAGGCAGATTTGGTGTGGTGCCGAAATTGAAGGCGGAGCTGAAGTCAGTGGCAGAGATGGTGTGGAGCTGGAGTTGGAGGAGAAGCTGTAGTCAGAGATGGAACTCAAGTTGTGGTCAGATGCAGAACTGGTGTGGAGCTGGAGTCAGAGGCGGAGCTGAAGTCAGAAACTGGTGTGGAGCTGGCGGCGGAGTTGGAGGCGGAAGTGGGGCTGAAGTCAGAGGCAGAGATGGTGTAGAGCTGGAGTCAGAGGCAGAAATGAAGTCAGAGGTAGAGCTGGTGTGGAGCTGAAGTGAGATGCGGAGATGAAGTTGGAGTCAGATGCAAAGCTGGTGTGGGGCTGGAGTCAGAGGTGGAGCTGAAGTCAGAGACTGGTGTGGAGCTGGAGTCAGAGGTAAAGCTGAAGTCAGGGTTGGAGGTGGAGCTGAAGTCAGAGACTGGTGTGGAGCTGGAGGCGGAGCTGAAGGCAGAAGCAGAGCAGGTCTGGAGCTGGAGGCACAGTCAAAGGCGGAAGTGGGGCTGAAGTCAGAGGCAGAGCTGGAGGCGGAGCTGAAGTCAGAGGCAGAGCTGGAGGCGGAGCTGAAGTCAGAGGGAGAGCTGGAGGTGGTGCTGAAGTCAGAGGTGGAGCTGGAGGCAGAGCTGGTGGTGGAGTCAGAGAATGCTCCATTAAACCATATAGTGTACATTCCTTCCCTGCAACACTAGTGAAGTCTTCATGGTATAGTGGATAGTGCTCTGGACTCTCACCCCAGCGACCCGAGTTCAAATCCCGGCTGAAGTCAGAGGCAGAGATGGTGTAGAGCTGGAGTCAGAGGCAGAAATGAAGTCAGAGGTAGAGCTGGTGTGGAGCTGAAGTCAGAGGCGGAGATGAAGTAGGAGTCAGATGCAAAGCTGGTGTGGGGCTGGAGTTGGAGGCAGAGCTTGTGTGGAGCTGAAGTCAGAGGTGGAGCTGAAGTCAGAGACTGGTGTGGAGCTGGAGTCAGAGGTACAGCTGAAGTCAGGGTTGGAGGTGGAGCTGATGTCAGAGACTGGTGTGGAGCTGGAGGCGGAGCTGAAGGCAGAGGCAGAGCAGGTCTGGAGCTGGAGGCAGAGTCAAAGGCGGAAGTGGGGCTGAAGTCAGAGGCAGAGCTGGAGGCGGAGCTGAAGTCAGAGGCAGAGCTGGAGGCGGTGCTGAAGTCAGAGGTGGAGCTGAAGTCAGAGGCAGAGCTGGTGGTGGAGTCAGAGAATGCTCCATTAAACCATATAGTGTACATTCCTTCCCTGCAACACTAGTGAAGTCTTAATGGTATAGTGGATAGTGCTCTGGACTCTCACCCCAGCGACCCGAGTTCAAATCCCGGTGGGACCAAAGAAAATATGTCATCATGGAAAAGGTGTTGGAGGCGGAGCTGGAGCTGTAGGCGGAGCTGAAGTCAGAGGCGGACCTGAACTCAGAGGCAGATTTGGTGTGGCGCCGGAATTGGAAGCGGAGCTGAAGTCAGTGGCAGAGAAGCTGTGGAACTGGAGTTGGAGGAGGAGCTGTAGTGTCAGATGGAACTGAAGTTGAAGTCAGATGCAGAACTGGTGTGGAGCTGGACTCAGAGGTGGAGCTGAAGTCAGAAACTGGTGTGGAGCTGGTGGCGGAGTTGGAGGCGGAAGTGGGGCTGAAGTCAGAGGCAGACATGGTGTAGAGCTGGAGCCAGAGGCAGAAATGAAGTCAGAGGTAGAGCTGGTGTGGAGCTGAAGTCAGAGGTAGAGCTGAAGTCAGGGTTGGAGGTGGAGCTGAAGTCGGAGACTGGTGTGGAGCTGGAGGCGGAGCTGAAGGCAGAGGCAGAGCAGGTCTGGAGCTGGAGGCAGAGTCAAAGGCGGAAGTGGGGCTGAAGTCAGAGGCAGAGCTGGAGGCGGAGCTGGAGGCGGAGCTGAAGTCAGAGGCAAAGCTGGAGGCGGTGCTGAAGTCAGAGGTGGAGCTGAAGTCAGAGGCAGAGCTGGTGGTGGAGTCAGAGAATGCTCCATTAAACCATATAGTGTACATTCCTTCCCTGCAACACTAGTGAAGTCTTCATGGTATAGTGGGTAGTGCTCTGGACTCTCACCCCAGCGACCCGAGTTCAAATCCCGGTGGGACCAAAGAAAATATGTCATCATGGAAAAGGCGTTGGTGGCGGAGCTGGAGCTGTAGGCGGAGCTGAAGTCAGAGGCGGACGTGAAGTCAGAGGCAGATTTGGTGTGGTGCCGAAATTGAAGGCGGGCTGAAGTCAGTGGCAGAGATGGTGTGGAGCTGGAGTTGGAGGAGAAGCTGTAGTCAGAGATGGAACTGAAGTTGTGGAGTCAGAGGCAGAAATGAAGTCAGAGGTAGAGCTGGTGTGGAGCTGAAGTCAGAGGCGGAGATGAAGTTGGAGTCAGATGCAAAGCTGGTGTGGGGCTGGAGTCAGAGGTGGAGCTGAAGTCAGAGACTGGTGTGGAGCTGGAGTCAGAGGTAAAGCTGAAGTCAGGGTTGGAGGTGGAGCTGAAGTCAGAGACTGGTGTGGAGCTGGAGGCGGAGCTGAAGGCAGAAGCAGAGCAGGTCTGGAGCTGGAGGCACAGTCAAAGGCGGAAGTGGGGCTGAAGTCAGAGGCAGAGCTGGAGGCGGAGCTGAAGTCAGAGGCAGAGCTGGAGGCGGAGCTGAAGTCAGAGGGAGAGCTGGAGGTGGTGCTGAAGTCAGAGGTGGAGCTGGAGGCAGAGCTGGTGGTGGAGTCAGAGAATGCTCCATTAAACCATATAGTGTACATTCCTTCCCTGCAACACTAGTGAAGTCTTCATGGTATAGTGGATAGTGCTCTGGACTCTCACCCCAGCGACCCGAGTTCAAATCCCGGCTGAAGTCAGAGGCAGAGATGGTGTAGAGCTGGAGTCAGAGGCAGAAATGAAGTCAGAGGTAGAGCTGGTGTGGAGCTGAAGTCAGAGGCGGAGATGAAGTAGGAGTCAGATGCAAAGCTGGTGTGGGGCTGGAGTTGGAGGCAGAGCTTGTGTGGAGCTGAAGTCAGAGGTGGAGCTGAAGTCAGAGACTGGTGTGGAGCTGGAGTCAGAGGTACAGCTAAAGTCAGGGTTGGAGGTGGAGCTGATGTCAGAGACTGGTGTGGAGCTGGAGGCGGAGCTGAAGGCAGAGGCAGAGCAGGTCTGGAGCTGGAGGCAGAGTCAAAGGCGGAAGTGGGGCTGAAGTCAGAGGCAGAGCTGGAGGCGGAGCTGAAGTCAGAGGCAGAGCTGGAGGCGGTGCTGAAGTCAGAGGTGGAGCTGAAGTCAGAGGCAGAGCTGGTGGTGGAGTCAGAGAATGCTCCATTAAACCATATAGTGTACATTCCTTCCCTGCAACACTAGTGAAGTCTTAATGGTATAGTGGATAGTGCTCTGGACTCTCACCCCAGCGACCCGAGTTCAAATCCCGGTGGGACCAAAGAAAATATGTCATCATGGAAAAGGTGTTGGAGGCGGAGCTGGAGCTGTAGGCGGAGCTGAAGTCAGAGGCGGACCTGAACTCAGAGGCAGATTTGGTGTGGCGCCGGAATTGGAAGCGGAGCTGAAGTCAGTGGCAGAGAAGCTGTGGAACTGGAGTTGGAGGAGGAGCTGTAGTGTCAGATGGAACTGAAGTTGAAGTCAGATGCAGAACTGGTGTGGAGCTGGACTCAGAGGTGGAGCTGAAGTCAGAAACTGGTGTGGAGCTGGTGGCGGAGTTGGAGGCGGAAGTGGGGCTGAAGTCAGAGGCAGACATGGTGTAGAGCTGGAGCCAGAGGCAGAAATGAAGTCAGAGGTAGAGCTGGTGTGGAGCTGAAGTCAGAGGTAGAGCTGAAGTCAGGGTTGGAGGTGGAGCTGATGTCAGAGACTGGTGTGGAGCTGGAGGCGGAGCTGAAGGCAGAGGCAGAGCAGGTCTGGAGCTGGAGGCAGAGTCAAAGGCGGAAGTGGGGCTGAAGTCAGAGGCAGAGCTGGAGGCGGAGCTGGAGGCGGAGCTGAAGTCAGAGGCAAAGCTGGAGGCGGTGCTGAAGTCAGAGGTGGAGCTGAAGTCAGAGGCAGAGCTGGTGGTGGAGTCAGAGAATGCTCCATTAAACCATATAGTGTACATTCCTTCCCTGCAACACTAGTGAAGTCTTCATGGTATAGTGGGTAGTGCTCTGGACTCTCACCCCAGCGACCCGAGTTCAAATCCCGGTGGGACCAAAGAAAATATGTCATCATGGAAAAGGCGTTGGTGGCGGAGCTGGAGCTGTAGGCGGAGCTGAAGTCAGAGGCGGACGTGAAGTCAGAGGCAGATTTGGTGTGGTGCCGAAATTGAAGGCGGGCTGAAGTCAGTGGCAGAGATGGTGTGGAGCTGGAGTTGGAGGAGAAGCTGTAGTCAGAGATGGAACTGAAGTTGTGGAGTCAGAGGCAGAAATGAAGTCAGAGGTAGAGCTGGTGTGGAGCTGAAGTCAGAGGCGGAGATGAAGTTGGAGTCAGATGCAAAGCTCGTGTGGGGCTGGAGTCAGAGGTGGAGCTGAAGTCAGAGACTGGTGTGGAGCTGGAGTCAGAGGTAGAGCTGAAGTCAGGGTTGGAGGTGGAGCTGAAGTCAGAGACTGGTGTGGAGCTGGAGGCGGAGCTGAAGGCAGAGGCAGAGCAGGTCTGGAGCTGGAGGCACAGTCAAAGGCGGAAGTGGGGCTGAAGTCAGAGGCAGAGCTGGAGGCGGAGCTGAAGTCAGAGGCAGAGCTGGAGGCGGTGCTGAAGTCAGAGGTGGAGCTGAAGTCAGATGCAGAGCTGGTGGTGGAGTCAGAGAATGCTCCATTAAACCATATAGTGTACATTCCTTCCATGCAACACTAGTGAAGTCTTCATGGTATAGTGGATAGTGCTCTGGACTCTCACCCCAGCGACCCGAGTTCAAATCCCGGCTGAAGTCAGAGGCAGAGATGGTGTAGAGCTGGAGTCAGAGGCAGAAATGAAGTCAGAGGTAGAGCTGGTGTGGAGCTGAAGTCAGAGGCGGAGATGAAGTAGGAGTCAGATGCAAAGCTGGTGTGGGGCTGGAGTTGGAGGCAGAGCTGGTGTGGAGCTGAAGTCAGAGACTGGTGTGGAGCTGGAGTCAGAGATCGAGCTGAAGTCAGGGTTGGAGGTGGAGCTGATGTCAGAGACTGGTGTGAAGCTGGAGGCGGAGCTGAAGGCAGAGGCAGAGCAGGTCTGGAGCTGGAGGCAGAGTCGAAGGCGGAAGTGGGGCTGGAGCTGGAGGCAGAGCTGGAGGCGGAGCTGAAGTCAGAGGCAGAGCTGGAGGCGGTGCTGAAGTCAGAGGTGGAGCTAAAGTCAGAGGCAGAGCTGGTGGTGGTCAGAGAATGCTCCATTAAACCATATAGTCTACATTCCTTCCCTGCAATACTAGTGAAGTCTTCATGGTATAGTGGGTAGTGCTCTGGACTCTCACCCCAGCGACCCGAGTTCAAATCCCGGTGGGACCAAAGAAAATATGTCATCATGGAAAAGGCGTTGGTGGCGGAGCTGGAGCTGTAGGCGGAGCTGAAGTCAGAGGCGGAGCTGAAGTCAGAGGCAGATTTGGTGTGGTGCCGAAATTGAAGGCGGGCTGAAGTCAGTGGCAGAGATGGTGTGGAGCTGGAGTTGGAGGAGAAGCTGTAGTCAGAGATGGAACTGAAGTTGTGGAGTCAGAGGCAGAAATGAAGTCAGAGGTAGAGCTGGTGTGGAGCTGAAGTCAGAGGCGGAGATGAAGTTGGAGTCAGATGCAAAGCTGGTGTGGGGCTGGAGTCAGAGGTGGAGCTGAAGTCAGAGACTGGTGTGGAGCTGGAGTCAGAGGTAGAGCTGAAGTCAGGGTTGGAGGTGGAGCTGAAGTCAGAGACTGGTGTGGAGCTGGAGGCGGAGCTGAAGGCAGAGGCAGAGCAGGTCTGGAGCTGGAGGCACAGTCAAAGGCGGAAGTGGGGCTGAAGTCAGAGGCAGAGCTGGAGGCGGAGCTGAAGTCAGAGGCAGAGCTGGAGGCGGTGCTGAAGTCAGAGGTGGAGCTGAAGTCAGATGCAGAGCTGGTGGTGGAGTCAGAGAATGCTCCAATAAACCATATAGTGTACATTCCTTCCATGCAACACTAGTGAAGTCTTCATGGTATAGTGGATAGTGCTCTGGACTCTCACCCCAGCGACCCGAGTTCAAATCCCGGCTGAAGTCAGAGGCAGAGATGGTGTAGAGCTGGAGTCAGAGGCAGAAATAAAGTCAGAGGTAGAGCTGGTGTGGAGCTGAAGTCAGAGGCGGAGATGAAGTAGGAGTCAGATGCAAAGCTGGTGTGGGGCTGGAGTTGGAGGCAGAGCTGGTGTGGAGCTGAAGTCAGAGACTGGTGTGGAGCTGGAGTCAGAGATCGAGCTGAAGTCAGGGTTGGAGGTGGAGCTGATGTCAGAGACTGGTGTGAAGCTGGAGGCGGAGCTGAAGGCAGAGGCAGAGCAGGTCTGGAGCTGGAGGCAGAGTCGAAGGCGGAAGTGGGGCTGGAGCTGGAGGCAGAGCTGGAGGCGGAGCTGAAGTCAGAGGCAGAGCTGGAGGCGGTGCTGAAGTCAGAGGTGGAGCTAAAGTCAGAGGCAGAGCTGGTGGTGGTCAGAGAATGCTCCATTAAACCATATAGTCTACATTCCTTCCCTGCAACACTAGTGAAGTCTTCATGGTATAGTGGGTAGTGCTCTGGACTCTCACCCCAGCGACCCGAGTTCAAATCCCGGTGGGACCAAAGAAAATATGTCATCATGGAAAAGGCGTTGGTGGCGGAGCTGGAGCTGTAGGCGGAGCTGAAGTCAGAGGCGGAGCTGAAGTCAGAGGCAGATTTGGTGTGGTGCCGAAATTGAAGGCGGAGCTGAAGTCAGTGGCAGAGATGGTGTGGAGCTGGAGTTGGAGGAGAAGCTGTAGTCAGAGATGGAACTCAAGTTGTGGTCAGATGCAGAACTGGTGTGGAGCTGGAGTCAGAGGCGGAGCTGAAGTCAGAAACTGGTGTGGAGCTGGCGGCGGAGTTGGAGGCGGAAGTGGGGCTGAAGTCAGAGGCAGAGATGGTGTAGAGCTGGAGTCAGAGGCAGAAATGAAGTCAGAGGTAGAGCTGGTGTGGAGCTGAAGTCAGAGGCGGAGATGAAGTTGGAGTCAGATGCAAAGCTGGTGTGGGGCTGGAGTCAGAGGTGGAGCTGAAGTCAGAGACTGGTGTGGAGCTGGAGTCAGAGGTAAAGCTGAAGTCAGGGTTGGAGGTGGAGCTGAAGTCAGAGACTGGTGTGGAGCTGGAGGCGGAGCTGAAGGCAGAGGCAGAGCAGGTCTGGAGCTGGAGGCACAGTCAAAGGCGGAAGTGGGGCTGAAGTCAGAGGCAGAGCTGGAGGCGGAGCTGAAGTCAGAGGCAGAGCTGGAGGCGGAGCTGAAGTCAGAGGGAGAGCTGGAGGTGGTGCTGAAGTCAGAGGTGGAGCTGGAGGCAGAGCTGGTGGTGGAGTCAGAGAATGCTCCATTAAACCATATAGTGTACATTCCTTCCCTGCAACACTAGTGAAGTCTTCATGGTATAGTGGATAGTGCTCTGGACTCTCACCCCAGCGACCCGAGTTCAAATCCCGGCTGAAGTCAGAGGCAGAGATAGTGTAGAGCTGGAGTCAGAGGCAGAAATGAAGTCAGAGGTAGAGCTGGTGTGGAGCTGAAGTCAGAGGCGGAGATGAAGTAGGAGTCAGATGCAAAGCTGGTGTGGGGCTGGAGTTGGAGGCAGAGCTTGTGTGGAGCTGAAGTCAGAGGTGGAGCTGAAGTCAGAGACTGGTGTGGAGCTGGAGTCAGAGGTACAGCTGAAGTCAGGGTTGGAGGTGGAGCTGATGTCAGAGACTGGTGTGGAGCTGGAGGCGGAGCTGAAGGCAGAGGCAGAGCAGGTCTGGAGCTGGAGGCAGAGTCAAAGGCGGAAGTGGGGCTGAAGTCAGAGGCAGAGCTGGAGGCGGAGCTGAAGTCAGAGGCAGAGCTGGAGGCGGTGCTGAAGTCAGAGGTGGAGCTGAAGTCAGAGGCAGAGCTGGTGGTGGAGTCAGAGAATGCTCCATTAAACCATATAGTGTACATTCCTTCCCTGCAACACTAGTGAAGTCTTAATGGTATAGTGGATAGTGCTCTGGACTCTCACCCCAGCGACCCGAGTTCAAATCCCGGTGGGACCAAAGAAAATATGTCATCATGGAAAAGGTGTTGGAGGCGGAGCTGGAGCTGTAGGCGGAGCTGAAGTCAGAGGCGGACCTGAACTCAGAGGCAGATTTGGTGTGGCGCCGGAATTGGAAGCGGAGCTGAAGTCAGTGGCAGAGAAGCTGTGGAACTGGAGTTGGAGGAGGAGCTGTAGTGTCAGATGGAACTGAAGTTGAAGTCAGATGCAGAACTGGTGTGGAGCTGGACTCAGAGGTGGAGCTGAAGTCAGAAACCGGTGTGGAGCTGGTGGCGGAGTTGGAGGCGGAAGTGGGGCTGAAGTCAGAGGCAGACAAGGTGTAGAGCTGGAGCCAGAGGCAGAAATGAAGTCAGAGGTAGAGCTGGTGTGGAGCTGAAGTCAGAGGTAGAGCTGAAGTCAGGGTTGGAGGTGGAGCTGAAGTCGGAGACTGGTGTGGAGCTGGAGGCGGAGCTGAAGGCAGAGGCAGAGCAGGTCTGGAGCTGGAGGCAGAGTCAAAGGCGGAAGTGGGGCTGAAGTCAGAGGCAGAGCTGGAGGCGGAGCTGGAGGCGGAGCTGAAGTCAGAGGCAAAGCTGGAGGCGGTGCTGAAGTCAGAGGTGGAGCTGAAGTCAGAGGCAGAGCTGGTGGTGGAGTCAGAGAATGCTCCATTAAACCATATAGTGTACATTCCTTCCCTGCAACACTAGTGAAGTCTTCATGGTATAGTGGGTAGTGCTCTGGACTCTCACCCCAGCGACCCGAGTTCAAATCCCGGTGGGACCAAAGAAAATATGTCATCATGGAAAAGGCGTTGGTGGCGGAGCTGGAGCTGTAGGCGGAGCTGAAGTCAGAGGCGGACGTGAAGTCAGAGGCAGATTTGGTGTGGTGCCGAAATTGAAGGCGGGCTGAAGTCAGTGGCAGAGATGGTGTGGAGCTGGAGTTGGAGGAGAAGCTGTAGTCAGAGATGGAACTGAAGTTGTGGAGTCAGAGGCAGAAATGAAGTCAGAGGTAGAGCTGGTGTGGAGCTGAAGTCAGAGGCGGAGATGAAGTTGGAGTCAGATGCAAAGCTGGTGTGGGGCTGGAGTCAGAGGTGGAGCTGAAGTCAGAGACTGGTGTGGAGCTGGAGTCAGAGGTAGAGCTGAAGTCAGGGTTGGAGGTGGAGCTGAAGTCAGAGACTGGTGTGGAGCTGGTGGCGGAGCTGAAGGCAGAGGCAGAGCAGGTCTGGAGCTGGAGGCACAGTCAAAGGCGGAAGTGGGGCTGAAGTCAGAGGCAGAGCTGGAGGCGGAGCTGAAGTCAGAGGCAGAGCTGGAGGCGGTGCTGAAGTCAGAGGTGGAGCTGAAGTCAGATGCAGAGCTGGTGGTGGAGTCAGAGAATGCTCCATTAAACCATATAGTGTACATTCCTTCCATGCAACACTAGTGAAGTCTTCATGGTATAGTGGATAGTGCTCTGGACTCTCACCCCAGCGACCCGAGTTCAAATCCCGGCTGAAGTCAGAGGCAGAGATGGTGTAGAGCTGGAGTCAGAGGCAGAAATGAAGTCAGAGGTAGAGCTGGTGTGGAGCTGAAGTCAGAGGCGGAGATGAAGTAGGAGTCAGATGCAAAGCTGGTGTGGGGCTGGAGTTGGAGGCAGAGCTGGTGTGGAGCTGAAGTCAGAGACTGGTGTGGAGCTGGAGTCAGAGATCGAGCTGAAGTCAGGGTTGGAGGTGGAGCTGATGTCAGAGACTGGTGTGAAGCTGGAGGCGGAGCTGAAGGCAGAGGCAGAGCAGGTCTGGAGCTGGAGGCAGAGTCGAAGGCGGAAGTGGGGCTGAAGTCAGAGGCAGAGCTGGAGGCGGAGCTGAAGTCAATGGCAGAGCTGGAGGCGGTGCTGAAGTCAGAGGTGGAGCTGAAGTCAGAGGCAGAGCTGGTGGTGGAGTCAGAGAATGCTCCATTAAACCATATAGTGTACATTCCTTCCCTGCAACACTAGTGAAGTCTTAATGGTATAGTGGATAGTGCTCTGGACTCTCACCCCAGCGACCCGAGTTCAAATCCCGGTGGGACCAAAGAAAATATGTCATCATGGAAAAGGTGTTGGAGGCGGAGCTGGAGCTGTAGGCGGTGCTGAAGTCAGAGGCGGACCTGAACTCAGAGGCAGATTTGATGTGGCGCCGGAATTGGAAGCGGAGCTGAAGTCAGTGGCGGAGAAGGTGTGGAACTGGAGTTGGAGGAGGAGCTGTAGTGTCAGATGGAACTGAAGTTGAAGTCAGATGCAGAACTGGTGTGGAGCTGGAGTCAGAGGTGGAGCTGAAGTCAGAAGCTGGTGTGGAGCTGGCGGCGGAGTTGGAGGCGGAAGTGGGGCTGAAGTCAGAGGCAGAGATGGTGTAGAGCTGAAGTCAGAGGCAGAAATGAAGTCAGAGGTAGAACTGGTGTGGAGCTGAAGTCAGAGGCGGAGATGAAATTGGAGTCAGATGCAAAGCTGGTGTGGGGCTGGAGTCAGAGGTGGAGCTGAAGTGAAACTGGTGTGGAGCTGGAGTCAGAGGTAAAGCTGAAGTCAGGGTTGGAGGTGGAGCTGAAGTCGGAGACTGGTGTGGAGCTGGAGGCGGAGCTGAAGGCAGAGGCAGAGCAGGTCTGGAGCTGGAGGCAGAGTCAAAGGCGGAAGTGGGGCTGAAGTCAGAGGCAGAGCTGGAGGCGGAGCTGAAGTCAGAGGCAGAGCTGGAGGCGGTGCTGAAGTCAGAGGTGGAGCTGAAGTCAGAGGCAGAGCTGGTGGTGGAGTCAGAGAATGCTCCATTAAACCATATAGTGTACATTCCTTCCCTGCAACACTAGTGAAGTCTTAAGGGTATAGTGGATAGTGCTCTGGACTCTCACCCCAGCGACCCGAGTTCAAATCCCGGTGGGACCAAAGAAAATATGTCATCATGGAAAAGGTGTTGGTGGCGGAGCTGGAGCTGTAGGCGGAGCTGAAGTCAGAGGCGGACCTGAAGTCAGAGGCAGATTTGGTGTGGCGCCGGAATTGGAAGCGGAGCTGAAGTCAGTGGCAGAGATGGTGTGGAACTGGAGTTGGAGGAGGAGCTGTAGTGTGAGATGGAACTGAAGTTGTGGTCAGATGCAGAACTGGTGTGGAGCTGGAGTCAGAGGCGGAGCTGAAGTCAGAAACTGGTGTGGAGCTGGCGGCGGAGTTGGAGGCGGAAGTGGGGCTGAAGTCAGAGGCAGAGATGGTGTAGAGCTGGAGTCAGAGGCAGAAATGAAGTCAGAGGTAGAGCTGGTGTGGAGCTGAAGTCAGAGACGGAGATGAAGTTGGAGTCAGATGCAAAGCTGGTGTGGGGCTGGAGTCAGAGGTGGAGCTGAAGTCAGAGACTGGTGTGGAGCTGGAGTCAGAGGTAGAGCTGAAGTCAGGGTTGGAGGTGGAGCTGAAGTCAGAGACTGGTGTGGAGCTGGAGGCGGAGCTGAAGGCAGAGGCAGAGCAGGTCTGGAGCTGGAGGCACAGTCAAAGGCGGAAGTGGGGCTGAAGTCAGAGGCAGAGCTGGAGGCGGAGCTGAAGTCAGAGGCAGAGCTGGAGGCGGAGCTGAAGTCAGAGGGAGAGCTGGAGGTGGTGCTGAAGTCAGAGGTGGACCTGGAGGCAGAGCTGGTGGTGGAGTCAGAGAATGCTCCATTAAACCATATAGTGTACATTCCTTCCCTGCAACACTAGTGAAGTCTTAATGGTATAGTGGATAGTGCTCTGGACTCTCACCCCAGCGACCCGAGTTCAAATCCCGGTGGGACCAAAGAAAATATGTCATCATGGAAAAGGTGTTGGTGGCGGAGCTGGAGCTGTAGGCGGAGCTGAAGTCAGAGACGGAGCTGAAGTCAGAGGCAGATTTGGTGTGGCGCCGAAATTGAAGGCGGAGCTGAAGTCAGTGGCAGAGATGGTGTGGAGCTGGAGTTGGAGGAGAAGCTGTGGTCAGAGATGGAACTGAAGTTGTGGTCAGATGCAGAACTGGTGTGGAGCTGGAGTCAGAGGCGGAGCTGAAGTCAGAAACTGGTGTGGAGCTGGCGGCGGAGTTGGAGGCGGAAGTGGGGCTGAAGTCAGAGGCAGAGATGGTGAAGAGCTGGAGTCAGAGGCAGAAATGAAGTCAGAGGTAGAGCTGGTGTGGAGCTGAAGTCAGAGGTGGAGGTGAAATTGGAGTCAGATGCAAAGCTGGTGTGGGGCTGGAGTCAGAGGTGGAGCTGAAGTCAGAAACTGGTGTGGAGCTGGAGTCAGAGGTAGAGCTGAAGTCAGGGTTGGAGGTGGAGCTGAAGTCAGAGACTGGTGTGGAGCTGGAGGCGGAGCTGAAGGCAGAGGCAGAGCAGGTCTGGAGCTGTAGGCACAGTCAAAGGCGGAAGTGGGGCTGAAGTCAGAGGCAGAGCTGGAGGCGGAGCTGAAGTCAGAGGCAGAGCTGGAGGCGGTGCTGAAGTCAGAGGTGCAGCTCAAGTCAGAGGCAGAGCTGGTGGTGGAGTCAGAGAATGCTCCATTAAACCATATAGTGTACATTCCTTCCCTGCAACACTAGTGAAGTCTTCATGGTATAGTGGATAGTGCTCTGGACTCTCACCCCAGCGACCCGAGTTCAAATCCCGGCTGAAGTCAGAGGCAGAGATGGTGTAGAGCTGGAGTCAGAGGCAGAAATGAAGTCAGAGGTAGAGCTGGTGTGGAGCTGAAGTCAGAGGCGGAGATGAAGTAGGAGTCAGATGCACACCTGGTGTGGGGCTGGAGTTGGAGGCAGAGCTGGTGTGGAGCTGAAGTCAGAGGTGGAGCTGAAGTCAGAGCCTGGTGTGGAGCTGGAGTCAGAGGTAGAGCTGAAGTCAGGGTTGGAGGTGGAGCTGAAGTCGGAGACTGGTGTGGAGCTGGAGGCGGAGCTGAAGGCAGAGGCAGAGCAGGTCTGGAGCTGGAGGCAGAGTCAAAGGCGGAAGTGGGGCTGAAGTCAGAGGCAGAGCTGGAGGCGGAGTCAGAGAATGCTCCATTAAACCATATAGTGTACATTCCTTCCCTGCAACACTAGTGAAGTCTTCATGGTATAGTGGATAGTGCTCTGGACTCTCACCCCAGCGACCCGAGTTCAAATCCCGGCTGAAGTCAGAGGCAGAGATGGTGTAGAGCTGGAGTCAGAGGCAGAAATGAAGTCAGAGGTAGAGCTGGTGTGGAGCTGAAGTCAGAGGCGGAGATGAAGTACGAGTCAGAGCAGGTCTGGAGCTGGAGGCAGAGTCAAAGGCGGAAGTGGGGCTGAAGTCAGAGGCAGAGCTGGAGGCGGAGTCAGAGAATGCTCCATTAAACCATATAGTGTACATTCCTTCCCTGCAACACTAGTGAAGTCTTCATGGTATAGTGGATAGTGCTCTGGACTCTCACCCAAGCGACCCGAGTTCAAATCCCGGCTGAAGTCAGAGGCAGAGATGGTGTAGAGCTGGAGTCAGAGGCAGAAATGAAGTCAGAGGTAGAGCTGGTGTGGAGCTGAAGTCAGAGGCGGAGATGAAGTACGAGTCAGAGCAGGTCTGGAGCTGGAGGCAGAGTCAAAGGCGGAAGTGGGGCTGAAGTCAGAGGCAGAGCTGGAGGCGGAGTCAGAGAATGCTCCATTAAACCATATAGTGTACATTCCTTCCCTGCAACACTAGTGAAGTCTTCATGGTATAGTGGATAGTGCTCTGGACTCTCACCCCAGCGACCCGAGTTCAAATCCCGGCTGAAGTCAGAGGCAGAGATGGTGTAGAGCTGGAGTCAGAGGCAGAAATGAAGTCAGAGGTAGAGCTGGTGTGGAGCTGAAGTCAGAGGCGGAGATGAAGTAGGAGTCAGATGCAAAGCTGGTGTGGGGCTGGAGTTGGAGGCAGAGCTTGTGTGGAGCTGAAGTCAGAGGTGGAGCTGAAGTCAGAGACTGGTGTGGAGCTGGAGTCAGAGGTACAGCTGAAGTCAGGGTTGGAGGTGGAGCTGATGTCAGAGACTGGTGTGGAGCTGGAGGCGGAGCTGAAGGCAGAGGCAGAGCAGGTCTGGAGCTGGAGGCAGAGTCAAAGGCGGAAGTGGGGCTGAAGTCAGAGGCAGAGCTGGAGGCGGAGTCAGAGAATGCTCCATTAAACCATATAGTGTACATTCCTTCCCTGCAACACTAGTGAAGTCTTCATGGTATAGTGGATAGTGCTCTGGACTCTCACCCCAGCGACCCGAGTTCAAATCCCGGCTGAAGTCAGAGGCAGAGATGGTGTAGAGCTGGAGTCAGAGGCAGAAATGAAGTCAGAGGTAGAGCTGGTGTGGAGCTGAAGTCAGAGGCGGAGATGAAGTACGAGTCAGAGCAGGTCTGGAGCTGGAGGCAGAGTCAAAGGCGGAAGTGGGGCTGAAGTCAGAGGCAGAGCTGGAGGCGGAGTCAGAGAATGCTCCATTAAACCATATAGTGTACATTCCTTCCCTGCAACACTAGTGAAGTCTTCATGGTATAGTGGATAGTGCTCTGGACTCTCACCCCAGCGACCCGAGTTCAAATCCCGGCTGAAGTCAGAGGCAGAGATGGTGTAGAGCTGGAGTCAGAGGCAGAAATGAAGTCAGAGGTAGAGCTGGTGTGGAGCTGAAGTCAGAGGCGGAGATGAAGTAGGAGTCAGATGCAAAGCTGGTGTGGGGCTGGAGTTGGAGGCAGAGCTTGTGTGGAGCTGAAGTCAGAGGTGGAGCTGAAGTCAGAGACTGGTGTGGAGCTGGAGTCAGAGGTACAGCTGAAGTCAGGGTTGGAGGTGGAGCTGATGTCAGAGACTGGTGTGGAGCTGGAGGCGGAGCTGAAGGCAGAGGCAGAGCAGGTCTGGAGCTGGAGGCAGAGTCAAAGGCGGAAGTGGGGCTGAAGTCAGAGGCAGAGCTGGAGGCGGAGCTGAAGTCAGAGGCAGAGCTGGAGGCGGTGCTGAAGTCAGAGGTGGAGCTGAAGTCAGAGGCAGAGCTGGTGGTGGAGTCAGAGAATGCTCCATTAAACCATATAGTGTACATTCCTTCCCTGCAACACTAGTGAAGTCTTAATGGTATAGTGGATAGTGCTCTGGACTCTCACCCCAGCGACCCGAGTTCAAATCCCGGTGGGACCAAAGAAAATATGTCATTATGGAAAAGGTGTTGGTGGCGGGGCTGGAGCTGTAGGCGGAGCTGAAGTCAGAGGCGGACCTGAACTCAGAGGCAGATTTGGTGTGGTGCCGAAATTGAAAGCGGAGCTGAAGTCAGTGGCAGAGATGGTGTGGAGCTGGAGTTGGAGGAGAAGCTGTGGTCAGAGATGGAACTGAAGTTGTGGTCAGATGCAGAACTGGTGTGGAGCTGGAGTCAGAGGCGGAGCTGAAGTCAGAAACTGGTGTGGAGCTGGCGGCGGAGTTGGAGGCGGAAGTGGGGCTGAAGTCAGAGGCAGAGATGGTGAAGAGCTGGAGTCAGAGGCAGAAATGAAGTCAGACGTAGAGCTGGTGTGAAGCTGAAGTCAGAGGCGGAGATGAAGTTGGAGTCAGATGCAAAGCTGGTGTGGGGCTGGAGTCAGAGGTGGAGCTGAAGTCAGAGACTGGTGTGGAGCTGGAGTCAGAGGTAGAGCTGAAGTCAGGGTTGGAGGTGGAGCTGAAGTCAGAGACTGGTGTGGAGCTGGAGGCGGAGCTGAAGGCAGAGGCAGAGCAGGTCTGGAGCTGGAGGCACAGTCAAAGGCGGAAGTGGGGCTGAAGTCAGAGGCAGAGCTGGAGGCGGAGCTGAAGTCAGAGGCAGAGCTGAAGTCAGAGGCAGAGCTGGAGGCGGTGCTGAAGTCAGAGGTGCAGCTCAAGTCAGAGGCAGAGCTGGTGGTGGAGTCAGAGAATGCTCCATTAAACCATATAGTGTACATTCCTTCCCTGCAACACTAGTGAAGTCTTCATGGTGTAGTGGATAGTGCTCTGGACTCTCACCCCAGCGACCCGAGTTCAAATCCCGGCTAAAGTCAGAGGCAGAGATGGTGTAGAGCTGGAGTCAGAGGCAGAAATGAAGTCAGAGGTAGAGCTGGTGTGGAGCTGAAGTCAGAGGCGGAGATGAAGTAGGAGTCAGATGCAAAGCTGGTGTGGGGCTGGAGTTGGAGGCAGAGCTGGTGTGGAGCTGAAGTCAGAGACTGGTGTGGAGCTGGAGTCAGAGGTAGAGCTGAAGTCAGGGTTGGAGGTGGAGCTGATGTCAGAGACTGGTGTGGAGCTGGAGGCGGAGCTGAAGGCAGAGGCAGAGCAGGTCTGGAGCTGGAGGCAGAGTCAAAGGCGGAAGTGGGGCTGAAGTCAGAGGCAGAGCTGGAGGCGGAGCTGAAGTCAGAGGCAGAGCTGGAGGCGGTGCTGAAGTCAGAGGTGGAGCTAAAGTCAGAGGCAGAGCTGGTGGTGGTCAGAGAATGCTCCATTAAACCATATAGTGTACATTCCTTCCCTGCAACACTAGTGAAGTCTTCATGGTATAGTGGGTAGTGCTCTGGACTCTCACCCCAGCGACCCGAGTTCAAATCCCGGTGGGACCAAAGAAAATATGTCATCATGGAAAAGGCGTTGGTGGCGGAGCTGGAGCTGTAGGCGGAGCTGAAGTCAGAGGCGGAGCTGAAGTCAGAGGCAGATTTGGTGTGGTGCCGAAATTGAAGGCGGAGCTGAAGTCAGTGGCAGAGATGGTGTGGAGCTGGAGTTGGAGGAGAAGCTGTAGTCAGAGATGGAACTGAAGTTGTGGTCAGATGCAGAACTGGTGTGGAGCTGGAGTCAGAGGTGGAGCTGAAGTCAGAAACTGGTGTTGAGCTGGCGGCGGAGTTGGAGGCGGAAGTGGGGCTGAAGTCAGAGGCAGAGATGGTGTAGAGCTGGAGTCAGAGGCAGAAATGAAGTCAGAGGTAGAGCTGGTGTGGAGCTGAAGTCAGAGGCGGAGATGAAGTTGGAGTCAGATGCAAAGCTGGTGTGGGGCTGGAGTCAGAGGTGGAGCTGAAGTGAGACTGGTGTGGAGCTGGAGTCAGAGGTAGAGCTGAAGTCAGGGTTGGAGGTGGAGCTGAAGCTGGAGGCGGAGCTGAAGGCAGAGGCAGAGCAGGTCTGGAGCTGGAGGCAGAGTCAAAGGCGGAAGTGGGGTTGAAGTCAGAGGCAGAGCTGGAGGCGGTGCTGAAGTCAGAGGTGGAGCTAAAGTCAGAGGCAGAGCTGGTGGTGGAGTCAGAGAATGCTCCATTAAACCATATAGTGTACATTCCTTCCCTGCAACACTAGTGAAGTCTTCATGGTATAGTGGATAGTGCTCTGGACTCTCACCCCAGCGACCCGAGTTCAAATCCCGGTGGGACCAAAGAAAATATGTCATCATGGAAAAGGCGTTGGTGGCGGAGCTGGAGCTGTAGGCGGAGCTGAAGTCAGAGGCGGAGCTGAAGTCAGAGGCAGATTTGGTGTGGTGCCGAAATTGGAGGCGGAGCTGAAATCAGTGGCAGAGATGGTGTGGAGCTGGAGTTGGAGGAGGAGCTGTAGTCAGAGATGGAACTGAAGTTGAAGTCAGATGCAGAACTGGTGTGGAACTGGAGTCAGAGGTGGAGCTGAAGTCAGAAACTGGTGTGGAGCTCGCGGCGGAGTTGGAGGCGGAAGTGGGGCTGAAGTAAGAGGCAGAGATGGTGTAGAGCTGGAGTCAGAGGCAGAAATGAAGTCAGAGGTAGAGCTGGTGTGGAGCTGAAGTCAGAGGCGGAGATGAAGTTGGAGTCAGATGCAAAGCTGGTGTGGGGCTGGAGTCAGAGGTGGAGCTGAAGTGAGACTGGTGTGAAGCTGGAGTCAGAGGTAGAGCTGAAGTCAGGGTTGGAGGTGGAGCTGAAGTCGGAGATTGGTGTGGAGCTGGAGGCGGAGCTGAAGGCAGAGCAGGTCTGGAGCTGGAAGCAGAGTCAAAGGCGGAAGTGGGGCTGAAGTCAGAGGCAGAGCTGGAGGCAGAGCTGAAGTCAGAGGCAGAGCTGGAGGCGGTGCTGAAGTCAGAGGTGGAGCTGAAGTCAGAGGCAGAGCTGGTGGTGGAGTCAGAGAATGCTCCATTAAACCATATAGTGTACATTCCTTCCCTGTAACACTAGTGTAGTCTTCATGGTATAGTGGATAGTGCTCTGGACTCTCACCCCAGCGACCCGAGTTCAAATCCCGGTGGGACCAAAGAATATATATCATCATGGAAAAGGCGTTGGTGGCGGAGCTGGAGCTGTAGGCGGAGCTGAAGTCAGAGGCGGAGCTGAAGTCAGAGGCAGATTTGGTGTGGTGCCGAAATTGAAGGCGGAGCTGAAGTCAGTGGCAGAGATGGTGTGGCGCTGGAGTTGGAGGAGAAGCTGTAGTCAGAGATGGAACTGAAGTTGTGGTCGGATGCAGAACTGGTGTGGAGCTGGAGTCAGAGGCGGAGAAACTGGTGTGGAGCTGGCGGCGGAGTTGGAGGAGGAGCTGTAGTGTGAAATGGAACTGAAGTTGAAGTCAGATGCAGAACTGGTGTGGAGCTGGAGTTAGAGGTGGAGCTGAAGTCAGAAACTGGTGTGGAGCTGGCGGCGGAGTTGGAGGCGGAAGTGGGGCTGAAGTCAGAGGCAGAGATGGTGTAGAGCTGGAGTCAGAGGTAGAGCTGGTGTGGAGCTGAAGTCAGAGGCGGAAATGAAGTTGGAGTCAGATGCAAAGCTGGTGTGGGGCTGGAGTCAGAGGTGGAGCTGAAGTGAGACTGGTGTGGAGCTGGAGTCAGAGGTAGAGCTGAAGTCAGGGTTGGAGGTGGAGCTGAAGTCGGAGACTGGTGTGGAGCTGGAGGCGGAGCTGAAGGCAGAGGCAGAGCAGGTCTGGAGCTGGAGGCAGAGTCAAAGGCGGAAGTGGGGTTGAAGTCAGAGGCAGAGCTGGAGGCGGAGCTGAAGTCAGAGGCACAGCTGGAGGCGGTGCTGAAGTCAGAGGTGGAGCTAAAGTCAGAGGCAGAGCTGGTGGTGGAGTCAGAGAATGCTCCATTAAACCATATAGTGTACATTCCTTCCCTGCAACACTAGTGAAGTCTTCATCGTATAGTGGATAGTGCTCTGGACTCTCACCCCAGCGACCCGAGTTCAAATCCCGGTGGGACCAAAGAAAATATGTCATCATGGAAAAGGTGTTGGAGGCGGAGCTGGAGCTGTAGGCGGAGCTGAAGTCAGAGGCGGACCTGAAGTCAGAGGCAGATTTGGTGTGGCGCCGGAATTGGAAGCGGAGCTGAAGTCAGTGGCAGAGATGGTGTGGAACTGGAGTTGGAGGATGAGCTGTAGTGTGAAATGGAACTGAAGGTGGAGCTGGAGTCAGAGGTGGAGCTGAAGTCAGAAACTGGTGTTGATCTGGCGGCGGAGTTGGAGGCGGAAGTGGGGCTGAAGTCAGAGGCAGAGATGGTGTAGAGCTGGAGTCAGAGGCAGAAATGAAGTCAGAGGTAGAGCTGGTGTGGAGCTGAAGTCAGAGGCGGAGATGAAGTTGGAGTCAGATGCAAAGCTGGTGTGGGGCTGGAGTCAGAGGTGGAGCTGAAGTGAGACTGGTGTGGAGCTGGAGTCAGAGGTAGAGCTGAAGTCAGGGTTGGAGGTGGAGCTGAAGCTGGAGGCGGAGCTGAAGGCAGAGTCAAAGGCGGAAGTGGGGCTGAAGTCAGAGGCAGAGCTGGAGGCGGAGCTGAAGTCAGAGGCAGAGCTGGAGGCGGTGCTGAAGTCAGAGGTGGAGCTAAAGTCAGAGGCAGAGCTGGTGGTGGTCAGAGAATGCTCCATTAAACCATATAGTGTACATTCCTTCCCTGCAACACTAGTGAAGTCTTCATGGTATAGTGGATAGTGCTCTGGACTCTCACCCCAGCGACCCGAGTTCAAATCCCGGCTGAAGTCAGAGGCAGAGATGGTGTAGAGCTGGAGTCAGAGGCAGAAATGAAGTCAGAGGTAGAGCTGGTGTGGAGCTGAAGTCAGAGGCGGAGATGAAGTAGGAGTCAGATGCAAAGCTGGTGATGGGCTGGAGTTGGAGGCAGAGCTGGTGTGGAGCTGAAATCAGAGGTGGAGCTGAAGTCAGGGACTGGTGTGGAGCTGGAGTCAGAGAGAGCTGAAGTCAGGGTTGGAGGTGGAGCTGAAGTCGGAGACTGGTGTGGAGCTGGAGGCAGAGCTGAAGGCAGAGGCAGAACAGGTCTGAAGCTGGAGGCAGAGTCAAAGGCGGAAGTGGGGCTGAAGTCAGAGGCAGAGCTGGAGGCGGAGCTGAAGTCAGAGGCAGAGCTGGAGGCGGTGCTGAAGTCAGAGGTGGAGCTGAAGTCAGAGGCAGAGCTGGTGGTGGAGTCAGAGAATGCTCCATTAAACCATATAGTGTACATTCCTTCCCTGCAACACTAGTGAAGTCTTCATGGTATAGTGGATAGTGCTCTGGACTCTCACCCCAGCGACCCGAGTTCAAATCCCGGTGGGACCAAAGAAAATATGTCATCATGGAAAAGGTGTTGGAGGCGGAGCTGGAGCTGTAGGCGGAGCTGAAGTCAGAGGCGGACCTGAAGTCAGAGGCAGATTTGGTGTGGTGCCGAAATTGAAGGCGGAGCTGAAGTCAGTGGCAGAGATGGTGTGGAGCTGGAGTTGGAGGAGAAGCTGTGGTCAGAGATGGAACTGAAGTTGTGGAGTCAGAGGCAGAAATGAAGTCAGAGGTAGAGCTGGTGTGGAGCTGAAGTCAGAGGCGGAGATGAAGTTGGAGTCAGATGCAAAGCTGGTGTGGGGCTGGAGTCAGAGGTGGAGCTGAAGTCAGAGACTGGTGTGGAGCTGGAGTCAGAGGTAGAGCTGAAGTCAGGGTTGGAGGTGGAGCTGAAGTTGGAGTCAGATGCAAAGCTGGTGTGGGGGTGGAGCTGAAGTCAGAGACTGGTGTGGAGCTGGAGTCAGAGGTAGAGCTGAAGTCAGGGTTGGAGGTGGAGCTGAAGTCAGAGACTGGTGTGGAGCTGGAGGCGGAGCTGAAGGCAGAGGCAGAGCAGGTCTGGAGCTGGAGGCACAGTCAAAGGCGGAAGTGGGGCTGAAGTCAGAGGCAGAGCTGGAGGCGGAGCTGAAGTCAGAGGCAGAGCTGGAGGCGGTGCTGAAGTCAGAGGTGGAGCTGAAGTCAGAGGCAGAGCTGGTGGTGGAGTCAGAGAATGCTCCATTAAACCATATAGTGTACATTCCTTCCCTGCAACACTAGTGAAGTCTTCATGGTATAGTGGATAGTGCTCTGGACTCTCACCCCAGCGACCCGAGTTCAAATCCCGGTGGGACCAAAGAAAATATGTCATCATTGAAAAGGCGTTGGTGGCGGAGCTGGAGCTGTAGGCGGAGCTGAAGTCAGAGGCGGAGCTGAAGTCAGAGGCAGATTTGGTGTGGTGCCGAAATTGGAGGCGGAGCTGAAGTCAGTGGCAGAGATGGTGTGGAGCTGGAGTTGGAGGAGAAGCTGTAGTCAGAGATGAAACTGAAGTTGTGGTCAGATGCAGAACTGGTGTGGAGCTGGAGTCAGAGGCGGAGCTGAAGTCAGAAACTGGTGTGGAGCTGGCGGCGGAGTTGGAGGCGGAAGTGGGGCTGAAGTCAGAGGCAGAGATGGTGTAGAGCTGGAGTCAGAGGCAGAAATGAAGTCAGAGGTAGAGCTGGTGTGGAGCTGAAGTCAGAGGCGGAGATGAAGTTGGAGTCAGATGCAAACCTGGTGTGGGGCTGGAGTCAGAGGTGGAGCTGAAGTCAGAGACTGGTGTGGAGCTGGAGTCAGAGGTAGAGCTGAAGTCAGGGTTGGAGGTGGAGCTGAAGTCAGAGACTGGTGTGGAGCTGGAGGCGGAGCTGAAGGCAGAGGCAGAGCAGGTCTGGAGCTGGAGTCACAGTCAAAGGCGGAAGTGGGGCTGAAGTCAGAGGCAGAGCTGGAGGCGGAGCTGAAGTCAGAGGCAGAGCTGGAGGCGGTGCTGAAGTCAGAGGTGTAGCTGAAGTCAGAGGCAGAGCTGGTGGTGGAGTCAGAGAATGCTCCATTAAACCATATAGTGTACATTCCTTCCCTGCAACACTAGTGAAGTCTTCATGGTATAATGGATAGTGCTCTGGACTCTCACCCCAGCGACCCGAGTTCAAATCCCGGCTGAAGTCAGAGGCAGAGATTGTGTAGAGCTGGAGTCAGAGGCAGAAATGAAGTCAGAGGTAGAGCTGGTGTGGAGCTGAAGTCAGAGGCGGAGATGAAGTAGGAGTCAGATGCAAAGCTGGTGTGGGGCTGGAGTTGGAGGCAGAGCTGGTGTGGAGCTGAAGTCAGAGGTGGAGCTGAAGTGAGACTGGTGTGGAGCTGGAGTCAGAGGTAGAGCTGAAGTCAGGGTTGGAAGTGGAGCTGATGTCAGAGACTGGTGTGGAGCTGGAGGCGGAGCTGAAGGCAGAGGCAGAGCAGGTCTGGAGCTGGAGGCAGAGTCAAAGGCGGAAGTGGGGCTGAAGTCAGAGGCAGAGCTGGAGGCGGAGCTGAAGTCAGAGGCAGAGCTGGAGGCGGTGCTGAAGTCAGAGGTGGAGCTGAAGTCAGAGGCAGAGTTGGTGGTGGAGTCAGAGAATGCTCCATTAAACCATATAGTGTACATTCCTTCCCTGCAACACTAGTGAAGTCTTAATGGTATAGTGGATAGTGCTCTGGACTCTCACCCCAGCGACCCGAGTTCAAATCCCGGTGGGACCAAAGAAAATATGTCATCATGGAAAAGGTGTTGGAGGCGGAGCTGGAGCTGTAGGCGGAGCTGAAGTCAGAGGCGGACCTGAAGTCAGAGGCAGATTTGGTGTGGCGCCGGAATTGGAAGCGGAGCTGAAGTAAGTGGCAGAGATGGTGTGGAACTGGAGTTGGAGTAGGAGCTGTTGTGTGAGATGGAACTGAAGTTGTGGTCAGATGCAAAACTGGTGTGGAGCTGGAGTCAGAGGCGGAGCTGAAGTCAGAAACTGGTGTGGAGTTGGAGGCGGAAGTGGGGCTGAAGTCAGAGGCAGAGATGGTGTAGAGCTGGAGTCAGAGGCAGACATGAAGTCAGAGGTAGAGCTGGTGTGGAGCTGAAGTCAGAGGCGGAGATGAAGTTGGAGTCAGATGCAAATCTGGTGTGGGGCTGGAGTCAGAGGTGGAGCTGAAGTGAGACTGGTGTGGAGCTGGAGTCAGAGGTAGAGCTGAAGTCAGGGTTGGAGGTGGAGCTGAAGTCGGAAACTGGTGTGGAGCTGGAGGCGGAGCTGAAGGCAGAGGCAGAGCAGGTCTGGAGCTGGAGGCAGAGTCAAAGGCAGAAGTGGGGCTGAAGTCAGAGGCAGAGCTGGAGGCGGAGCTGAAGTCAGAGGCAGAGCTGGAGGCGGTGCTGAAGTCAGAGGTGGAGCTGAAGTCAGAGGCAGAGCTGGTGGTGGAGTCAGAGAATGCTCCATTAAACCATATAGTGTACATTCCTTCCCTGCAACACTAGTGAAGTCTTCATGGTATAGTGGATAGTGCTCTGGACTCTCACCCCAGCGACCCGAGTTCAAATCCCGGTGGGACCAAAGAAAATATGTCATCATGGAAAAGGCGTTGGTGGCGGAGCTGGAGCTGTAGGCGGAGCTGAAGTCAGAGGCGGAGCTGAAGTCAGAGGCAGATTTGGTGTGGTGCCGAAATTGGAGGCGGAGCTGAAGTCAGTGGCAGAGATGGTGTGGAGCTGGAGTTGGAGGAGAAGCTGTAGTCAGAGATGGAACTGAAGTTGTGGAGTCAGAGGCAGACATGAAGTCAGAGGTAGAGCTGGTGTGGAGCTGAAGTCAGAGGCGGAGATGAAGTTGGAGTCAGATGCAAAGCTGGTGTGGGGCTGGAGTCAGAGGTGGAGCTGAAGTGAGACTGGTGTGGAGCTGGAGTCAGAGGTAGAGCTGAAGTCAGGGTTGGAGGTGGAGCTGAAGTCGGAAACTGGTGTGGAGCTGGAGGCGGAGCTGAAGGCAGAGGCAGAGCAGGTCTGGAGCTGGAGGCAGAGTCAAAGGCGGAAGTGGGGCTGAAGTCAGTGGCAGAGCTGGAGGCGGAGCTGAAGTCAGAGGCAGAGCTGGAGGCGGAGTTGAAGTCAGAGGCAGAGCTGGAGGCGGTGCTGAAGTCAGAGGTGGAGCTGAAGTCAGAGGCAAAGCTGGTGGTGGAGTCAGAGAATGCTCCATTAAACCATATAGTGTACATTCCTTCCCTGCAACACTAGTGAAGTCTTCATGGTATAGTGGATAGTGCTCTGGACTCTCACCCCAGCGACCCGAGTTCAAATCCCGGTGGGACCAAAGAAAATATGTCATCATGGAAAAGGTGATGGAGGCGGAGCTGGAGCTGTAGGCGGAGCTGAAGTCAGAGGCGGACCTGAAGTCAGAGGCAGATTTGGTGTGGCGCCGGAATTGGAAGCGGAGCTGAAGTAAGTGGCAGAGATGGTGTGGAACTGGAGTTGGAGGAGGAGCTGTAGTGTGAGATGGAACTGAAGTTGAAGTCAGATGCAGAACTGGTGTGGAGCTGGAGTCAGAGGCGGAGCTGAAGTCAGAAACTGGTGTGGAGCTGGCGTCGGAGTTGGAGGCGGAAGTGGGGCTGAAGTCAGAGGCAGAGATGGTGTAGAGCTGGAGTCAGAGGCAGAAATGAAGTCATAGGTAGAGCTGGTGTGGAACGGAAGTCAGAGGCGGAGATGAAGTTGGAGTCAGATGCAAAGCTGGTGTGGGGCTGGAGTCAGAGGTGGAGCTGAAGTCAGAGACTGGTGTGGAGCTGGAGTCAGAGGTAGAGCTGAAGTCAGGGTTGGAGGTGGAGCTGAAGTCAGAGACTGGTGTGGAGCTGGAGGCGGAGCTGAAGGCAGAGGCAAAGGAGGTCTGGAGCTGGAGGCACAGTCAAAGGCGGAAGTGGGGCTGAAGTCAGAGGCGGAGCTGAAGTCAGAGGCAGAGCCGGAGGCGGTGCTGAAGTCAGAGGTGGAGCTGAAGTCAGAGGCAGAGCTGGTGGTGGAGTCAGAGAATGCTCCATTAAACCATATAGTGTACATTCCTTCCCTGCAACACTAGTGAAATCTTCATGGTATAGTGGATAGTGCTCTGGACTCTCACCCCAGCGACCCGAGTTCAAATCCCGGTGGGACCAAAGAAAATATGTCATCATGGAAAAGGTGATGGAGGCGGAGCTGGAGCTGTAGGCGGAGCTGAAGTCAGAGGCGGACCTGAAGTCAGAGGCAGATTTGGTGTGGCGCCGGAATTGGAAGCGGAGCTGAAGTAAGTGGCAGAGATGGTGTGGAACTGGAGTTGGAGGAGGAGCTGTAGTGTGAGATGGAACTGAAGTTGAAGTCAGATGCAGAACTGGTGTGGAGCTGGAGTCAGAGGTGGAGCTGAAGTCAGAAACTGGTGTGGAGCTGGTGGCGGAGCGGGAGGCGGAAGTGGGGCTGAAGTCAGAGGCAGAGATGGTGTAGAGCTGGAGTCAGAGGCAGAAATGAAGTCAGAGGTAGAGCTGGTGTGGAGCTGAAGTCAGAGAAGGAGATGAAGTTGGAGTCAGATGCAAAGCTGGTGTGGGGCTGGAGTCAGAGGTGGAGCTGAAGTGAGACTGGTGTGGAGCTGGAGTCAAAGGTAGAGCTGAAGTCAGGGTTGGAGGTGGAGCTGAAGTCGGAGACTGGTGTGGAGCTGGAGGCGGAGCTGAAGGCAGAGGCAGAGCAGGTCTGGAGCTGGAGGCAGAGTCAAAGGCGGAAGTGGGGCTGAAGTCAGAGGCAGAGCTGGAGGCTGAGCTAAAGTCAGAGGCAGAGCTGGAGGCGGTGCTGAAGTCAGAGGTGGAGCTGAAGTCAGAGGCAGAGCTGGTGGTGGAGTCAGAGAATGCTCCATTAAACCATATAGTGTACATTCCTTCCCTGCAACACTAGTGAAGTCTTCATGGTATAGTGGATAGTGCTCTGGACTCTCACCCCAGCGACCCGAGTTCAAATCCCGGTGGGACCAAAGAAAATATGTCATCATGGAAAAGGCGTTGGTGGCGGAGCTGGAGCTGTAGCCGGAGCTGAAGTCAGAGGCGGAGCTGAAGTCAGAGGCAGATTTGGTGTGGTGCCGAAATTGAAGGCGGAGCTGAAGTCAGTGGCAGAGATAGTGTGGAGCTGGAGTTGGAGGAGAAGCTGTTGTCAGAGATGGAACTGAAGTTGTGGTCAGATGCAGAACTGGTGTGGAGCTTGAGTCAGAGGCGGAGCTGAAGTCAGAAACTGGTGTGGAGCTGGCGTCGGAGTTGGAGGCGGAAGTGGGGCTGAAGTCAGAGGCAGAGATGGTGTAGAGCTGGAGTCAGAGGCAGAAATGAAGTCATAGGTAGAGCTGGTGTGGAACTGAAGTCAGAGGCGGAGATGAAGTTGGAGTTAGATGCAAAGCTGGTGTGGGGCTGGAGTCAGAGGTGGAGCTGAAGTCAGAGACTGGTGTGGAGCTGGAGTCGGAGGTAGAGCTGAAGTCAGGGTTGGAGGTGGAGCTGAAGTCAGAGACTGGTGTGGGGCTGGAGGCGGAGCTGAAGGCAGAGGCAGAGCAGGTCTGGAGCTGGAGTCACAGTCAAAGGCGGAAGTGGGGCTGAAGTCAGAGGCAGAGCTGGAGGCGGAGCTGAAGTCAGAGGCAGAGCTGGAGGCGGTGCTGAAGTCAGAGGTGTAGCTGAAGTCAGAGGCAGAGGTGGTGGTGGAGTCAGAGAATGCTCCATTAAACCATATAGTGTACATTCCTTCCCTGCAACACTAGTGAAGTCTTCATGGTATAATGGATAGTGCTCTGGACTCTCACCCCAGCGACCCGAGTTCAAATCCCGGCTGAAGTCAGAGGCAGAGATTGTGTAGAGCTGGAGTCAGAGGCAGAAATGAAGTCAGAGGTAGAGCTGGTGTGGAGCTGAAGTCAGAGGCGGAGATGAAGTAGGAGTCAGATGCAAAGCTGGTGTGGGGCTGGAGTTGGAGGCAGAGCTGGTGTGGAGCTGAAATCAGAGGTGGAGCTGAAGTCAGGAACTGGTGTGGAGCTGGAGGCGGAGCTGAAGGCAGAGGCAGAGCAGGTCTGGAGCTGGAGTCACAGTCAAAGGCGGAAGTGGGGTTGAAGTCAGAGGCAGAGCTGGAGGCGGAGCTGAAGTCAGAGGCAGAGCTGGAGGCGGTGCTGAAGTCAGAGGTGGAGCTGAAGTCAGAGGCAGAGCTGGTGGTGGAGTCAGAGAATGCTCCAATAAACCATATAGTGTACATTCCTTCCCTGCAACACTAGTGAAGTCTTCATGGTATAGTGGATAGTGCTCTGGACTCTCACCCCAGCGACCCGAGTTCAAATCCCGGTGGGACCAAAGAAAATATGTCATCATGGAAAAGGTGTTGGAGGCGGAGCTGGAGCTGTAGGCGGAGCTGAAGTCAGAGGCGGACCTGAAGTCAGAGGCAGATTTGGTGTGGTGCCGAAATTGAAGGCGGAGCTGAAGTCAGTGGCAGAGATGGTGTGGAGCTGGAGTTGGAGGAGAAGCTGTGGTCAGAGATGGAACTGAAGTTGTGGTCAGATGCAGAACTGCTGTGGAGCTGGAGTCAGAGGCGGAGCTGAAGTCAGAAACTGGTGTGGAGCTGGCAGCGGAGTTGGAAGTGGAAGTGGGGCTGAAGTCAGAGGCAGAGATGGTGAAGAGCTGGAGTCAGAGGCAGAAATGAAGTCAGAGGTAGAGCTGGTGTGGAGCTGAAGTCAGAGGTGGAGATGAAGTTGGAGTCAGATGCAAAGCTGGTGTGGGGGTGGAGCTGAAGTCAGAGACTGGTGTGGAGCTGGAGTCAGAGGTAGAGCTGAAGTCAGGGTTGGAGGTGGAGCTGAAGTCAGAGACTGGTGTGGAGCTGGAGGCGGAGCTGAAGGCAGAGGCAGAGGAGGTCTGGAGCTGGAGGCACAGTCAAAGGCGGAAGTGGGGCTGAAGTCAGAGGCAGAGCTGGAGGCGGAGCTGAAGTCAGAGGCAGAGCTGGAGGCGGTGCTGAAGTCAGAGGTGGAGCTGAAGTCAGAGGCAGAGCTGGTGGTGGAGTCAGAGAATGCTCCATTAAACCATATAGTGTACATTCCTTCCCTGCAACACTAGTGAAGTCTTCATGGTATAGTGGATAGTGCTCCGGACTCTCACCCCAGCGACCCGAGTTCAAATCCCGGTGGGACCAAAGAAAATATGTCATCATGGAAAAGGTGTTGGAGGTGGAGCTGGAGCTGTAGGCGGAGCTGAAGTCAGAGGCGGACCTGAAGTCAGAGGCAGATTTGGTGTGGCGCCGGAATTGGAAGCGGAGCTGAAGTCAGTGGCAGAGATGGTGTGGAACTGGAGTTGGAGGAGGAGCTGTAGTGTGAGATGGAACTGAAGTTGAAGTCAGATGCAGAACTGGTGTGGAGCTGGAGTCAGAGGTGGAGCTGAAGTCAGAAACTGGTGTGGAACTGGCGGCGGAGTGTGAGGCGGAATTGGGGCTGAAGTCAGAGGCAGAGATGGTGTAGAGCTGGAGTCAGAGGCAGAAATGAAGTCAGAGGTAGAGCTGGTGTGGAACTGAAGTCAGAGGCGGAGATGAAGTTGGAGTCAGATGCAAAGCTGGTGTGGGGCTGGAGTCAGAGGTGGAGCTGAAGTCAGAGACTGGTGTGGAGCTGGAGTCAGAGGTAGAGCTGAAGTCAGGGTTGGAGGTGGAGCTGAAGTCACAGACTGGTGTGGAGCTGGAGGCGGAGCTGAAGGCAGAGGCAGAGCAGGTCTGGAGCTGGAGGCACAGTCAAAGGCGGAAGTGGGGCTGAAGTCAGAGGCAGAGCTGGAGGCGGAGCTGAAGTCAGAGGCAGAGCTGGAGGCGGTGCTGAAGTCAGAGGTGCAGCTCAAGTCAGAGGCAGAGCTGGTGGTGGAGTCAGAGAATGCTCCATTAAACCATATAGTGTACATTCCTTCCCTGCAACACTAGTGAAGTCTTCATGGTATAGTGGATAGTGCTCTGGACTCTCACCCCAGCGACCCGAGTTCAAATCCCGGCTGAAGTCAGAGGCAGAGATGGTGTAGAGCTGGAGTCAGAGGCAGAAATGAAGTCAGAGGTAGAGCTGGTGTGGAGCTGAAGTCAGAGGCGGAGATGAAGTAGGAGTCAGATGCAAAGCTGGTGTGGGGCTGGAGTTGGAGGCAGAGCTGGTGTGGAGCTGAAGTCAGAGGTGAAGCTGAAGTCAGAGACTGGTGTGGAGCTGGAGTCAGAGGTAGAGCTGAAGTCAGGGTTGGAGGTGGAGCTGATGTCAGAGACTGGTGTGGAGCTGGAGTCGGAGCTGAAGGCAGAGGCAGAGCAGGTCTGGAGCTGGAGGCAGAGTCAAAGGCAGAAGTGGGGCTGAAGTCAGAGGCAGAGCTGGAGGCGGAGCTGAAGTCAGAGGCAGAGCTGGAGGCGGTGCTGAAGTCAGAGGTGGAGCTGACGTCAGAGGCAGAGCTGGTGGTGGTCAGAGAATGCTCCATTAAACCATATAGTGTACATTCCTTCCCTGCAACACTAGTGAAGTCTTAATGGTATAGTGGATAGTGCTCTGGACTCTCACCCCAGCGACCCGAGTTCAAATCCCGGTGGGACCAAAGAAAATATGTCATCATGGAAAAGGTGTTGGAGGCGGAGCTGGAGCTGTAGGCGGAGCTGAAGTCAGAGGCGGACCTGAAGTCAGAGGCAGATTTGGTGTGGCGCCGGAATTGGAAGCGGAGCTGAAGTCAGTGGCAGAGATGGTGTGGAACTGGAGTTGGAGGAGGAGCTGTAGTGTGAGATGGAACTGAAGTTGAAGTCAGATGCAGAACTGGTGTGGAGCTGGAGTCAGAGGTGGAGCTGAAGTCAGAAATTGGTGTGGAGCTGGCGGAGGAGTTGGAGGCAGAAGTGGGGCTGAAGTCAGAGGCAGAGATGGTGTAGAGCTGGAGTCAGAGGCAGAAATGAAGTCAGAGGTAGAGCTGGTGTGGAGCTGAAGTCAGAGGCGGAGATGAAGTTGGAGTCAGATGCAAAGCTGGTGTGGGGCTGGAGTCAGAGGTGGAGCTGAAGTGAGACTGGTGTGGAGCTGGAGTCAGAGGTAGAGCTGAAGTCAGGGTTGGAGGTGGAGCTGATGTCAGAGACTGGTGTGGAGCTGGAGGCGGAGCTGAAGGCAGAGGCAGAGCAAGTCTGGAGCTGGAGGCAGAGTCAAAGGCGGAAGTGGGGCTGAAGTCAGAGGCAGAGCTGGAGGCGGAGCTGAAGTCAGAGGCAGAGCTGGAGGCGGTGCTGAAGTCAGAGGTGGAGCTGAAGTCAGAGGCAGAGTTGGTGGTGGAGTCAGAGAATGCTCCATTAAACCATATAGTGTACATTCCTTCCCTGCAACACTAGTGAAGTCTTAATGGTATAGTGGAAAGTGCTCTGGACTCTCACCCCAGCGACCCGAGTTCAAATCCCGGTGGGACCAAAGAAAATATGTCATCATGGAAAAGGTGTTGGAGGCGGAGCTGGAGCTGTAGGCGGAGCTGAAGTCAGAGGCGGACCTGAAGTCAGAGGCAGATTTGGTGTGGCGCCGGAATTGGAAGCGGAGCTGAAGTAAGTGGCAGAGATGGTGTGGAACTGGAGTTGGAGGAGGAGCTGTAGTGTGAGATGGAACTGAAGTTGTGGTCAGATGCAGAACTGGTGTGGAGCTGGAGTCAGAGGCGGAGCTGAAGTCAGAAACTGGTGTGGAGCTGGCGGCGGAGTTGGAGGCGGAAGTGGGGCTGAAGTCAGAGGCAGAGACGGTGTAGAGCTGGAGTCAGAGGCAGACATGAAGTCAGAGGTAGAGCTGGTGTGGAGCTGAGGTCAGAGGCGGAGATGAAGTTGGAGTCAGATGCAAATCTGGTGTGGGGCTGGTGTCAGAGGTGGAGCTGAAGTGAGACTGGTGTGGAGCTGGAGTCAGAGGTAGAGCTGAAGTCAGGGTTGGAGGTGGAGCTGAAGTCGGAGACTGGTGTGGAGCTGGAGGCGGAGCTGAAGGCAGAGGCAGAGCAGGTCTGGAGCTGGAGGCAGAGTCAAAGGCGGAAGTGGGGCTGAAGTCAGAGGCAGAGCTGGAGGCGGAGCTGAAGTCAGAGGCAGAGCTGGAGGCGGTGCTGAAGTCAGAGGTGGAGCTGAAGTCAGAGGCAGAGCTGGTGGTGGAGTCAGAGAATGCTCCATTAAACCATATAGTGTACATTCCTTCCCTGCAACACTAGTGAAGTCTTCATGGTATAGTGGGTAGTGCTCTGGACTCTCACCCCAGCGACCCGAGTTCAAATCCCGGTGGGACCAAAGAAAATATGTCATCATGGAAAAGGCGTTGGTGGCGGAGCTGGAGCTGTAGGCGGAGCTGAAGTCAGAGGCAGATTTGCTGTGGTGCCGAAATTGGAGGCGGAGCTGAAGTCAGTGGCAGAGATGGTGTGGAGCTGGAGTTGGAGGAGAAGCTGTAGTCAGAGATGGAACTGAAGTTGTGGAGTCAGAGGCAGAAATGAAGTCAGAGGTAGAGCTGGTGTGGAGCTGAAGTCAGAGGCGGAGATGAAGTTGGAGTCAGATGCAAAGCTGGTGTGGGGCTGGAGTCAGAGGTGGAGCTGAAGTCAGAGACTGGTGTGGAGCTGGAGTCAGATGTGGAGCTGAAGTCAGAGGCAGAGCTGGTGGTGGAGTCAGAGAATGCTCCATTAAACCATATAGTGTACATTCCTTCCCTGCAACACTAGTGAAGTCTTAATGGTATAGTGGATAGTGCTCTGGACTCTCACCCCAGCGACCCGAGTTCAAATCCCGGTGGGACCAAAGAAAATATGTCATCATGGAAAAGGTGTTGGAGGCGGAGCTGGAACTGTAGGCGGAGCTGAAGTCAGAGGCGGACCTGAAGTCAGAGGCAGATTTGGTGTGGCGCCGGAATTGGAAGCGGAGCTGAAGTCAGTGGCAGAGATGGTGTGGAACTGGAGTTGGAGGAGGAGCTGTAGTGTGAGATCGAACTGAAGTTGAAGTCAGATGCAGAACTGGTGTGGAGCTGGAGTCAGAGGTGGAGCTGAAGTCAGAAACTGGTGTAGAGCTGGCGGCGGAGTTGGAGGCGGAAGTGGGGCTGAAGTCAGAGGCAGAGATGGTGTAGAGCTGGAGTCAGAGGCAGAAATGAAGTCAGAGGTAGAGCTGGTGTGGAGCTGAAGTCAGAGGCGGAGATGAAATTGGAGTCAGATGCAAAGCTGGTGTGGGGCTGGAGTCAGAGGTGGAGCTGAAGTGAGACTGGTGTGGAGCTGGAGTCAGAGGTGGAGCTGAAGTCAGAAACTGGTGTGGAGCTGGCGGCGGAGTTGGAGGCGGAAGTGGGGCTGAAGTCAGAGGCAGAGATGGTGTAGAGCTGGAGTCAGAGGCAGAAATGAAGTCAGAGGTAGAGCTGGTGTGGAGCTGAAGTCAGAGGCGGAGATGAAGTTGGAGTCAGATGCAAAGCTGGTGTGGGGCTGGAGTCAGAGGTGGAGCTGAAGTAAGACTGGTGTGGAGATGGAGTCCGAGGTAGAGCTGAAGTCAGGGTTGGTGGTGGAGCTGAAGTCGGAGACTGATGTGGAGCTGGAGGCGGAGCTGAAGGCAGAGGCAGAGCAGGTCTGGAGCTGGAGGCAGAGTCAAAGGCGGAAGTGGGGTTGAAGTCAGAGGCAGAGCTGGAGGCGGAGCTGAAGTCAGAGGCAGAGCTGGAGGCGGTGCTGAAGTCAGAGGTGGAGCTAAAGTCAGAGGCAGAGCTGGTGGTGGAGTCAGAGAATGCTCCATTAAACCATATAGTGTACATTCCTTCCCTGCAACACTAGTGAAGTCTTCATGGTATAGTGGATAGTGCTCTGGAATCTCACCCCAGCGACCCGAGTTCAAATCCCGGTGGGACCAAAGAAAATATGTTATCATGGAAAAGGCGTTGGTGGCGGAGCTGGAGCTGTAGGCGGAGCTGAAGTCAGAGGCGGAGCTGAAGTCAGAGGCAGATTTGGTGTGGTGCCGAAATTGAAGGCGGAGCTGAAATCAGTGGCAGAGATGGTGTGAAGTTGGAGTTGGAGGAGGAGCTGTAGTCAGAGATGGAACTGAAGTTGAAGTCAGATGCAGAACTGGTGTGGAGCTGGAGTCAGAGGTGGAGCTGAAGTCAGAACCTGGTGTGGAGCTGGCGGCGGAGTTGGAGGCGGAAGTGGGGCTGAAGTAAGAGGCAGAGATGGTGTAGAGCTGGAGTCAGAGGTAGAGCTGGTGTGGAGCTGAAGTCAGAGGCGGAGATGAAGTTGTAGTCAGATGCAAAGCTGGTGTGGGGCTGGAGTCAGAGGTGGAGCTGAAGTGAGACTGGTGTGGAGCTGGAGTCAGAGGTAGAGCTGAAGTCAGGGTTGGAGGTGGAGCTGAAGTCGGAGATTGGTGTGGAGCTGGAGGCGGAGCTGAAGGCAGAGCAGTTCTGGAACTGGAAGCAGAGTCAAAGGCGGAAGTGGGGCTGAAGTCAGAGGCAGAGCTGGAGGCGGAGCTGAAGTCAGAGGCAGAGCTGGAGGCGGTGCTGAAGTCAGAGATGGAGCTGAAGTCAGAGGCAGAGCTGGTGGTGGAGTCAGAGAATGCTCCATTAAACCATATAGTGTACATTCCTTCCCTGTAACACTAGTGAAGTCTTCATGGTATAGTGGATAGTGCTCTGGACTCTCACCCCAGCGACCCGAGTTCAAATCCCGGTGGGACCAAAGAATATATATCATCATGGAAAAGGCGTTGGTGGCGGAGCTGGAGCTGTAGGCGGAGCTGAAGTCAGAGGCGGAGCTGAAGTCAGAGGCAGATTTGGTGTGGTGCCGAAATTGAAGGCGGAGCTGAAGTCAGTGGCAGAGATGGTGTGGCGCTGGAGTTGGAGGAGAAGCTGTAGTCAGAGATGGAACTGAAGTTGTGGTCAGATGCAGAACTGGTGTGGAGCTGGAGTCAGAGGCGGAGCTGAAGTCAGAAACTGGTGTGGAGCTGGCGTCAGAGTTGGAGGCGCAAGTGGGGCTGAAGTCAGAGGCAGAGATGGTGTAGAGCTGGAGTCAGAGGCAGAAATGAAGTCTTAGGTAGAGCTGGTGTGGAACTGAAGTCAGAGGCGGAGATGAAGTTGGAGTCAGATGCAAAGCTGGTGTGGGGCTGGAGTCAGAGGTGGAGCTGAAGTCAGAGACTGGTGTGGAGCTGGAGTCAGAGGTAGAGCTGAAGTCAGGGTTGGAGGTGGAGCTGAAGTCAGAGACTGGTGTGGAGCTGGAGGCGGAGCTGAAGGCAGAGGCAGAGCAGGTCTGGAGCTGGAGGCACAGTCAAAGGCGGAAGTGGGGCTGAAGTCAGAGGCAGAGCTGGAGGCGGAGCTGAAGTCAGAGGCAGAGCTGGAGGCGGTGCTGAAGTCAGAGGTGGAGCTGAAGTCAGAGGCAGAGCTGGTGGTGGAGTCAGAGAATGCTCCATTAAACCATATAGTGTACATTCCTTCCCTGCAACACTAGTGAAGTCTTCATGGTATAGTGGATAGTGCTCTGGACTCTCACCCCAGCGACCCGAGTTCAAATCCCGGTGGGACCAAAGAAAATATGTCATCATGGAAAAGGCGTTGGTGGCGGAGCTGGAGCTGTAGGCGCAGCTGAAGTCAGAGGCGGAGCTGAAGTCAGAGGCAGATTTGGTGTGGTGCCGAAATTGAAGGCGGAGCTGAAGTCAGTGGCAGAGATGGTGTGGAGCTGGAGTTGGAGGAGAAGCTGTAGTCAGAGATGGAACTGAAGTTGTGGTCAGATGCAGAACTGGTGTGGAGCTGGAGTCAGAGGCGGAGCTGAAGTCAGAAACTGGTGTGGAGCTGGCGTCGGAGTTGGAGGCGGAAGTGGGGCTGAAGTCAGAGGCAGAGATGGTGTAGAGCTGGAGTCAGAGGCAGAAATGAAGTCATAGGTAGAGCTGGTGTGGAACTGAAGTCAGAGGCGGAGATGAAGTTGGAGTCAGATGCAAAGCTGGTGTGGGGCTGGAGTCAGAGGTGGAGCTGAAGTCAGAGACTGGTGTGGAGCTGGAGTCAGAGGTAGAGCTGAAGTCAGGGTTGGAGGTGGAGCTGAAGTCACAGACTGGTGTGGAGCTGGAGGCGGAGCTGAAGGCAGAGGCAGAGCAGGTCTGGAGCTGGAGGCACAGTCAAAGGCGGAAGTGGGGCTGAAGTCAGAGGCAGAGCTGGAGGCGGAGCTGAAGTCAGAGGCAGAGCTGGAGGCGGTGCTGAAGTCAGAGGTGGAGCTGAAGTCAGAGGCAGAGCTGGTGGTGGAGTCAGAGAATGCTCCATTAAACCATATAGTGTACATTCCTTCCCTGCAACACTAGTGAAGTCTTCATGGTATAGTGGATAGTGCTCTGGACTCTCACCCCAGCGACCCGAGTTCAAATCCCGGCTGAAGTCAGAGGCAGAGATGGTGTAGAGCTGGAGTCAGAGGCAGAAATGAAGTCAGAGGTAGAGCTGGTGTGGAGCTGAAGTCAGAGGCGGAGATGAAATTGGAGTCAGATGCAAAGATGGTGTGGGGCTGGAGTCAGAGGTGGAGCTGAAGTGAGACTGGTGTGGAGCTGGAGTCAGAGGTAGAGCTGAAGTCAGGGTTGGAGGTGGAGCTGAAGTCGGACACT
This sequence comes from Syngnathus leptorhynchus, assembly GCF_054491065.1. Classification (NCBI taxonomy): domain Eukaryota; kingdom Metazoa; phylum Chordata; class Actinopteri; order Syngnathiformes; family Syngnathidae; genus Syngnathus; species Syngnathus leptorhynchus. Next base: position 663,854 of record NW_028231998.1, read on the forward strand.
GGTGTGGAGCTGGAGGCGGAGCTGAAGGCAGAGGCAGAGCAGGTCTGGAGCTGGAGGCAGAGTCAAAGGCGGAAGTGGGGCTGAAGTCAGTGGCAGAGCTGGAGGCGGAGCTGAAGTCAGAGGCAGAGCTGGAGGCGGAGTTGAAGTCAGAGGCAGAGCTGGAGGCGGTGCTGAAGTCAGAGGTGGAGCTGAAGTCAGAGGCAAAGCTGGTGGTGGAGTCAGAGAATGCTCCATTAAACCATATAGTGTACATTCCTTCCCTGCAACACTAGTGAAGTCTTCATGGTATAGTGGATAGTGCTCTGGACTCTCACCCCAGCGACCCGAGTTCAAATCCCGGTGGGACCAAAGAAAATATGTCATAATGGAAAAGGCGTTGGTGGCGGAGCTGGAGCTGTAGGCGGAGCTGAAGTCAGAGGCGGAGCTGAAGTCAGAGGCAGATTTGGTGTGGTGCCGAAATTGAAGGCGGAGCTGAAGTCAGTGGCAGAGATGGTGTGGAGCTGGAGTTGGAGGAGAAGCTGTGGTCAGAGATGGAACTGAAATTGTGGTCAGATGCAGAACTGGTGTGGAGCTGGAGTCAGAGGCGGAGCTGAAGTCAGAAACTGGTGTGGAGCTGGCGTCGGAGTTGGAGGCGGAAGTGGGGCTGAAGTCAGAGGCAGAGATGGTGTAGAGCTGGAGTCAGAGGCAGAAATGAAGTCATAGGTAGAGCTGGTGTGGAACTGAAGTCAGAGGCGGAGATGAAGTTGGAGTCAGATGCAAAGCTGGTGTGGGGCTGGAGTCAGAGGTGGAGCTGAAGTCAGAGACTGGTGTGGAGCTGGAGTCAGAGGTAGAGCTGAAGTCAGGGTTGGAGGTGGAGCTGAAGTCAGAGACTGGTGTGGAGCTGGAGGCGGAGCTGAAGGCAGAGGCAAAGGAGGTCTGGAGCTGGAGGCACAGTCAAAGGCGGAAGTGGGGCTGAAGTCAGAGGCGGAGCTGAAGTCAGAGGCAGAGCCGGAGGCGGTGCTGAAGTCAGAGGTGGAGCTGAAGTCAGAGGCAGAGCTGGTGGTGGAGTCAGAGAATGCTCCATTAAACCATATAGTGTACATTCCTTCCCTGCAACACTAGTGAAGTCTTCATGGTATAGTGGATAGTGCTCTGGACTCTCACCCCAGCGACCCGAGTTCAAATCCCGGTGGGACCAAAGAAAATATGTCATCATGGAAAAGGTGATGGAGGCGGAGCTGGAGCTGTAGGCGGAGCTGAAGTCAGAGGCGGACCTGAAGTCAGAGGCAGATTTGGTGTGGCGCCGGAATTGGAAGCGGAGCTGAAGTAAGTGGCAGAGATGGTGTGGAACTGGAGTTGGAGGAGGAGCTGTAGTGTGAGATGGAACTGAAGTTGAAGTCAGATGCAGAACTGGTGTGGAGCTGGAGTCAGAGGTGGAGCTGAAGTCAGAAACTGGTGTGGAGCTGGTGGCGGAGCGGGAGGCGGAAGTGGGGCTGAAGTCAGAGGCAGAGATGGTGTAGAGCTGGAGTCAGAGGCAGAAATGAAGTCAGAGGTAGAGCTGGTGTGGAGCTGAAGTCAGAGGCGGAGATGAAGTTGGAGTCAGATGCAAAGCTGGTGTGGGGCTGGAGTCAGAGGTGGAGCTGAAGTGAGACTGGTGTGGAGCTGGAGTCAAAGGTAGAGCTGAAGTCAGGGTTGGAGGTGGAGCTGAAGTCGGACACTGGTGTGGAGCTGGAGGCGGAGCTGAAGGCAGAGGCAGAGCAGGTCTGGAGCTGGAGGCAGAGTCAAAGGCGGAAGTGGGGCTGAAGTCAGAGGCAGAGCTGGAGGCTGAGCTAAAGTCAGAGGCAGAGCTGGAGGCGGTGCTGAAGTCAGAGGTGGAGCTGAAGTCAGAGGCAGAGCTGGTGGTGGAGTCAGAGAATGCTCCATTAAACCATATAGTGTACATTCCTTCCCTGCAACACTAGTAAAGTCTTCATGGTATAGTGGATAGTGCTCTGGACTCTCACCCCAGCGACCCGAGTTCAAATCCCGGCTGAAGTCAGAGGCAGAAATGGTGTAGAGCTGGAGTCAGAGGCAGAAATGAAGTCAGAGGTAGAGCTGGTGTGGAGCTGAAGTCAGAGGCGGAGATGAAATTGGAGTCAGATGCAAAGCTGGTGTGGGGCTGGAGTCAGAGGTGGAGCTGAAGTGAGACTGGTGTGGAGCTGGAGTCAGAGGTAGAGCTGAAGTCAGGGTTGGAGGTGGAGCTGAAGTCGGACACTGGTGTGGAGCTGGAGGCGGAGCTGAAGGCAGAGGCAGAGCAGGTCTGGAGCTGGAGGCAGAGTCAAAGGCGGAAGTGGGGCTGAAGTCAGAGGCAGAGCTGGAGGCGGAGCTGAAGTCAGAGGCAGAGCTGGAGGCGGAGCTGAAGTCAGAGGCAGAGGTGGAGGCGGTGCTGAAGTCAGAGGTGGAGCTGAAGTCAGAGGCAGAGCTGGTGGTGGAGTCAGAGAATGCTCCATTAAACCATATAGTGTACATTCCTTCCCTGCAACACTAGTGAAGTCTTCATGGTATAGTGGATAGTGCTCTGGACTCTCACCCCAGCGACCCGAGTTCAAATCCCGGTGGGACCAAAGAAAATATGTCATCATGGAAAAGGCGTTGGTGGCGGAGCTATAGCTGTAGGCGGAGCTGAAGTCAGAGGCGGAGCTGAAGTCAGAGGCAGATTTGGTGTGGTGCCGAAATTGAAGGCGGAGCTGAAGTTAGTGGCAGAGATGGTGTGGAGCTGGAGTTGGAGGAGAAGCTGTGGTCAGAGATGGAACTGAAATTGTGGTCAGATGCAGAACTGGTGTGGAGCTGGAGTCAGAGGCGGAGCTGAAGTCAGAAACTGGTGTGGAGCTGGCGTCGGAGTTGGAGGCGGAAGTGGGGCTGAAGTCAGAGGCAGAGATGGTGTAGAGCTGGAGTCAGAGGCAGAAATGAAGTCATAGGTAGAGCTGGTGTGGAACTGAAGTCAGAGGCGGAGATGAAGTTGGAGTCAGATGCAAAGCTGGTGTGGGGCTGGAGTCAGAGGTGGAGCTGAAGTCAGAGACTGGTGTGGAGCTGGAGTCAGAGGTAGAGCTGAAGTCAGGGTTGGAGGTGGAGCTGAAGTCAGAGACTGGTGTGGAGCTGGAGGCGGAGCTGAAGGCAGAGGCAAAGGAGGTCTGGAGCTGGAGGCACAGTCAAAGGCGGAAGTGGGGCTGAAGTCAGAGGCGGAGCTGAAGTCAGAGGCAGAGCCGGAGGCGGTGCTGAAGTCAGAGGTGGAGCTGAAGTCAGAGGCAGAGCTGGTGGTGGAGTCAGAGAATGCTCCATTAAACCATATAGTGTACATTCCTTCCCTGCAACACTAGTGAAGTCTTAATGGTATAGTGGATAGTGCTCTGGACTCTCACCCCAGCGACCCGAGTTCAAATCCCGGTGGGACCAAAGAAAATATGTCATCATGGAAAAGGTGATGGAGGCGGAGCTGGAGCTGTAGGCGGAGCTGAAGTCAGAGGCGGACCTGAAGTCAGAGGCAGATTTGGTGTGGCGCCGGAATTGGAAGCGGAGCTGAAGTCAGTGGCAGAGATGGTGTGGAACTGGAGTTGGAGGAGGAGCTGTAGTGTGAGATGGAACTGAAGTTGAAGTCAGATGCAGAACTGGTGTGGAGCTGGAGTCAGAGGTGGAGCTGAAGTCAGAAACTGGTGTGGAGCTGGCGGCGGAGTTGGAGGCGGAAGTGGGGCTGAAGTCAGAGGCAGAGATGGTGTAGAGCTGGAGTCAGAGGTAGAGCTGGTGTGGAGCTGAAGTCAGAGGCGGAGATGAAATTGGAGTCAGATGCAAAGCTGGTGTGGGGCTGGAGTCAGAGGTGGAGCTGAAGTGAGACTGGTGTGGAGCTGGAGTCAGAGGTAGAGCTGAAGTCAGGGTTGGAGGTGGAGCTGAAGTCGGACACTGGTGTGGAGCTGGAGGCGGAGCTGAAGGCAGAGGCAGAGCAGGTCTGGAGCTGGAGGCAGAGTCAAAGGCGGAAGTGGGGCTGAAGTCAGAGGCAGAGCTGGAGGTGGAGCTGAAGTCAGAGGCAGAGGTGGAGGCGGTGCTGAAGTCAGAGGCAGAGCTGGTGGTGGAGTCAGAGAATGCTCCATTAAACCATATAGTGTACATTCCTTCCCTGCAACACTAGTGAAGTCTTCATGGTATAGTGGATAGTGCTCTGGACTCTCACCCCAGCGACCCGAGTTCAAATCCCGGCTGAAGTCAGAGGCAGAGATTGTGTAGAGCTGGAGTCAGAGGCAGAAATGAAGTCAGAGGTAGAGCTGGTGTGGAGCTGAAGTCAGAGGCGGAGATGAAGTAGGAGTCAGATGCAAAGCTGGTGTGGGACTGGAGTTGGAGGCAGAGCTGGTGTGGAGCTGAAGTCAGAGGTGGAGCTGAAGTCAGAGACTGGTGTGGAGCTGGAGTCAGAGGTACAGCTGAAGTCAGGGTTGGAGGTGGAGCTGATGTCAGAGACTGGTGTGGAGCTGGAGGCGGAGCTGAAGGCAGAGGCAGAGCAGGTCTGGAGCTGGAGGCAGAGTCAAAGGCGGAAGTGGGGCTGAAGTCAGAGGCAGAGCTGGAGGCGGAGCTGAAGTCAGAGGCAGAGCTGGAGGCGGTGCTGAAGTCAGAGGTGCAGCTCAAGTCAGAGGCAGAGCTGGTGGTGGAGTCAGAGAATGCTCCATTAAACCATATAGTGTACATTCCTTCCCTGCAACACTAGTGAAGTCTTCATGGTGTAGTGGATAGTGCTCTGGACTCTCACCCCAGCGACCCGAGTTCAAATCCCGGTGGGACCAAAGAAAATATGTCATCATGGAAAAGGCGTTGGTGTTGGAGCTGGAGCTGTAGGCGGAGCTGAAGTCAGAGGCGGACCTGAAGTCAGAGGCAGATTTGGTGTGGTGCCGAAATTGGAGGCGGAGCTGAAGTCAGTGGCAGAGATGGTGTGGAGCTGGAGTTGGAGGAGAAGCTGTAGTCAGAGATGGAACTGAAGTTGTGGAGTCAGAGGCAGAAATGAAGTCAGACGTAGAGCTGGTGTGGAGCTGAAGTCAGAGGCGGACATGAAGTTGGAGTCAGATGCAAAGCTGGTGTGGGGCTGGAGTCAGAGGTGGAGCTGAAGTCAGAGACTGGTGTGGAGCTGGAGTCAGAGGTAGAGCTGAAGTCAGGGTTGGAGGTGAAGCTGAAGTCAGAGACTGGTGTGGAGCTGGAGGCGGAGCTGAAGGCAGAGGCAGAGCAGGTCTGGAGCTGGAGGCACAGTCAAAGGCGGAAGTGGGGCTGAAGTCAGAGGCAGAGCTGGAGGCGGAGCTGAAGTCAGAGGCAGAGCTGGAGGCGGTGCTGAAGTCAGAGGTGGAGCTGAAGTCAGAGGCAGAGTTGGTGGTGGAGTCAGAGAATGCTCCATTAAACCATATAGTGTACATTCCTTCCCTGCAACACTAGTGAAGTCTTAATGGTATAGTGGATAGTGCTCTGGACTCTCACCCCAGCGACCCGAGTTCAAATCCCGGTGGGACCAAAGAAAATATGTCATCATGGAAAAGGTGTTGGAGGCGGAGCTGGAGCTGTAGGCGGAGCTGAAGTCAGAGGCGGACCTGAAGTCAGAGGCAGATTTGGTGTGGCGCCGGAATTGGAAGCGGAGCTGAAGTAAGTGGCAGAGATGGTGTGGAACTGGTGTTGGAGGAGGAGCTGTAGTGTGAGATGGAACTGAAGTTGTGGTCAGATGCAGAACTGGTGTGGAGCTGGAGTCAGAGGCGGAGCTGAAGTCAGAAACTGGTGTGGAGCTGGCGGCGGAGTTGCAGGCGGAAGTAGGGCTGAAGTCAGAGGCAGAGATGGTGTAGAGCTGGAGTCAGAGGCAGAAATGAAGTCAGAGGTAGAGCTGGTGTGGAGCTGAAGTCAGAGGCGGAGATGAAGTTGGAGTCAGATGCAAAGCTGGTGTGGGGTTGGAGTCAGAGGTGGAGCTGAAGTCAGAGACTGGTGTGGAGCTGGAGTCAGAGGTATAGCTGAAGTCAGGGTTGGAGGTGGAGCTGAAGTCAGAGACTGGTGTGGAGCTGGAGGCGGAGCTGAAGGCAGAGGCAGAGCAGGTATGGAGCTGGAGGCACAGTCAAAGGCGGAAGTGGGGCTGAAGTCAGAGGCAGAGCTGGAGGCGGAGCTGAAGTCAGAGGCAGAGCTGGAGGCGGTGCTGAAGTCAGAGGTGGAGCTGAAGTCAGATGCAGAGCTGGTGGTGGAGTCAGAGAATGCTCCATTAAACCATATAGTGTACATTCCTTCCATGCAACACTAGTGAAGTCTTCATGGTATAGTGGATAGTGCTCTGGACTCTCACCCCAGCGACCCGAGTTCAAATCCCGGCTGAAGTCAGAGGCAGAGATGGTGTAGAGCTGGAGTCAGAGGCAGAAATGAAGTCAGAGGTAGAGCTGGTGTGGAGCTGAAGTCAGAGGCGGAGATGAAGTAGGAGTCAGATGCAAAGCTGGTGTGGGGCTGGAGTTGGAGGCAGAGCTGGTGTGGAGCTGAAGTCAGAGGTGGAGCTGAAGTCAGGGACTGGTTTGGAGCTGGAGTCAGAGGTAGAGCTGAAGTCAGGGTTGGAGGTGGAGCTGAAGTCGGAGACTGGTGTGGAGCTGGAGGCGGAGCTGAAGGCAGAGGCAGACCAGGTCTGGAGCTGGAGGCAGAGTCAAAGGCGGAAGTGGGGCTGAAGTCAGAGGCAGAGCTGGAGGCGGAGCTGAAGTCAGAGGCAGAGCTGGAGGCGGTGCTGAAGTCAGAGTTGGAGCTGAAGTCAGAGGCAGAGCTGGTGGTGGAGTCAGAGAATGCTCCATTAAACCATATAGTGTACATTCCTTCCCTGCAACACTAGTGAAGTCTTCATGGTATAGTGGATAGTGCTCTGGACTCTCACCCCAGCGACCCGAGTTCAAATCCCGGCTGAAGTCAGAGGCAGAGATGGTGTAGAGCTGGAGTCAGAGGCAGAAATGAAGTCAGAGGTAGAGCTGGTGTGGAGCTGAAGTCAGAGGCGGAGATGAAGTAGGAGTCAGAGCAGGTCTGGAGCTGGAGGCAGAGTCAAAGGCGGAAGTGGGGCTGAAGTCAGAGGCAGAGCTGGAGGCGGAGTCAGAGAATGCTCCATTAAACCATATAGTGTACATTCCTTCCCTGCAACACTAGTGAAGTCTTCATGGTATAGTGGATAGTGCTCTGGACTCTCACCCCAGCGACCCGAGTTCAAATCCCGGCTGAAGTCAGAGGCAGAGATGGTGTAGAGCTGGAGTCAGAGGCAGAAATGAAGTCAGAGGTAGAGCTGGTGTGGAGCTGAAGTCAGAGGCGGAGATGAAGTAGGAGTCAGATGCAAAGCTGGTGTGGGGCTGGAGTTGGAGGCAGAGCTTGTGTGGAGCTGAAATCAGAGGTGGAGCTGAAGTCAGAGACTGGTGTGGAACTGGAGTCAGAGGTACAGCTGAAGTCAGGGTTGGAGGTGGAGCTGATGTCAGAGACTGGTGTGGAGCTGGAGGCGGAGCTGAAGGCAGAGGCAGAGCAGGTCTGGAACTGGAGGCAGAGTCAAAGGCGGAAGTGGGGCTGAAGTCAGAGGCAGAGCTGGAGGCGGAGCTGAAGTCAGAGGCAGAGCTGGAGGCGGTGCTGAAGTCAGAGGTGGAGCTGAAGTCAGAGGCAGAGCTGGTGGTGGAGTCAGAGAATGCTCCATTAAACCATATAGTGTACATTCCTTCCCTGCAACACTAGTGAAGTCTTAATGGTATAGTGGATAGTGCTCTGGACTCTCACCCCAGCGACCCGAGTTCAAATCCCGGTGGGACCAAAGAAAATATGTCATCATGGAAAAGGTGTTGGAGGCGGAGCTGGAGCTGTAGGCGGTGCTGAAGTCAGAGGCGGACCTGAACTCAGAGGCAGATTTGATGTGGCGCCGGAATTGGAAGCGGAGCTGAAGTCAGTGGCGGAGAAGGTGTGGAACTGGAGTTGGAGGAGGAGCTGTAGTGTCAGATGGAACTGAAGTTGAAGTCAGATGCAGAACTGGTGTGGAGCTGGAGTCAGAGGTGGAGCTGAAGTCAGGAACTGGTGTGGAGCTGGCGGCGGAGTTGGAGGCGGAAGTGGGGCTGAAGTCAGAGGCAGAGATGGTGTAGAGCTGGAGTCAGAGGCAGAAATGAAGTCAGAGGTAGAACTGGTGTGGAGCTGAAGTCAGAGGCGGAGATGAAATTGGAGTCAGATGCAAAGCTGGTGTGGGGCTGGAGTCAGAGGTGGAGCAGGTCTGGAACTGGAGGCAGAGTCAAAGGCGGAAGTGGGGCTGAAGTCAGAGGCAGAGCTGGAGGCGGAGCTGAAGTCAGAGGCAGAGCTGGAGGCGGTGCTGAAGTCAGAGGTGGAGCTGAAGTCAGAGGCAGAGCTGGTGGTGGAGTCAGAGAATGCTCCATTAAACCATATAGTGTACATTCCTTCCCTGCAACACTAGTGAAGTCTTAATGGTATAGTGGATAGTGCTCTGGACTCTCACCCCAGCGACCCGAGTTCAAATCCCGGTGGGACCAAAGAAAATATGTCATCATGGAAAAGGTGTTGGAGGCGGAGCTGGAGCTGTAGGCGGTGCTGAAGTCAGAGGCGGACCTGAACTCAGACGCAGATTTGATGTGGCGCCGGAATTGGAAGCGGAGCTGAAGTCAGTGGCGGAGAAGGTGTGGAACTGGAGTTGGAGGAGGAGCTGTAGTGTCAGATGGAACTGAAGTTGAAGTCAGATGCAGAACTGGTGTGGAGCTGGAGTCAGAAGTGGAGCTGAAGTCAGGAACTGGTGTGGAGCTGGCGGCGGAGTTGAAGGCGGAAGTGGGGCTGAAGTCAGAGGCAGAGATGGTGTAGAGCTGGAGTCAGAGGCAGAAATGAAGTCAGAGGTAGAACTGGTGTGGAGCTGAAGTCAGAGGCGGAGATGAAATTGGAGTCAGATGCAAAGCTGGAGTGGGGCTGGAGTCAGAGGTGGAGCTGAAGTGAAACTGGTGTGGAGCTGGAGTCAGAGGTAAAGCTGAAGTCAGGGTTGGAGGTGGAGCTGAAGTCGGAGACTGGTGTGGAGCTGGAGGCGGAGCTGAAGGCAGAGGCAGAGCAGGTCTGGAGCTGGAGGCACAGTCAAAGGCGGAAGTGGGGCTGAAGTCAGAGGCAGAGCTGGAGGCGGAGCTGAAGTCAGAGGCAGAGCTGGAGGCGGTGCTGAAGTTAGAGGTGGAGCTGAAGTCAGAGGCAGAGCTGGTGGTGGAGTCAGAGAATGCACCATTAAACCATATAGTGTACATTCCTTCCCTGCAACACTAGTGAAGTCTTAATGGTATAGTGGATAGTGCTCTGGACTCTCACCCCAGCGACCCGAGTTCAAATCCCGGTGGGACCAAAGAAAATATGTCATCATGGAAAAGGTGTTGGAGGCGGAGCTGGAGCTGTAGGCGGAGCTGAAGTCAGAGGCGGACCTGAACTCAGAGGCAGATTTGGTGTGGCGCCGGAATTGGAAGCGGAGCTGAAGTCAGTGGCAGAGAAGGTGTGGAACTGGAGTTGGAGGAGGAGCTGTAGTGTCAGATGGAACTGAAGTTGAAGTCAGATGCAGAACTGGTGTGGAGCTGGACTCAGAGGTGGAGCTGAAGTCAGAAACTGGTGTGGAGCTGGTGGCGGAGTTGGAGGCGGAAGTGGGGCTGAAGTCAGAGGCAGACATGGTGTAGAGCTGGAGCCAGAGGCAGAAATGAAGTCAGAGGTAGAGCTGGTGTGGAGCTGAAGTCAGAGGTAGAGCTGAAGTCAGGGTTGGAGGTGGAGCTGAAGTCGGAGACTGGTGTGGAGCTGGAGGCGGAGCTGAAGGCAGAGGCAGAGCAGGTCTGGAGCTGGAGGCAGAGTCAAAGGCGGAAGTGGGGCTGAAGTCAGAGGCAGAGCTGGAGGCGGAGCTGGAGGCGGAGCTGAAGTCAGAGGCAAAGCTGGAGGCGGTGCTGAAGTCAGAGGTGGAGCTGAAGTCAGAGGCAGAGCTGGTGGTGGAGTCAGAGAATGCTCCATTAAACCATATAGTGTACATTCCTTCCCTGCAACACTAGTGAAGTCTTCATGGTATAGTGGGTAGTGCTCTGGACTCTCACCCCAGCGACCCGAGTTCAAATCCCGGTGGGACCAAAGAAAATATGTCATCATGGAAAAGGCGTTGGTGGCGGAGCTGGAGCTGTAGGCGGAGCTGAAGTCAGAGGCGGACGTGAAGTCAGAGGCAGATTTGGTGTGGTGCCGAAATTGAAGGCGGGCTGAAGTCAGTGGCAGAGATGGTGTGGAGCTGGAGTTGGAGGAGAAGCTGTAGTCAGAGATGGAACTGAAGTTCTGGAGTCAGAGGCAGAAATGAAGTCAGAGGTAGAGCTGGTGTGGAGCTGAAGTCAGAGGCGGAGATGAAGTTGGAGTCAGATGCAAAGCTGGTGTGGGGCTGGAGTCAGAGGTGGAGCTGAAGTCAGAGACTGGTGTGGAGCTGGAGTCAGAGGTAGAGCTGAAGTCAGGGTTGGAGGTGGAGCTGAAGTCAGAGACTGGTGTGGAGCTGGAGGCGGAGCTGAAGGCAGAGGCAGAGCAGGTCTGGAGCTGGAGGCACAGTCAAAGGCGGAAGTGGGGCTGAAGTCAGAGGCAGAGCTGGAGGCGGTGCTGAAGTCAGAGGTGGAGCTGAAGTCAGAGGCAGAGCTGGTGGTGGAGTCAGAGAATGCTCCATTAAACCATATAGTGTACATTCCTTCCCTGCAACACTAGTGAAGTCTTAATGGTATAGTGGATAGTGCTCTGGACTCTCACCCCAGCGACCCGAGTTCAAATCCCGGTGGGACCAAAGAAAATATTTCATCATGGAAAAGGTGTTGGAGGCGGAGCTGGAGCTGTAGGCGGTGCTGAAGTCAGAGGCGGACCTGAACTCAGAGGCAGATTTGATGTGGCGCCGGAATTGGAAGCGGAGCTGAAGTCAGTGGCGGAGAAGGTGTGGAACTGGAGTTGGAGGAGGAGCTGTAGTGTCAGATGGAACGGAAGTTGAAGTCAGATGCAGAACTGGTGTGGAGCTGGAGTCAGAGGTGGAGCTGAAGTCAGAAACTGGTGTGGAGCTGGCGGCGGAGTTGGAGGCGGAAGTGGGGCTGAAGTCAGAGGCAGAGATGGTGTAGAGCTGGAGTCAGAGGCAGAAATGAAGTCAGAGGTAGAACTGGTGTGGAGCTGAAGTCAGAGGCGGAGATGAAATTGAAGTCAGATGCAAAGCTGGTGTGGGGCTGGAGTCAGAGGTGGAGCTGAAATGAGACTGGTGTGGAGCTGGAGTCAGAGGTAGAGCTGAAGTCAGGGTTGGAGGTGGAGCTGAAGCTGGAGGCGGAGCTGAAGGCAGAGGCAGAGCAGGTCTGGAGCTGGAGGCAGAGTCAAAGGCGGAAGTGGGGTTGAAGTCAGAGGCAGAGCTGGAGGCGGTGCTGAAGTCAGAGGTGGAGCTAAAGTCAGAGGCAGAGCTGGTGGTGGAGTCAGAGAATGCTCCATTAAACCATATAGTGTACATTCCTTCCCTGCAACACTAGTGAAGTCTTCATGGTATAGTGGATAGTGCTCTGGACTCTCACCCCAGCGACCCGAGTTCAAATCCCGGTGGGACCAAAGAAAATATGTCATCATGGAAAAGGCGTTGGTGGCGGAGCTGGAGCTGTAGGCGGAGCTGAAGTCAGAGGCGGAGCTGAAGTCAGAGGCGGATTTGGTGTGGTGCCGAAATTGGAGGCGGAGCTGAAATCAGTGGCAGAGATGGTGTGGAGCTGGAGTTGGAGGAGGAGCTGTAGTCAGAGATGGAACTGAAGTTGAAGTCAGATGCAGAACTGGTGTGGAACTGGAGTCAAAGGTGGAGCTGAAGTCAGAAACTGGTGTGGAGCTGGCGGCGGAGTTGGAGGCGGAAGTGGGGCTGAAGTAAGAGGCAGAGATGGTGTAGAGCTGGAGTCAGAGGCAGAAATGAAGTCAGAGGTAGAGCTGGTGTGGAGCTGAAGTCAGAGGCGGAGATGAATTTGGAGTCAGATGCAAAGCTGGTGTGGGGCTGGAGTCAGAGGTGGAGCTGAAGTGAGACTGGTGTGGAGCTGGAGTCAGAGGTAGAGCTGAAGTCAGGGTTGGAGGTGGAGCTGAAGTCGGAGATTGGTGTGGAGCTGGAGGCGGAGCTGAAGGCAGAGCAGGTCTGGAGCTGGAAGCAGAGTCAAAGGCGGAAGTGGGGCTGAAGTCAGAGGCAGAGCTGGAGGCAGAGCTGAAGTCAGAGGCAGAGCTGAAGGCGGTGCTGAAGTCAGAGGTGGAGCTGAAGTCAGAGGCAGAGCTGGTGGTGGAGTCAGAGAATGCTCCATTAAACCATATAGTGTACATTCCTTCCCTGTAACACTAGTGTAGTCTTCATGGTATAGTGGATAGTGCTCTGGACTCTCACCCCAGCGACCCGAGTTCAAATCCCGGTGGGACCAAAGAATATATATCATCATGGAAAAGGCGTTGGTGGCGGAGCTGGAGCTGTAGGCGGAGCTGAAGTCAGAGGCGGAGCTGAAGTCAGAGGCAGATTTGGTGTGGTGCCGAAATTGAAGGCGGAGCTGAAGTCAGTGGCAGAGATGGTGTGGCGCTGGAGTTGGAGGAGAAGCTGTAGTCAGAGATGGAACTGAAGTTGTGGTCAGATGCAGAACTGGTGTGGAGCTGGAGTCAGAGGCGGAGAAACTGGTGTGGAGCTGGCGGCGCAGTTGGAGGCGGAAGTGGGGCTGAAGTCAGAGGCAGAGATGGTGTAGAGCTGGAGTCAGAGGCAGAAATGAAGTCAGAGGTAGAGCTGGTGTGGAGCTGAAGTCAGAGGCGGAGATGAAGTTGGAGTCAGATGCAAAGCTGGTGTGGGGCTGGAGTCAGAGGTGGAGCTGAAGTCAGAGACTGGTGTGGAGCTGGAGTCAGAGGTAGAGCTGAAGTCAGGGTTGGAGGTGGAGCTGAAGTCAGAGACTGGTGTGGAGCTGGAGGCGGAGCTGAAGGCAGAGGCAGAGCAGGTCTGGAGCTGGAGGCACAGTCAAAGGCGGAAGTGGGGCTGAAGTCAGAGGCAGAGCTGGAGGCGGAGCTGAAGTCAGAGGCAGAGCTGGAGGCGGTGCTGAAGTCAGAGGTGGAGCTGGTGGTGGAGTCAGAATGCTCCATTAAACCATATAGTGAACATTCCTTCCCTGCAACACTAGTGAAGTCTTCATGGTATAGTGGATAGTGCTCTGGACTCTCACCCCAGCGACCCGAGTTCAAATCCCGGCTGAAGTCAGAGGCAGAGATTGTGTAGAGCTGGAGTCAGAGGCAGAAATGAAGTCAGAGGTAGAGCTGGTGTGGAGCTGAAGTCAGAGGCGGAGATGAAGTAGGAGTCAGATGCAAAGCTGGTGTGGGGTTGGAGTTGGAGGCAGAGCTGGTGTGGAGCTGAAGTCAGAGGTGGAGCTGAAGTCAGAGACTGGTGTGGAGCTGGAGTCAGAGGTCGAGCTGAAGTCAGGGTTGGAGGTGGAGCTGATGTCAGAGACTGGTGTGGAGCTGGAGGCGGAGCTGAAGGCAGAGGCAGAGCAGGTCTGGAGGTGGAGGCAGAGTCAAAGGCGGAAGTGGGGCTGAAGTCAGAGGCAGAGCTGGAGGCGGAGCTGAAGTCAGAGGCAGAGCTGGAGGCGGTGCTGAAGTCAAAGGTGGAGCTGAAGTCAGAGGCAGAGCTGGTGGTGGTCAGAGAATGCTCCATTAAACCATATAGTGTACATTCCTTCCCTGCAACACTAGTGAAGTCTTAATGGTATAGTGGATAGTGCTCTGGACTCTCACCTCAGCGACCCGAGTTCAAATCCCGGTGGGACCAAAGAAAATATGTCATCATGGAAAAGGTGTTGGAGGCGGAGCTCGAGCTGTAGGCGGAGCTGAAGTCAGAGGCGGACCTGAAGTCAGAGGCAGATTTGGTGTGGCGCCGGAATTGAAAGCGGAGCTGAAGTCAGTGGCAGAGATGGTGTGGAACTGGAGTTGGAGGAGGAGCTGTAGTGTGAGATGGAACTGAAGTTGAAGTCAGATGCAGAACTGGTGTGGAGCTGGAGTCAGAGGTGGAGCTGAAGTCAGAAACTGGTGTGGAGCTGGCAGAGGAGTTGGAGGCGGAAGTGGGGCTGAAGTCAGAGGCAGAGATGGTGTAGAGCTGGAGTCAGAGGCAGAAATGAAGTCAGAGGTAGAGCTGGTGTGGAGCTGAAGTCAGAGGCGGAGATGAAGTTGGAGTCAGATGCAAAGCTGGTGTGGGGCTGGAGTCAGAGGTGGAGCTGAAGTGAGACTGGTGTGGAGCTGGAGTCAGAGGTAGAGCTGAAGTCAGGGTTGGAGGTGGAGCTGATGTCAGAGACTGGTGTGGAGCTGGAGGCGGAGCTGAAGGCAGAGGCAGAGCAGGTCTGGAGCTGGAGGCAGAGTCAAAGGCGGAAGTGGGGCTGAAGTCAGAGGCAGAGCTGGAGGCGGAGCTGAAGTCAGAGGCAGAGCTGGAGGCGGTGCTGAAGTCAGAGGCAGAGCTGGTGGTGGAGTCAGAGAATGCTCCATTAAACCATATAGTGTACATTCCTTCCCTGCAACACTAGTGAAGTCTTCATGGTATAGTGGATAGTGCTCTGGACTCTCACCCCAGCGACCCGAGTTCAAATCCCGGTGGGACCAAAGAAAATATGTCATCATGGAAAAGGCGTTGGTGTTGGAGCTGTAGGCGGAGCTGAAGTTAGAGGCGGAGCTGAAGTCAGAGGCAGATTTGTTGTGGTGCCAAAATTGGAGGCGGAGCTGAAGTCAGTGGCAGAGATGGTGTGGAGCTGGAGTTGGAGGAGAAGCTGTAGTCAGAAATGGAACTGAAGTTGTGGAGTCAGAGGCAGAAATGAAGTCAGAGGTAGAGCTGGTGTGGAGCTAAAGTCAGAGGCCGAGATGAAGTTGGAGTCAGATGCAAAGCTGGTGTGGGGCTGGAGTCAGAGGTGGAGCTGAAGTCAGAAACTGGTGTGGAGCTGGAGTCAGAGGTAGAGCTGAAGTCAGGGTTGGAGGTGGAGCTGAAGTCGGAGACTGGTGTGGAGCTGGAGGCGGAGCTGAAGGCAGAGGCAGAGCAGGTCTGGAGCTGGAGGCACAGTCAAAGGCGGAAGTGGGGCTGAAGTCAGAGGCAGAGCTGGAGGCGGTGCTGAAGTCAGAGGTGGAGCTGAAGTCAGAGGCAGAGCTGGTGGTGGAGTCAGAGAATGCTCCATTAAACCATATAGTGTACATTCCTTCCCTGCAACACTAGTGAAGTCTTAATGGTATAGTGGATAGTGCTCTGGACTCTCACCCCAGCGACCCGAGTTCAAATCCCGGTGGGACCAAAGAAAATATGTCATCATGGAAAAGGTGTTGGAGGCGGAGCTGGAGCTGTAGGCGGAGCTGAAGTCAGAGGCGGACCTGAAGTCAGAGGCAGATTTGGTGTGGCGCCGGAATTGGAAGTGGAGCTGAAGTAAGTGGCAGAGATGGTGTGGAGCTGGAGTTGGAGGAGGAGCTGTAGTGTGAAATGGAACTGAAGTTGAAGTCAGATGCAGAACTGGTGTGGAGCTGGAGTTAGAGGTGGAGCTGAAGTCAGAAACTGGTGTGGAGCTGGCGGCGGAGTTGGAGGCGGAAGTGGGGCTGAAGTCAGAGGCAGAGATGGTGTAGAGCTGGAGTCAGAGGTAGAGCTGGTGTGGAGCTGAAGTCAGAGGCGGAGATGAAGTTGGAGTCAGATGCAAAGCTGGTGTGGGGCTGGAGTCAGAGGTGGAGCTGAAGTGAGACTGGTGTGGAGCTGGAGTCAGAGGTAGAGCTGAAGTCAGGGTTGGAGGTGGAGCTGAAGTCGGAGACTGGTGTGGAGCTGGAGGCGGAGCTGAAGGCAGAGGCAGAGCAGGTCTGGAGCTGGAGGCAGAGTCAAAGGCGGAAGTGGGGTTGAAGTCAGAGGCATAGCTGGAGGCGGAGCTGAAGTCAGAGGCACAGCTGGAGGCGGTGCTGAAGTCAGAGGTGGAGCTAAAGTCAGAGGCAGAGCTGGTGGTGGAGTCAGAGAATGCTCCATTAAACCATATAGTGTACATTCCTTCCCTGCAACACTAGTGAAGTCTTCATGGTATAGTGGATAGTGCTCTGGACTCTCACCCCAGCGACCCGAGTTCAAATCCCGGTGGGACCAAAGAAAATATGTCATCATGGAAAAGGTGTTGGAGGCGGAGCTGGAGCTGTAGGCGGAGCTGAAGTCAGAGGCGGACCTGAAGTCAGAGGCAGATTTGGTGTGGCGCCGGAATTGGAAGCGGAGCTGAAGTCAGTGGCAGAGATGGTGTGGAACTGGAGATGGAGGAGGAGCTGTAGTGTGAGATGGAACTGAAGGTGGAGCTGGAGTCAGAGGTGGAGCTGAAGTCAGAAACTGGTGTTGAGCTGGCGGCGGAGTTGGAGGCGGAAGTGGGGCTGAAGTCAGAGGCAGAGATGGTGTAGAGCTGGAGTCAGAGGCAGAAATGAAGTCAGAGGTAGAGCTGGTGTGGAGCTGAAGTCAGTGGCGGAGATGAAGTTGGAGTCAGATGCAAAGCTGGTGTGGGGCTGGAGTCAGAGGTGGAGCTGAAGTGAGACTGGTGTGGAGCTGGAGTCAGAGGTAGAGCTGAAGTCAGGGTTGGAGGTGGAGCTGAAGCTGGAGGCGGAGCTGAAGGCAGAGGCAGAGCAGGTCTGGAGCTGGAGGCAGAGTCAAAGGCGGAAGTGGGGTTGAAGTCAGAGGCAGAGCTGGAGGCGGTGCTGAAGTCAGAGGTGGAGCTAAAGTCAGAGGCAGAGCTGGTGGTGGAGTCAGAGAATGCTCCATTAAACCATATAGTGTACATTCCTTCCCTGCAACACTAGTGAAGTCTTCATGGTATAGTGGATAGTGCTCTGGACTCTCACCCCAGCGACCCGAGTTCAAATCCCGGTGGGACCAAAGAAAATATGTCATCATGGAAAAGGCGTTGGTGGCGGAGCTGGAGCTGTAGGCGGAGCTGAAGTCAGAGGCGGAGCTGAAGTCAGAGGCGGATTTGGTGTGGTGCCGAAATTGGAGGCGGAGCTGAAATCAGTGGCAGAGATGGTGTGGAGCTGGAGTTGGAGGAGGAGCTGTAGTCAGAGATGGAACTGAATTTGAAGTCAGATGCAGAACTGGTGTGGAACTGGAGTCAGAGGTGGAGCTGAAGTCAGAAACTGGTGTGGAGCTGGCGGCGGAGTTGAAGGCGGAAGTGGGGCTGAAGTAAGAGGCAGAGATGGTGTAGAGCTGGAGTCAGAGGCAGAAATGAAGTCAGAGGTAGAGCTGGTGTGGAGCTGAAGTCAGAGGCGGAGATGAAGTTGGAGTCAGATGCAAAGCTGGTGTGGGGCTGGAATCAGAGGTGGAGCTGAAGTGAGACTGGTGTGGAGCTGGAGTCAGAGGTAGAGCTGAAGTCAGGGTTGGAGGTGGAGCTGAAGTCGGAGATTGGTGTGGAGCTGGAGGCGGAGCTGAAGGCAGAGCAGGTCTGGAGCTGGAAGCAGAGTCAAAGGCGGAAGTGGGGCTGAAGTCAGAGGCAGAGCTGGAGGCAGAGCTGAAGTCAGAGGCAGAGCTGGAGGCGGTGCTGAAGTCAGAGGTGGAGCTGAAGTCAGAGGCAGAGCTGGTGGTGGAGTCAGAGAATGCTCCATTAAACCATATAGTGTACATTCCTTCCCTGTAACACTAGTGTAGTCTTCATGGTATAGTGGATAGTGCTCTGGACTCTCACCCCAGCGACCCGAGTTCAAATCCCGGTGGGACCAAAGAATATATATCATCATGGAAAAGGCGTTGGTGGCGGAGCTGGAGCTGTAGGCGGAGCTGAAGTCAGAGGCGGAGCTGAAGTCAGAGGCGGATTTGGTGTGGTGCCGAAATTGGAGGCGGAGCTGAAATCAGTGGCAGAGATGGTGTGGAGCTGGAGTTGGAGGAGGAGCTGTAGTCAGAGATGGAACTGAAGTTGAAGTCAGATGCAGAACTGGTGTGGAACTGGAGTCAGAGGTGGAGCTGAAGTCAGAAACTGGTGTGGAGCTCGCGGCGGAGTTGGAGGCGGAAGTGGGGCTGAAGTAAGAGGCAGAGATGGTGTAGAGCTGGAGTCAGAGGCAGAAATGAAGTCAGAGGTAGAGCTGGTGTGGAGCTGAAGTCAGAGGCGGAGATGAAGTTGGAGTCAGATGCAAAGCTGGTGTGGGGCTGGAGTCAGAGGTGGAGCTGAAGTGAGACTGGTGTGGACCTGGAGTCAGAGGTAAAGCTGAAGTCAGGGTTGGAGGTGGAGCTGAAGTCGGAGATTGGTGTGGAGCTGAAGGCAGAGCAGGTCTGGAGCTGGAAGCAGAGTCAAAGGCGGAAGTGGGGCTGAAGTCAGAGGCAGAGCTGGAGGCAGAGCTGAAGTCAGAGGCAGAGCTGGAGGCGGTGCTGAAGTCAGAGGTGGAGCTGAAGTCAGAGGCAGAGCTGGTGGTGGAGTCAGAGAATGCTCCATTAAACCATATAGTGTACATTCCTTCCCTGTAACACTAGTGTAGTCTTCATGGTATAGTGGATAGTGCTCTGGACTCTCACCCCAGCGACCCGAGTTCAAATCCCGGTGGGACCAAAGAATATATATCATCATGGAAAAGGCGTTGGTGGCGGAGCTGGAGCTGTAGGCGGAGCTGAAGTCAGAGGCGGAGCTGAAGTCAGAGGCAGATTTGGTGTGGTGCCGAAATTGAAGGCGGAGCTGAAGTCAGTGGCAGAGATGGTGTGGCGCTGGAGTTGGAGGAGAAGCTGTAGTCAGAGATGGAACTGAAGTTGTGGTCAGATGCAGAACTGGTGTGGAGCTGGAGTCAGAGGCGGAGAAACTGGTGTGGAGCTGGCGGCGGAGTTGGAGGAGGAGCTGTAGTGTGAAATGGAACTGAAGTTGAAGTCAGATGCAGAACTGGTGTGGAGCTGGAGTTAGAGGTGGAGCTGAAGTCAGAAACTGGTGTGGAGCTGGAGGCGGAAGTGGGGCTGAAGTCAGAGGCAGAGATGGTGTAGAGCTGGAGTCAGAGGTAGAGCTGGTGTGGAGTTGGAGTCAGAGGCGGAGATGAAGTTGGAGTCAGATGCAAAGCTGGTGTGGGGCTGGAGTCAGAGGTGGAGCTGAAGTGAGACTGGTGTGGAGCTGGAGTCAGAGGTAGAGCTGAAGTCAGGGTTGGAGGTGGAGCTGAAGTCGGAGACTGGTGTGGAGCTGGAGGCGGAGCTGAAGGCAGAGGCAGAGCAGGTCTGGAGCTGGAGGCAGAGTCAAAGGCGGAAGTGGGGTTGAAGTCAGAGGCAGAGCTGGAGGCGGAGCTGAAGTCAGAGGCACAGCTGGAGGCGGTGCTGAAGTCAGAGGTGGAGCTAAAGTCAGAGGCAGAGCTGGTGGTGGAGTCAGAGAATGCTCCATTAAACCATATAGTGTACATTCCTTCCCTGCAACACTAGTGAAGTCTTCATGGTATAGTGGATAGTGCTCTGGACTCTCACCCCAGCGACCCGAGTTCAAATCCCGGTGGGACCAAAGAAAATATGTCATCATGGAAAAGGTGTTGGAGGCGGAGCTGGAGCTGTAGGCGGAGCTGAAGTCAGAGGCGGACCTGAAGTCAGAGGCAGATTTGGTGTGGCGCCGGAATTGGAAGCGGAGCTGAAGTCAGTGGCAGAGATGGTGTGGAACTGGAGTTGGAGGATGAGCTGTAGTGTGAGATGGAACTGAAGGTGGAGCTGGAGTCAGAGGTGGAGCTGAAGTCAGAAACTGGTGTTGAGCTGGTGGCGGAGTTGGAGGCGGAAGTGGGGCTGAAGTCAGAGGCAGAGATGGTGTAGAGCTGGAGTCAGAGGCAGAAATGAAGTCAGAGGTAGAGCTGGTGTGGAGCTGAAGTCAGAGGCGGAGATGAAGTTGGAGTCAGATGCAAAGCTGGTGTGGGGCTGGAGTCAGAGGTGGAGCTGAAGTGAGACTGGTGTGGAGCTGGAGTCAGAGGTAGAGCTGAAGTCAGGGTTGGAGGTGGAGCTGAAGCTGGAGGCGGAGCTGAAGGCAGAGGCAGAGCAGGTCTGGAGCTGGAGGCAGAGTCAAAGGCGGAAGTGGGGTTGAAGTCAGAGGCAGAGCTGGAGGCGGTGCTGAAGTCAGAGGTGGAGCTAAAGTCAGAGGCAGAGCTGGTGGTGGAGTCAGAGAATGCTCCATTAAACCATATAGTGTACATTCCTTCCCTGCAACACTAGTGAAGTCTTCATGGTATAGTGGATAGTGCTCTGGACTCTCACCCCAGCGACCCGAGTTCAAATCCCGGTGGGACCAAAGAAAATATGTCATCATGGAAAAGGCGTTGGTGGCGGAGCTGGAGCTGTAGGCGGAGCTGAAGTCAGAGGCGGAGCTGAAGTCAGAGGCGGATTTGGTGTGGTGCCGAAATTGGAGGCGGAGCTGAAATCAGTGGCAGAGATGGTGTGGAGCTGGAGTTGGAGGAGGAGCTGTAGTCAGAGATGGAACTGAAGTTGAAGTCAGATGCAGAACTGGTGTGGAACTGGAGTCAGAGGTGGAGCTGAAGTCAGAAACTGGTGTGGAGCTCGCGGCGGAGTTGGAGGCGGAAGTGGGGCCGAAGTAAGAGGCAGAGATGGTGTAGAGCTGGAGTCAGAGGCAGAAATGAAGTCAGAGGTAGAGCTGGTGTGGAGCTGAAGTCAGAGGCGGAGATGAAGTTGGAGTCAGATGCAAAGCTGGTGTGGGGCTGGAGTCAGAGGTGGAGCTGAAGTGAGACTGGTGTGGAGCTGGAGTCAGAGGTAGAGCTGAAGTCAGGGTTGGAGGTGGAGCTGAAGCTGGAGGCGGAGCTGAAGGCAGAGGCAGAGCAGGTCTGGAGCTGGAGGCAGAGTCAAAGGCGGAAGTGGGGTTGAAGTCAGAGGCAGAGCTGGAGGCGGTGCTGAAGTCAGAGGTGGAGCTAAAGTCAGAGGCAGAGCTGGTGGTGGAGTCAGAGAATGCTCCATTAAACCATATAGTGTACATTCCTTCCCTGCAACACTAGTGAAGTCTTCATGGTATAGTGGATAGTGCTCTGGACTCTCACCCCAGCGACCCGAGTTCAAATCCCGGTGGGACCAAAGAATATATATCATCATGGAAAAGGCGTTGGTGGCGGAGCTGGAGCTGTAGGCGGAGCTGAAGTCAGAGGCGGAGCTGAAGTCAGAGGCAGATTTGGTGTGGTGCCGAAATTGAAGGCGGAGCTGAAGTCAGTGGCAGAGATGGTGTGGCGCTGGAGTTGGAGGAGAAGCTGTAGTCAGAGATGGAACTGAAGTTGTGGTCAGATGCAGAACTGGTGTGGAGCTGGAGTCAGAGGCGGAGAAACTGGTGTGGAGCTGGCGGCGGAGTTGGAGGAGGAGCTGTAGTGTGAAATGGAACTGAAGTTGAAGTCAGATGCAGAACTGGTGTGGAGCTGGAGTTAGAGGTGGAGCTGAAGTCAGAAACTGGTGTGGAGCTGGCGGCGGAGTTGGAGGCGGAAGTGGGGCTGAAGTCAGAGGCAGAGATGGTGTAGAGCTGGAGTCAGAGGTAGAGCTGGTGTGGAGCTGAAGTCAGAGGCGGAGATGAAGTTGGAGTCAGATGCAAAGCTGGTGTGGGGCTGGAGTCAGAGGTGGAGCTGAAGTGAGACTGGTGTGGAGCTGGAGTCAGAGGTAGAGCTGAAGTCAGGGTTGGAGGTGGAGCTGAAGTCGGAGACTGGTGTGGAGCTGGAGGCGGAGCTGAAGGCAGAGGCAGAGCAGGTCTGGAGCTGGAGGCAGAGTCAAAGGCGGAAGTGGGGTTGAAGTCAGAGGCAGAGCTGGAGGCGGAGCTGAAGTCAGAGGCACAGCTGGAGGCGGTGCTGAAGTCAGAGGTGGAGCTAAAGTCAGAGGCAGAGCTGGTGGTGGAGTCAGAGAATGCTCCATTAAACCATATAGTGTACATTCCTTCCCTGCAACACTAGTGAAGTCTTCATGGTATAGTGGATAGTGCTCTGGACTCTCACCCCAGCGACCCGAGTTCAAATCCCGGTGGGACCAAAGAAAATATGTCATCATGGAAAAGGTGTTGGAGGCGGAGCTGGAGCTGTAGGCGGAGCTGAAGTCAGAGGCGGACCTGAAGTCAGAGGCAGATTTGGTGTGGCGCCGGAATTGGAAGCGGAGCTGAAGTCAGTGGCAGAGATGGTGTGGAACTGGAGTTGGAGGAGGAGCTGTAGTGTGAGATGGAACTGAAGGTGGAGCTGGAGTCAGAGGTGGAGCTGAAGTCAGAAACTGGTGTTGAGCTGGCGGCGGAGTTGGAGGCGGAAGTGGGGCTGAAGTCAGAGGCAGAGATGGTGTAGAGCTGGAGTCAGAGGCAGAAATGAAGTCAGAGGTAGAGCTGGTGTGGAGCTGAAGTCAGAGGCGGAGATGAAGTTGGAGTCAGATGCAAAGCTGGTGTGGGGCTGGAGTCAGAGGTGGAGCTGAAGTGAGACTGGTGTGGAGCTGGAGTCAGAGGTAGAGCTGAAGTCAGGGTTGGAGGTGGAGCTGAAGCTGGAGGCGGAGCTGAAGGCAGAGGCAGAGCAGGTCTGGAGCTGGAGGCAGAGTCAAAGGCGGAAGTGGGGTTGAAGTCAGAGGCAGAGCTGGAGGCGGTGCTGAAGTCAGAGGTGGAGCTAAAGTCAGAGGCAGAGCTGGTGGTGGAGTCAGAGAATGCTCCATTAAACCATATAGTGTACATTCCTTCCCTGCAACACTAGTGAAGTCTTCATGGTATAGTGGATAGTGCTCTGGACTCTCACCCCAGCGACCCGAGTTCAAATCCCGGTGGGACCAAAGAATATATATCATCATGGAAAAGGCGTTGGTGGCGGAGCTGGAGCTGTAGGCGGAGCTGAAGTCAGAGGCGGAGCTGAAGTCAGAGGCAGATTTGGTGTGGTGCCGAAATTGAAGGCGGAGCTGAAGTCAGTGGCAGAGATGGTGTGGCGCTGGAGTTGGAGGAGAAGCTGTAGTCAGAGATGGAACTGAAGTTGTGGTCAGATGCAGAACTGGTGTGGAGCTGGAGTCAGAGGCGGAGAAACTGGTGTGGAGCTGGCGGCGGAGTTGGAGGAGGAGCTGTAGTGTGAAATGGAACTGAAGTTGAAGTCAGATGCAGAACTGGTGTGGAGCTGGAGTTAGAGGTGGAGCTGAAGTCAGAAACTGGTGTGGAGCTGGCGGCGGAGTTGGAGGCGGAAGTGGGGCTGAAGTCAGAGGCAGAGATGGTGTAGAGCTGGAGTCAGAGGTAGAGCTGGTGTGGAGCTGAAGTCAGAGGCGGAGATGAAGTTGGAGTCAGATGCAAAGCTGGTGTGGGGCTGGAGTCAGAGGTGGAGCTGAAGTGAGACTGGTGTGGAGCTGGAGTCAGAGGTAGAGCTGAAGTCAGGGTTGGAGGTGGAGCTGAAGTCGGAGACTGGTGTGGAGCTGGAGGCGGAGCTGAAGGCAGAGGCAGAGCAGGTCTGGAGCTGGAGGCAGAGTCAAAGGCGGAAGTGGGGTTGAAGTCAGAGGCAGAGCTGGAGGCGGAGCTGAAGTCAGAGGCACAGCTGGAGGCGGTGCTGAAGTCAGAGGTGGAGCTAAAGTCAGAGGCAGAGCTGGTGGTGGAGTCAGAGAATGCTCCATTAAACCATATAGTGTACATTCCTTCCCTGCAACACTAGTGAAGTCTTCATGGTATAGTGGATAGTGCTCTGGACTCTCACCCCAGCGACCCGAGTTCAAATCCCGGTGGGACCAAAGAAAATATGTCATCATGGAACACCAAGGTGTTGGAGGCGGAGCTGGAGCTGTAGGCGGTGCTGAAGTCAGAGGCGGACCTGAAGTCAGAGGCAGATTTGGTGTGGCGCCGGAATTGGAAGCGGAGCTGAAGTCAGTGGCAGAGATGGTGTGGAACTGGAGTTGGAGGAGGAGCTGTAGTGTGAGATGGAACTGAAGGTGGAGCTGGAGTCAGAGGTGGAGCTGAAGTCAGAAACTGGTGTTGAGCTGGCGGCGGAGTTGGAGGCGGAAGTGGGGCTGAAGTCAGAGGCAGAGATGGTGTAGAGCTGGAGTCAGAGGCAGAAATGAAGTCAGAGGTAGAGCTGGTGTGGAGCTGAAGTCAGAGGCGGAGATGAAGTTGGAGTCAGATGCAAAGCTGGTGTGGGGCTGGAGTCAGAGGTGGAGCTGAAGTGAGACTGGTGTGGAGCTGGAGTCAGAGGTAGAGCTGAAGTCAGGGTTGGAGGTGGAGCTGAAGCTGGAGGCGGAGCTGAAGGCAGAGCAGGTCTGGAGCTGGAGGCAGAGTCAAAGGCGGAAGTGGGGTTGAAGTCAGAGGCAGAGCTGGAGGCGGTGCTGAAGTCAGAGGTGGAGCTAAAGTCAGAGGCAGAGCTGGTGGTGGAGTCAGAGAATGCTCCATTAAACCATATAGTGTACATTCCTTCCCTGCAACACTAGTGAAGTCTTCATGGTATAGTGGATAGTGCTCTGGACTCTCACCCCAGCGACCCGAGTTCAAATCCCGGTGGGACCAAAGAAAATATGTCATCATGGAAAAGGCGTTGGTGGCGGAGCTGGAGCTGTAGGCGGAGCTGAAGTCAGAGGCGGAGCTGAAGTCAGAGGCGGATTTGGTGTGGTGCCGAAATTGGAGGCGGAGCTGAAATCAGTGGCAGAGATGGTGTGGAGCTGGAGTTGGAGGAGGAGCTGTAGTCAGAGATGGAACTGAAGTTGAAGTCAGATGCAGAACTGGTGTGGAGCTGGAGTCAGAGGTGGAGCTGAAGTCAGAAACTGGTGTGGAGCTGGCGGAGGAGTTGGAGGCGGAAGTGGGGCTGAAGTCAGAGGCAGAGATGGTGTAGAGCTGGAGTCAGAGGCAGAAATGAAGTCAGAGGTAGAGCTGGTGTGGAGCTGAAGTCAGAGGCGGAGATGAAGTTGGAGTCAGATGCAAAGCTGGTGTGGGGCTGGAGTCAGAGGTGGAGCTGAAGTGAGACTGGTGTGGAGCTGGAGTCAGAGGTAGAGCTGAAGTCAGGGTTGGAGGTGGAGCTGATGTCAGAGACTGGTGTGGAGCTAGAGGCGGAGCTGAAGGCAGAGGCAGAGCAGGTCTGGAGCTGGAGGCAGAGTCAAAGGCGGAAGTGGGGCTGAAGTCAGAGGCAGAGCTGGAGGCGGAGCTGAAGTCAGAGGCAGAGCTGGAGGCAGTGCTGAAGTCAGAGGTGGAGCTGAAGTCAGAGGCAGAGCTGGTGGTGGAGTCAGAGAATGCTCCATTAAACCATATAGTGTACATTCCTTCCCTGCAACACTAGTGAAGTCTTCATGGTATAGTGGATAGTGCTCTGGACTCTCACCCCAGCGACCCGAGTTCAAATCCCGGTGGGACCAAAGAAAATATGTCATCATGGAAAAGGCGTTGGTGTTGGAGCTGGAGCTGTAGGCGGAGCTGAAGTTAGAGGCGGAGCTGAAGTCAGAGGCAGATTTGTTGTGGTGCCGAAATTGGAGGCGGAGCTGAAGTCAGTGGCAGAGATGGTGTGGAGCTGGAGTTGGAGGAGAAGCTGTAGTCAGAGATGGAACTGAAGTTGTGGAGTCAGAGGCAGAAATGAAGTCAGAGGTAGAGCTGGTGTGGAGCTAAAGTCAGAGACCGAGATGAAGTTGGAGTCAGATGCAAAGCTGGTGTGGGGCTGGAGTCAGAGGTGGAGCTGAAGTCAGAAACTGGTGTGGAGCTGGAGTCAGAGGTAGAGCTGAAGTCAGGGTTGGAGGTGGAGCTGAAGTCGGAGACTGGTGTGGAGCTGGAGGCGGAGCTGAAGGCAGAGGCAGAGCAGGTCTGGAGCTGGAGGCAGAGTCAAAGGCGGAAGTGGGGCTGAAGTCAGAGGCAGAGCTGGAGGCGGTGCTGAAGTCAGAGGTGGAGCTGAAGTCAGAGGCAGAGCTGCTGGTGGAGTCAGAGAATGCTCCATTAAACCATATAGTGTACATTCCTTCCCTGCAACACTAGTGAAGTCTTAATGGTATAGTGGATAGTGCTCTGGACTCTCACCCCAGCGACCCGAGTTCAAATCCCGGTGGGACCAAAGAAAATATGTCATCATGGAAAAGGTGTTGGAGGCGGAGCTGGAGCTGTAGGCGGAGCTGAAGTCAGAGGCGGACCTGAAGTCAGAGGCAGATTTGGTGTGGCGCCGGAATTGGAAGTGGAGCTGAAGTAAGTGGCAGAGATGGTGTGGAGCTGGAGTTGGAGGAGGAGCTGTAGTGTGAAATGGAACTGAAGTTGAAGTCAGATGCAGAACTGGTGTGGAGCTGGAGTTAGAGGTGGAGCTGAAGTCAGAAACTGGTGTGGAGCTGGCGGCGGAGTTGGAGGCGGAAGTGGGGCTGAAGTCAGAGGCAGAGATGGTGTAGAGCTGGAGTCAGAGGTAGAGCTGGTGTGGAGCTGAAGTCAGAGGCGGAGATGAAGTTGGAGTCAGATGCAAAGCTGGTGTGGGGCTGGAGTCAGAGGTGGAGCTGAAGTGAGACTGGTGTGGAGCTGGAGTCAGAGGTAGAGCTGAAGTCAGGGTTGGAGGTGGAGCTGAAGTCGGAGACTGGTGTGGAGCTGGAGGCGGAGCTGAAGGCAGAGGCAGAGCAGGTCTGGAGCTGGAGGCAGAGTCAAAGGCGGAAGTGGGGTTGAAGTCAGAGGCAGAGCTGGAGGCAGAGCTGAAGTCAGAGGCAGAGCTGGAGGCGGTGCTGAAGTCAGAGGTGGAGCTGAAGTCAGAGGCAGAGCTGGTGGTGGAGTCAGAGAATGCTCCATTAAACCATATAGTGTACATTCCTTCCCTGTAACACTAGTGTAGTCTTCATGGTATAGTGGATAGTGCTCTGGACTCTCACCCCAGCGACCCGAGTTCAAATCCCGGTGGGACCAAAGAAAATATGTCATCATGGAAAAGGTGTTGGAGGCGGAGCTGGAGCTGTAGGCGGTGCTGAAGTCAGAGGCGGACCTGAAGTCAGAGGCAGATTTGGTGTGGCGCCGGAATTGAAAGCGGAGCTGAAGTCAGTGGCAGAGATGGTGTGGAACTGGAGTTGGAGGAGGAGCTGTAGTGTGAGATGGAACTGAAGGTGGAGCTGGAGTCAGAGGTGGAGCTGAAGTCAGAAACTGGTGTTGAGCTGGCGGCGGAGTTGGAGGCGGAAGTGGGGCTGAAGTCAGAGGCAGAGATGGTGTAGAGCTGGAGTCAGAGGCAGAAATGAAGTCAGAGGTAGAGCTGGTGTGGAGCTGAAGTCAGAGGCGGAGATGAAGTTGGAGTCAGATGCAAAGCTGGTGTGGGGCTGGAGTTAGAGGTGGAGCTGAAGTGAGACTGGTGTGGAGCTGGAGTCAGAGGTAGAGCTGAAGTCAGGGTTGGAGGTGGAGCTGAAGCTGGAGGCGGAGCTGAAGGCAGAGGCAGAGCAGGTCTGGAGCTGGAGGCAGAGTCAAAGGCGGAAGTGGGGTTGAAGTCAGAGGCAGAGCTGGAGGCGGTGCTGAAGTCAGAGGTGGAGCTAAAGTCAGAGGCAGAGCTGGTGGTGGAGTCAGAGAATGCTCCATTAAACCATATAGTGTACATTCCTTCCCTGCAACACTAGTGAAGTCTTCATGGTATAGTGGATAGTGCTCTGGACTCTCACCCCAGCGACCCGAGTTCAAATCCCGGTGGGACCAAAGAAAATATGTCATCATGGAAAAGGCGTTGGTGGCGGAGCTGGAGCTGTAGGCGGAGCTGAAGTCAGAGGCGGAGCTGAAGTCAGAGGCGGATTTGGTGTGGTGCCGAAATTGGAGGCGGAGCTGAAATCAGTGGCAGAGATGGTGTGGAGCTGGAGTTGGAGGAGGAGCTGTAGTCAGAGATGGAACTGAAGTTGAAGTCAGATGCAGAACTGGTGTGGAGCTGGAGTCAGAGGTGGAGCTGAAGTCAGAAACTGGTGTGGAGCTGGCGGAGGAGTTGGAGGCGGAAGTGGGGCTGAAGTCAGAGGCAGAGATGGTGTAGAGCTGGAGTCAGAGGCAGAAATGAAGTCAGAGGTAGAGCTGGTGTGGAGCTGAAGTCAGAGGCGGAGATGAAGTTGGAGTCAGATGCAAAGCTGGTGTGGGGCTGGAGTCAGAGGTGGAGCTGAAGTGAGACTGGTGTGGAGCTGGAGTCAGAGGTAGAGCTGAAGTCAGGGTTGGAGGTGGAGCTGATGTCAGAGACTGGTGTGGAGCTAGAGGCGGAGCTGAAGGCAGAGGCAGAGCAGGTCTGGAGCTGGAGGCAGAGTCAAAGGCGGAAGTGGGGCTGAAGTCAGAGGCAGAGCTGGAGGCGGAGCTGAAGTCAGAGGCAGAGCTGGAGGCAGTGCTGAAGTCAGAGGTGGAGCTGAAGTCAGAGGCAGAGCTGGTGGTGGAGTCAGAGAATGCTCCATTAAACCATATAGTGTACATTCCTTCCCTGCAACACTAGTGAAGTCTTCATGGTATAGTGGATAGTGCTCTGGACTCTCACCCCAGCGACCCGAGTTCAAATCCCGGTGGGACCAAAGAAAATATGTCATCATGGAAAAGGCGTTGGTGTTGGAGCTGGAGCTGTAGGCGGAGCTGAAGTTAGAGGCGGAGCTGAAGTCAGAGGCAGATTTGTTGTGGTGCCGAAATTGGAGGCGGAGCTGAAGTCAGTGGCAGAGATGGTGTGGAGCTGGAGTTGGAGGAGAAGCTGTAGTCAGAGATGGAACTGAAGTTGTGGAGTCAGAGGCAGAAATGAAGTCAGAGGTAGAGCTGGTGTGGAGCTAAAGTCAGAGACCGAGATGAAGTTGGAGTCAGATGCAAAGCTGGTGTGGGGCTGGAGTCAGAGGTGGAGCTGAAGTCAGAAACTGGTGTGGAGCTGGAGTCAGAGGTAGAGCTGAAGTCAGGGTTGGAGGTGGAGCTGAAGTCGGAGACTGGTGTGGAGCTGGAGGCGGAGCTGAAGGCAGAGGCAGAGCAGGTCTGGAGCTGGAGGCAGAGTCAAAGGCGGAAGTGGGGCTGAAGTCAGAGGCAGAGCTGGAGGCGGTGCTGAAGTCAGAGGTGGAGCTGAAGTCAGAGGCAGAGCTGGTGGTGGAGTCAGAGAATGCTCCATTAAACCATATAGTGTACATTCCTTCCCTGCAACACTAGTGAAGTCTTAATGGTATAGTGGATAGTGCTCTGGACTCTCACCCCAGCGACCCGAGTTCAAATCCCGGTGGGACCAAAGAAAATATGTCATCATGGAAAAGGTGTTGGAGGCGGAGCTGGAGCTGTAGGCGGAGCTGAAGTCAGAGGCGGACCTGAAGTCAGAGGCAGATTTGGTGTGGCGCCGGAATTGGAAGTGGAGCTGAAGTAAGTGGCAGAGATGGTGTGGAGCTGGAGTTGGAGGAGGAGCTGTAGTGTGAAATGGAACTGAAGTTGAAGTCAGATGCAGAACTGGTGTGGAGCTGGAGTTAGAGGTGGAGCTGAAGTCAGAAACTGGTGTGGAGCTGGCGGCGGAGTTGGAGGCGGAAGTGGGGCTGAAGTCAGAGGCAGAGATGGTGTAGAGCTGGAGTCAGAGGTAGAGCTGGTGTGGAGCTGAAGTCAGAGGCGGAGATGAAGTTGGAGTCAGATGCAAAGCTGGTTTGGGGCTGGAGTCAGAGGTGGAGCTGAAGTGAGACTGGTGTGGAGCTGGAGTCAGAGGTAGAGCTGAAGTCAGGGTTGGAGGTGGAGCTGAAGTCGGAGACTGGTGTGGAGCTGGAGGCGGAGCTGAAGGCAGAGGCAGAGCAGGTCTGGAGCTGGAGGCAGAGTCAAAGGCGGAAGTGGGGCTGAAGTCAGAGGCAGAGCTGGAGGCAGAGCTGAAGTCAGAGGCAGAGCTGGAGGCGGTGCTGAAGTCAGAGGTGGAGCTGAAGTCAGAGGCAGAGCTGGTGGTGGAGTCAGAGAATGCTCCATTAAACCATATAGTGTACATTCCTTCCCTGTAACACTAGTGTAGTCTTCATGGTATAGTGGATAGTGCTCTGGACTCTCACCCCAGCGACCCGAGTTCAAATCCCGGTGGGACCAAAGAATATATATCATCATGGAAAAGGCGTTGGTGGCGGAGCTGGAGCTATAGGCGGAGCTGAAGTCAGAGGCGGAGCTGAAGTCAGAGGCAGATTTGGTGTGGTGCCGAAATTGAAGGCGGAGCTGAAGTCAGTGGCAGAGATGGTGTGGCGCTGGAGTTGGAGGAGAAGCTGTAGTCAGAGATGGAACTGAAGTTGTGGTCAGATGCAGAACTGGTGTGGAGCTGGAGTCGGAGGCGGAGAAACTGGTGTGGAGCTGGCGGCGGAGTTGGAGGCGGAAGTGGGGCTGAAGTCAGAGGCAGAGATGGTGTAGAGCTGGAGTCAGAGGCAGAAATGAAGTCAGAGGTAGAGCTGGTGTGGAGCTGAAGTCAGAGGCGGAGATGAAGTTGGAGTCAGATGCAAAGCTGGTGTGGGGCTGGAGTCAGAGGTGGAGCTGAAGTCAGAGACTGGTGTGGAGCTGGAGTCAGAGGTAGAGCTGAAGTCAGGGTTGGAGGTGGAGCTGAAGTCAGAGACTGGTGTGGAGCTGGACGCGGAGCTGAAGGCAGAGGCAGAGCAGGTCTGGAGCTGGAGGCACAGTCAAAGGCGGAAGTGGGGCTGAAGTCAGAGGCAGAGCTGGAGGCGGAGCTGAAGTCAGAGGCAGAGCTGGAGGCGGTGCTGAAGTCAGAGGTGGAGCTGAAGTCAGAGGCAGAGCTGGTGGTGGAGTCAGAGAATGCTCCATTAAACCATATAGTGTACATTCCTTCCCTGCAACACTAGTGAAGTCTTCATGGTATAGTGGATAGTGCTCTGGACTCTCACCCCAGCGACCCGAGTTCAAATCCCGGCTGAAGTCAGAGGCAGAGATTGTGTAGAGGTGGAGTCAGAGGCAGAAATGAAGTCAGAGGTAGAGCTGGTGTGGAGCTGAAGTCAGAGGCGGAGATGAAGTAGGAGTCAGGTGCAAAGCTGGTGTGGGGCTGGAGTTGGAGGCAGAGCTGGTGTGGAGCTGAAGTCAGAGGTGGAGCTGAAGTCAGAGACTGGTGTGGAGCTGGAGTCAGAGGTCGAGCTGAAGTCAGGGTTGGAGGTGGAGCTGATGTCAGAGACTGGTGTGGAGCTGGAGGCAGAGCTGAAGGCAGAGGCAGAGCAGGTCTGGAGCTGGAGGCAGAGTCAAAGGCGGAAGTGGGGCTGAAGTCAGAGGCAGAGCTGGAGGCGGAGCTGAAGTCAGAGGCAGAGCTGGAGGCGGTGCTGAAGTCAAAGGTGGAGCTGAAGTCAGAGGCAGAGCTGGTGGTGGTCAGAGAATGCTCCATTAAACCATATAGTGTACATTCCTTCCCTGCAACACTAGTGAAGTCTTAATGGTATAGTGGATAGTGCTCTGGACTCTCACCCCAGCGACCCGAGTTCAAATCCCGGTGGGACCAAAGAAAATATGTCATCATGGAAAAGGTGTTGGAGGCGGAGCTGGAGCTGTAGGCGGAGCTGAAGTCAGAGGCGGACCTGAAGTCAGAGGCAGATTTGGTGTGGCGCCGGAATTGGAAGCGGAGCTGAAGTCAGTGGCAGAGATGGTGTGGAACTGGAGTTGGAGGAGGAGCTGTAGTGTGAGATGGAACTGAAGTTGAAGTCAGATGCAGAACTGGTGTGGAGCTGGAGTCAGAGGTGGAGCTGAAGTCAGAAACTGGTGTGGAGCTGGCGGAGGAGTTGGAGGCGGAAGTGGGGCTGAAGTCAGAGGCAGAGATGGTGTAGAGCTGGAGTCAGAGGCAGAAATGAAGTCAGAGGTAGAGCTGGTGTGGAGCTGAAGTCAGAGGCGGAGATGAAGATGGAGTCAGATGCAAAGCTGGTGTGGGGCTGGAGTCAGAGGTGGAGCTGAAGTGAGACTGGTGTGGAGCTGGAGTCAGAGGTAGAGCTGAAGTCAGGGTTGGAGGTGGAGCTGATGTCAGAGACTGGTGTGGAGCTGGAGGCGGAGCTGAAGGCAGAGGCAGAGCAGGTCTGGAGCTGGAGGCAGAGTCAAAGGCGGAAGTGGGGCTGAAGTCAGAGGCAGAGCTGGAGGCGGAGCTGAAGTCAGAGGCAGAGCTGGAGGCGGTGCTGAAGTCAGAGGTGGAGCTGAAGTCAGAGGCAGAGCTGGTGGTGGAGTCAGAGAATGCTCCATTAAACCATATAGTGTACATTCCTTCCCTGCAACACTAGTGAAGTCTTCATGGTATAGTGGATAGTGCTCTGGACTCTCACCCCAGCGACCCGAGTTCAAATCCCGGTGGGACCAAAGAAAATATGTCATCATGGAAAAGGCGTTGGTGTTGGAGTTGGAGCTGTAGGCGGAGCTGAAGTTAGAGGCGGACCTGAAGTCAGAGGCAGATTTGGTGTGGCGCCGGAATTGGAAGCGGAGCTGAAGTAAGTGGCAGAGATGGTGTGGAGCTGGAGTTGGAGGAGGAGCTGTAGTGTGAAATGGAACTGAAGTTGAAGTCAGATGCAGATCTGGTGTGGAGCTGGAGTTAGAGGTGGAGCTGAAGTCAGAAACTGGTGTGGAGCTGGCGGCGGAGTTGGAGGCGGAAGTGGGGCTGAAGTCAGAGGCAGAGATGGTGTAGAGCTGGAGTCAGAGGTAGAGCTGGTGTGGAGCTGAAGTCAGAGGCGGAGATGAAGTTGGAGTCAGATGCAAAGCTGGTGTGGGGCTGGAGTCAGAGGTGGAGCTGAAGTGAGACTGGTGCGGAGCTGGAGTCAGAGGTAGAGCTGAAGTCAGGGTTGGAGGTGGAGCTGAAGTCGGAGATTGGTGTGGAGCTGAAGGCAGAGCAGGTCTGGAGCTGGAAGCAGAGTCAAAGGCGGAAGTGGGGCTGAAGTCAGAGGCAGAGCTGGAGGCAGAGCTGAAGTCAGAGGCAGAGCTGGAGGCGGTGCTGAAGTCAGAGGTGGAGCTGAAGTCAGAGGCAGAGCTGGTGGTGGAGTCAGAGAATGCTCCATTAAACCATATAGTGTACATTCCTTCCCTGTAACACTAGTGTAGTCTTCATGGTATAGTGGATAGTGCTCTGGACTCTCACCCCAGCGACCCGAGTTCAAATCCCGGTGGGACCAAAGAATATATATCATCATGGAAAAGGCGTTGGTGGCGGAGCTGGAGCTGTAGGCGGAGCTGAAGTCAGAGGCGGAGCTGAAGTCAGAGGCAGATTTGGTGTGGTGCCGAAATTGAAGGCGGAGCTGAAGTCAGTGGCAGAGATGGTGTGGCGCTGGAGTTGGAGGAGAAGCTGTAGTCAGAGATGGAACTGAAGTTGTGGTCAGATGCAGAACTGGTGTGGAGCTGGAGTCAGAGGCGGAGAAACTGGTGTGGAGCTGGCGGCGGAGTTGGAGGAGGAGCTGTAGTGTGAAATGGAACTGAAGTTGAAGTCAGATGCAGAACTGGTGTGGAGCTGGAGTTAGAGGTGGAGCTGAAGTCAGAAACTGGTGTGGAGCTGGCGGCGGAGTTGGAGGCGGAAGTGGGGCTGAAGTCAGAGGCAGAGATGGTGTAGAGCTGGAGTCAGAGGTAGAGCTGGTGTGGAGCTGAAGTCAGAGGCGGAGATGAAGTTGGAGTCAGATGCAAAGCTGGTGTGGGGCTGGAGTCAGAGGTGGAGCTGAAGTGAGACTGGTGTGGAGCTGGAGTCAGAGGTAGAGCTGAAGTCAGGGTTGGAGGTGGAGCTGAAGTCGGAGACTGGTGTGGAGCTGGAGGCGGAGCTGAAGGCAGAAGCAGAGCAGGTCTGGAGCTGGAGGCAGAGTCAAAGGCGGAAGTGGGGTTGAAGTCAGAGGCAGAGCTGGAGGCGGAGCTGAAGTCAGAGGCACAGCTGGAGGCGGTGCTGAAGTCAGAGGTGGAGCTAAAGTCAGAGGCAGAGCTGGTGGTGGTCAGAGAATGCTCCATTAAACCATATAGTGTACATTCCTTCCCTGCAACACTAGTGAAGTCTTCATGGTATAGTGGATAGTGCTCTGGACTCTCACCCCAGCGACCCGAGTTCAAATCCCGGTGGGACCAAAGAATATATATCATCATGGAAAAGGCGTTGGTGGCGGAGCTGGAGCTGTAGGCGGAGCTGAAGTCAGAGGCGGAGCTGAAGTCAGAGGCAGATTTGGTGTGGTGCCGAAATTGAAGGCGGAGCTGAAGTCAGTGGCAGAGATGGTGTGGCGCTGGAGTTGGAGGAGAAGCTGTAGTCAGAGATGGAACTGAAGTTGTGGTCAGATGCAGAACTGGTGTGGAGCTGGAGTCAGAGGCGGAGAAACTGGTGTGGAGCTGGCGGCGGAGTTGGAGGAGGAGCTGTAGTGTGAAATGGAACTGAAGTTGAAGTCAGATGCAGAACTGGTGTGGAGCTGGAGTTAGAGGTGGAGCTGAAGTCAGAAACTGGTGTGGAGCTGGCGGCGGAGTTGGAGGCGGAAGTGGGGCTGAAGTCAGAGGCAGAGATGGTGTAGAGCTGGAGTCAGAGGTAGAGCTGGTGTGGAGCTGAAGTCAGAGGCGGAGATGAAGTTGGAGTCAGATGCAAAGCTGGTGTGGGGCTGGAGTCAGAGGTGGAGCTGAAGTGAGACTGGTGTGGAGCTGGAGTCAGAGGTAGAGCTGAAGTCAGGGTTGGAGGTGGAGCTGAAGTCGGAGACTGGTGTGGAGCTGGAGGCGGAGCTGAAGGCAGAGGCAGAGCAGGTCTGGAGCTGGAGGCAGAGTCAAAGGCGGAAGTGGGGTTGAAGTCAGAGGCAGAGCTGGAGGCGGAGCTGAAGTCAGAGGCACAGCTGGAGGCGGTGCTGAAGTCAGAGGTGGAGCTAAAGTCAGAGGCAGAGCTGGTGGTGGAGTCAGAGAATGCTCCATTAAACCATATAGTGTACATTCCTTCCCTGCAACACTAGTGAAGTCTTCATGGTATAGTGGATAGTGCTCTGGACTCTCACCCCAGCGACCCGAGTTCAAATCCCGGTGGGACCAAAGAAAATATGTCATCATGGAAAAGGTGTTGGAGGCGGAGCTGGAGGTAGGCGGAGCTGAAGTCAGAGGCGGACCTGAAGTCAGAGGCAGATTTGGTGTGGCGCCGGATTTGGAAGCGGAGCTGAAGTCAGTGGCAGAGATGGTGTGGAACTGGAGTTGGAGGAGGAGCTGTAGTGTGAGATGGAACTGAAGGTGGAGCTGGAGTCAGAGGTGGAGCTGAAGTCAGAAACTGGTGTTGAGCTGGCGGCGGAGTTGGAGGCGGAAGTGGGGCTGAAGTCAGAGGCAGAGATGGTGTAAAGCTGGAGTCAGAGGCAGAAATGAAGTCAGAGGTAGAGCTGGTGTGGAGCTGAAGTCAGAGGCGGAGATGAAGTTGGAGTCAGATGCAAAGCTGGTGTGGGGCTGGAGTCAGAGGTAGAGCTGAAGTGAGACTGGTGTGGAGCTGGAGTCAGAGGTAGAGCTGAAGTCAGGGTTGGAGGTGGAGCTGAAGCTGGAGGCGGAGCTGAAGGCAGAGGCAGAGCAGGTCTGGAGCTGGAGGCAGAGTCAAAGGCGGAAGTGGGGTTGAAGTCAGAGGCAGAGCTGGAGGCGGTGCTGAAGTCAGAGGTGGAGCTAAAGTCA
Source organism: Syngnathus leptorhynchus (assembly GCF_054491065.1). Taxonomy (NCBI): domain Eukaryota; kingdom Metazoa; phylum Chordata; class Actinopteri; order Syngnathiformes; family Syngnathidae; genus Syngnathus; species Syngnathus leptorhynchus. The sequence goes on from NW_028231998.1 coordinate 699,205, forward strand.
GAGGCAGAGCTGGTGGTGGAGTCAGAGAATGCTCCATTAAACCATATAGTGTACATTCCTTCCCTGCAACACTAGTGAAGTCTTCATGGTATAGTGGATAGTGCTCTGGACTCTCACCCCAGCGAACCGAGTTCAAATCCCGGTGGGACCAAAGAAAATATGTCATCATGGAAAAGGCTTTGGTGGCGGAGCTGGAGCTGTAGGCGGAGCTGAAGTCAGAGGCGGAGCTGAAGTCAGAGGCGGATTTGGTGTGGTGCCGAAATTGGAGGCGGAGCTGAAATCAGTGGCAGAGATGGTGTGGAGCTGGAGTTGGAGGAGGAGCTGTAGTCAGAGATGGAACTGAAGTTGAAGTCAGATGCAGAACTGGTGTGGAACTGGAGTCAGAGGTGGAGCTGAAGTCAGAAACTGGTGTGGAGCTCGCGGCGGAGTTGGAGGCGGAAGTGGGGCTGAAGTAAGAGGCAGAGATGGTGTAGAGCTGGAGTCAGAGGCAGAAATGAAGTCAGAGGTAGAGCTGGTGTGGAGCTGAAGTCAGAGGCGGAGATGAAGTTGGAGTCAGATGCAAAGCTGGTGTGGGGCTGGAGTCAGAGGTGGAGCTGAAGTGAGACTGGTGTGGACCTGGAGTCAGAGGTAAAGCTGAAGTCAGGGTTGGAGGTGGAGCTGAAGTCGGAGATTGGTGTGGAGCTGAAGGCAGAGCAGGTCTGGACCTGGAAGCAGAGTCAAAGGCGGAAGTGGGGCTGAAGTCAGAGGCAGAGCTGGAGGCAGAGCTGAAGTCAGAGGCAGAGCTGGAGGCGGTGCTGAAGTCAGAGGTGGAGCTGAAGTCAGAGGCAGAGCTGGTGGTGGAGTCAGAGAATGCTCCATTAAACCATATAGTGTACATTCCTTCCCTGTAACACTAGTGTAGTCTTCATGGTATAGTGGATAGTGCTCTGGACTCTCACCCCAGCGACCCGAGTTCAAATCCCGGTGGGACCAAAGAATATATATCATCATGGAAAAGGCGTTGGTGGCGGAGCTGGAGCTGTAGGCGGAGCTGAAGTCAGAGGCGGAGCTGAAGTCAGAGGCAGATTTGGTGTGGTGCCGAAATTGAAGGCGGAGCTGAAGTCAGTGGCAGAGATGGTGTGGCGCTGGAGTTGGAGGAGAAGCTGTAGTCAGAGATGGAACTGAAGTTGTGGTCAGATGCAGAACTGGTGTGGAGCTGGAGTCAGAGGCGGAGAAACTGGTGTGGAGCTGGCGGCGGAGTTGGAGGAGGAGCTGTAGTGTGAAATGGAACTGAAGTTGAAGTCAGATGCAGAACTGGTGTGGAGCTGGAGTTAGAGGTGGAGCTGAAGTCAGAAACTGGTGTGGAGCTGGCGGCGGAGTTGGAGGCGGAAGTGGGGCTGAAGTCAGAGGCAGAGATGGTGTAGAGCTGGAGTCAGAGGTAGAGCTGGTGTGGAGTTGGAGTCAGAGGCGGAGATGAAGTTGGAGTCAGATGCAAAGCTGGTGTGGGGCTGGAGTCAGAGGTGGAGCTGAAGTGAGACTGGTGTGGAGCTGGAGTCAGAGGTAGAGCTGAAGTCAGGGTTGGAGGTGGAGCTGAAGTCGGAGACTGGTGTGGAGCTGGAGGCGGAGCTGAAGGCAGAGGCAGAGCAGGTCTGGAGCTGGAGGCAGAGTCAAAGGCGGAAGTGGGGTTGAAGTCAGAGGCAGAGCTGGAGGCGGAGCTGAAGTCAGAGGCACAGCTGGAGGCGGTGCTGAAGTCAGAGGTGGAGCTAAAGTCAGAGGCAGAGCTGGTGGTGGAGTCAGAGAATGCTCCATTAAACCATATAGTGTACATTCCTTCCCTGCAACACTAGTGAAGTTTTCATGGTATAGTGGATAGTGCTCTGGACTCTCACCCCAGCGACCCGAGTTCAAATCCCGGTGGGACCAAAGAAAATATGTCATCATGGAAAAGGTGTTGGAGGCGGAGCTGGAGCTGTAGGCGGAGCTGAAGTCAGAGGCGGACCTGAAGTCAGAGGCAGATTTGGTGTGGCGCCGGAATTGGAAGCGGAGCTGAAGTCAGTGGCAGAGATGGTGTGGAACTGGAGTTGGAGGATGAGCTGTAGTGTGAGATGGAACTGAAGGTGGAGCTGGAGTCAGAGGTGGAGCTGAAGTCAGAAACTGGTGTTGAGCTGGCGGCGGAGTTGGAGGCGGAAGTGGGGCTGAAGTCAGAGGCAGAGATGGTGTAGAGCTGGAGTCAGAGGCAGAAATGAAGTCAGAGGTAGAGCTGGTGTGGAGCTGAAGTCAGAGGCGGAGATGAAGTTGGAGTCAGATGCAAAGCTGGTGTGGGGCTGGAGTCAGAGGTGGAGCTGAAGTGAGACTGGTGTGGAGCTGGAGTCAGAGGTAGAGCTGAAGTCAGGGTTGGAGGTGGAGCTGAAGCTGGAGGCGGAGCTGAAGGCAGAGGCAGAGCAGGTCTGGAGCTGGAGGCAGAGTCAAAGGCGGAAGTGGGGTTGAAGTCAGAGGCAGAGCTGGAGGCGGTGCTGAAGTCAGAGGTGGAGCTAAAGTCAGAGGCAGAGCTGGTGGTGGAGTCAGAGAATGCTCCATTAAACCATATAGTGTACATTCCTTCCCTGCAACACTAGTGAAGTCTTCATGGTATAGTGGATAGTGCTCTGGACTCTCACCCCAGCGACCCGAGTTCAAATCCCGGTGGGACCAAAGAAAATATGTCATCATGGAAAAGGCGTTGGTGGCGGAGCTGGAGCTGTAGGCGGAGCTGAAGTCAGAGGCGGAGCTGAAGTCAGAGGCGGATTTGGTGTGGTGCCGAAATTGGAGGCGGAGCTGAAATCAGTGGCAGAGATGGTGTGGAGCTGGAGTTGGAGGAGGAGCTGTAGTCAGAGATGGAACTGAAGTTGAAGTCAGATGCAGAACTGGTGTGGAACTGGAGTCAGAGGTGGAGCTGAAGTCAGAAACTGGTGTGGAGCTCGCGGCGGAGTTGGAGGCGGAAGTGGGGCTAAAGTAAGAGGCAGAGATGGTGTAGAGCTGGAGTCAGAGGCAGAAATGAAGTCAGAGGTAGAGCTGGTGTGGAGCTGAAGTCAGAGGCGGAGATGAAGTTGGAGTCAGATGCAAAGCTGGTGTGGGGCTGGAGTCAGAGGTGGAGCTGAAGTGAGACTGGTGTGGACCTGGAGTCAGGGTTGGAGGTGGAGCTGAAGTCGGAGATTGGTGTGGAGCTGAAGGCAGAGCAGGTCTGGACCTGGAAGCAGAGTCAAAGGCGGAAGTGGGGCTGAAGTCAGAGGCAGAGCTGGAGGCAGAGCTGAAGTCAGAGGCAGAGCTGGAGGCGGTGCTGAAGTCAGAGGTGGAGCTGAAGTCAGAGGCAGAGCTGGTGGTGGAGTCAGAGAATGCTCCATTAAACCATATAGTGTACATTCCTTCCCTGTAACACTAGTGTAGTCTTCATGGTATAGTGGATAGTGCTCTGGACTCTCACCCCAGCGACCCGAGTTCAAATCCCGGTGGGACCAAAGAATATATATCATCATGGAAAAGGCGTTGGTGGCGGAGCTGGAGCTGTAGGCGGAGCTGAAGTCAGAGGCGGAGCTGAAGTCAGAGGCAGATTTGGTGTGGTGCCGAAATTGAAGGCGGAGCTGAAGTCAGTGGCAGAGATGGTGTGGCGCTGGAGTTGGAGGAGAAGCTGTAGTCAGAGATGGAACTGAAGTTGTGGTCAGATGCAGAACTGGTGTGGAGCTGGAGTCAGAGGCGGAGAAACTGGTGTGGAGCTGGCGGCGGAGTTGGAGGAGGAGCTGTAGTGTGAAATGGAACTGAAGTTGAAGTCAGATGCAGAACTGGTGTGGAGCTGGAGTTAGAGGTGGAGCTGAAGTCAGAAACTGGTGTGGAGCTGGCGGCGGAGTTGGAGGCGGAAGTGGGGCTGAAGTCAGAGGCAGAGATGGTGTAGAGCTGGAGTCAGAGGTAGAGCTGGTGTGGAGCTGAAGTCAGAGGCGGAGATGAAGTTGGAGTCAGATGCAAAGCTGGTGTGGGGCTGGAGTCAGAGGTGGAGCTGAAGTGAGACTGGTGTGGAGCTGGAGTCAGAGGTAGAGCTGAAGTCAGGGTTGGAGGTGGAGCTGAAGTCGGAGACTGGTGTGGAGCTGGAGGCGGAGCTGAAGGCAGAGGCAGAGCAGGTCTGGAGCTGGAGGCAGAGTCAAAGGCGGAAGTGGGGTTGAAGTCAGAGGCAGAGCTGGAGGCGGAGCTGAAGTCAGAGGCACAGCTGGAGGCGGTGCTGAAGTCAGAGGTGGAGCTAAAGTCAGAGGCAGAGCTGGTGGTGGAGTCAGAGAATGCTCCATTAAACCATATAGTGTACATTCCTTCCCTGCAACACTAGTGAAGTCTTCATGGTATAGTGGATAGTGCTCTGGACTCTCACCCCAGCGACCCGAGTTCAAATCCCGGTGGGACCAAAGAAAATATGTCATCATGGAAAAGGTGTTGGAGGCGGAGCTGGAGGTAGGCGGAGCTGAAGTCAGAGGCGGACCTGAAGTCAGAGGCAGATTTGGTGTGGCGCCGGATTTGGAAGCGGAGCTGAAGTCAGTGGCAGAGATGGTGTGGAACTGGAGTTGGAGGAGGAGCTGTAGTGTGAGATGGAACTGAAGGTGGAGCTGGAGTCAGAGGTGGAGCTGAAGTCAGAAACTGGTGTTGAGCTGGCGGCGGAGTTGGAGGCGGAAGTGGGGCTGAAGTCAGAGGCAGAGATGGTGTAAAGCTGGAGTCAGAGGCAGAAATGAAGTCAGAGGTAGAGCTGGTGTGGAGCTGAAGTCAGAGGCGGAGATGAAGTTGGAGTCAGATGCAAAGCTGGTGTGGGGCTGGAGTCAGATGTAGAGCTGAAGTGAGACTGGTGTGGAGCTGGAGTCAGAGGTAGAGCTGAAGTCAGGGTTGGAGGTGGAGCTGAAGCTGGAGGCGGAGCTGAAGGCAGAGGCAGAGCAGGTCTGGAGCTGGAGGCAGAGTCAAAGGCGGAAGTGGGGTTGAAGTCAGAGGCAGAGCTGGAGGCGGTGCTGAAGTCAGAGGTGGAGCTAAAGTCAGAGGCAGAGCTGGTGGTGGAGTCAGAGAATGCTCCATTAAACCATATAGTGTACATTCCTTCCCTGCAACACTAGTGAAGTCTTCATGGTATAGTGGATAGTGCTCTGGACTCTCACCCCAGCGAACCGAGTTCAAATCCCGGTGGGACCAAAGAAAATATGTCATCATGGAAAAGGCTTTGGTGGCGGAGCTGGAGCTGTAGGCGGAGCTGAAGTCAGAGGCGGAGCTGAAGTCAGAGGCGGATTTGGTGTGGTGCCGAAATTGGAGGCGGAGCTGAAATCAGTGGCAGAGATGGTGTGGAGCTGGAGTTGGAGGAGGAGCTGTAGTCAGAGATGGAACTGAAGTTGAAGTCAGATGCAGAACTGGTGTGGAACTGGAGTCAGAGGTGGAGCTGAAGTCAGAAACTGGTGTGGAGCTCGCGGCGGAGTTGGAGGCGGAAGTGGGGCTGAAGTAAGAGGCAGAGATGGTGTAGAGCTGGAGTCAGAGGCAGAAATGAAGTCAGAGGTAGAGCTGGTGTGGAGCTGAAGTCAGAGGCGGAGATGAAGTTGGAGTCAGATGCAAAGCTGGTGTGGGGCTGGAGTCAGAGGTGGAGCTGAAGTGAGACTGGTGTGGACCTGGAGTCAGAGGTAAAGCTGAAGTCAGGGTTGGAGGTGGAGCTGAAGTCGGAGATTGGTGTGGAGCTGAAGGCAGAGCAGGTCTGGACCTGGAAGCAGAGTCAAAGGCGGAAGTGGGGCTGAAGTCAGAGGCAGAGCTGGAGGCAGAGCTGAAGTCAGAGGCAGAGCTGGAGGCGGTGCTGAAGTCAGAGGTGGAGCTGAAGTCAGAGGCAGAGCTGGTGGTGGAGTCAGAGAATGCTCCATTAAACCATATAGTGTACATTCCTTCCCTGTAACACTAGTGTAGTCTTCATGGTATAGTGGATAGTGCTCTGGACTCTCACCCCAGCGACCCGAGTTCAAATCCCGGTGGGACCAAAGAATATATATCATCATGGAAAAGGCGTTGGTGGCGGAGCTGGAGCTGTAGGCGGAGCTGAAGTCAGAGGCGGAGCTGAAGTCAGAGGCAGATTTGGTGTGGTGCCGAAATTGAAGGCGGAGCTGAAGTCAGTGGCAGAGATGGTGTGGCGCTGGAGTTGGAGGAGAAGCTGTAGTCAGAGATGGAACTGAAGTTGTGGTCAGATGCAGAACTGGTGTGGAGCTGGAGTCAGAGGCGGAGAAACTGGTGTGGAGCTGGCGGCGGAGTTGGAGGAGGAGCTGTAGTGTGAAATGGAACTGAAGTTGAAGTCAGATGCAGAACTGGTGTGGAGCTGGAGTTAGAGGTGGAGCTGAAGTCAGAAACTGGTGTGGAGCTGGCGGCGGAGTTGGAGGCGGAAGTGGGGCTGAAGTCAGAGGCAGAGATGGTGTAGAGCTGGAGTCAGAGGTAGAGCTGGTGTGGAGTTGGAGTCAGAGGCGGAGATGAAGTTGGAGTCAGATGCAAAGCTGGTGTGGGGCTGGAGTCAGAGGTGGAGCTGAAGTGAGACTGGTGTGGAGCTGGAGTCAGAGGTAGAGCTGAAGTCAGGGTTGGAGGTGGAGCTGAAGTCGGAGACTGGTGTGGAGCTGGAGGCGGAGCTGAAGGCAGAGGCAGAGCAGGTCTGGAGCTGGAGGCAGAGTCAAAGGCGGAAGTGGGGTTGAAGTCAGAGGCAGAGCTGGAGGCGGAGCTGAAGTCAGAGGCACAGCTGGAGGCGGTGCTGAAGTCAGAGGTGGAGCTAAAGTCAGAGGCAGAGCTGGTGGTGGAGTCAGAGAATGCTCCATTAAACCATATAGTGTACATTCCTTCCCTGCAACACTAGTGAAGTCTTCATGGTATAGTGGATAGTGCTCTGGACTCTCACCCCAGCGACCCGAGTTCAAATCCCGGTGGGACCAAAGAAAATATGTCATCATGGAAAAGGTGTTGGAGGCGGAGCTGGAGCTGTAGGCGGAGCTGAAGTCAGAGGCGGACCTGAAGTCAGAGGCAGATTTGGTGTGGCGCCGGAATTGGAAGCGGAGCTGAAGTCAGTGGCAGAGATGGTGTGGAACTGGAGTTGGAGGATGAGCTGTAGTGTGAGATGGAACTGAAGGTGGAGCTGGAGTCAGAGGTGGAGCTGAAGTCAGAAACTGGTGTTGAGCTGGCGGCGGAGTTGGAGGCGGAAGTGGGGCTGAAGTCAGAGGCAGAGATGGTGTAGAGCTGGAGTCAGAGGCAGAAATGAAGTCAGAGGTAGAGCTGGTGTGGAGCTGAAGTCAGAGGCGGAGATGAAGTTGGAGTCAGATGCAAAGCTGGTGTGGGGCTGGAGTCAGAGGTGGAGCTGAAGTGAGACTGGTGTGGAGCTGGAGTCAGAGGTAGAGCTGAAGTCAGGGTTGGAGGTGGAGCTGAAGCTGGAGGCGGAGCTGAAGGCAGAGGCAGAGCAGGTCTGGAGCTGGAGGCAGAGTCAAAGGCGGAAGTGGGGTTGAAGTCAGAGGCAGAGCTGGAGGCGGTGCTGAAGTCAGAGGTGGAGCTAAAGTCAGAGGCAGAGCTGGTGGTGGAGTCAGAGAATGCTCCATTAAACCATATAGTGTACATTCCTTCCCTGCAACACTAGTGAAGTCTTCATGGTATAGTGGATAGTGCTCTGGACTCTCACCCCAGCGACCCGAGTTCAAATCCCGGTGGGACCAAAGAAAATATGTCATCATGGAAAAGGCGTTGGTGGCGGAGCTGGAGCTGTAGGCGGAGCTGAAGTCAGAGGCGGAGCTGAAGTCAGAGGCGGATTTGGTGTGGTGCCGAAATTGGAGGCGGAGCTGAAATCAGTGGCAGAGATGGTGTGGAGCTGGAGTTGGAGGAGGAGCTGTAGTCAGAGATGGAACTGAAGTTGAAGTCAGATGCAGAACTGGTGTGGAACTGGAGTCAGAGGTGGAGCTGAAGTCAGAAACTGGTGTGGAGCTCGCGGCGGAGTTGGAGGCGGAAGTGGGGCTGAAGTAAGAGGCAGAGATGGTGTAGAGCTGGAGTCAGAGGCAGAAATGAAGTCAGAGGTAGAGCTGGTGTGGAGCTGAAGTCAGAGGCGGAGATGAAGTTGGAGTCAGATGCAAAGCTGGTGTGGGGCTGGAGTCAGAGGTGGAGCTGAAGTGAGACTGGTGTGGACCTGGAGTCAGAGGTAAAGCTGAAGTCAGGGTTGGAGGTGGAGCTGAAGTCGGAGATTGGTGTGGAGCTGAAGGCAGAGCAGGTCTGGACCTGGAAGCAGAGTCAAAGGCGGAAGTGGGGCTGAAGTCAGAGGCAGAGCTGGAGGCAGAGCTGAAGTCAGAGGCAGAGCTGGAGGCGGTGCTGAAGTCAGAGGTGGAGCTGAAGTCAGAGGCAGAGCTGGTGGTGGAGTCAGAGAATGCTCCATTAAACCATATAGTGTACATTCCTTCCCTGTAACACTAGTGTAGTCTTCATGGTATAGTGGATAGTGCTCTGGACTCTCACCCCAGCGACCCGAGTTCAAATCCCGGTGGGACCAAAGAATATATATCATCATGGAAAAGGCGTTGGTGGCGGAGCTGGAGCTGTAGGCGGAGCTGAAGTCAGAGGCGGAGCTGAAGTCAGAGGCAGATTTGGTGTGGTGCCGAAATTGAAGGCGGAGCTGAAGTCAGTGGCAGAGATGGTGTGGCGCTGGAGTTGGAGGAGAAGCTGTAGTCAGAGATGGAACTGAAGTTGTGGTCAGATGCAGAACTGGTGTGGAGCTGGAGTCAGAGGCGGAGAAACTGGTGTGGAGCTGGCGGCGGAGTTGGAGGAGGAGCTGTAGTGTGAAATGGAACTGAAGTTGAAGTCAGATGCAGAACTGGTGTGGAGCTGGAGTTAGAGGTGGAGCTGAAGTCAGAAACTGGTGTGGAGCTGGCGGCGGAGTTGGAGGCGGAAGTGGGGCTGAAGTCAGAGGCAGAGATGGTGTAGAGCTGGAGTCAGAGGTAGAGCTGGTGTGGAGCTGAAGTCAGAGGCGGAGATGAAGTTGGAGTCAGATGCAAAGCTGGTGTGGGGCTGGAGTCAGAGGTGGAGCTGAAGTGAGACTGGTGTGGAGCTGGAGTCAGAGGTAGAGCTGAAGTCAGGGTTGGAGGTGGAGCTGAAGTCGGAGACTGGTGTGGAGCTGGAGGCGGAGCTGAAGGCAGAGGCAGAGCAGGTCTGGAGCTGGAGGCAGAGTCAAAGGCGGGAAGGTGGAGCTGGAGTCAGAGGTGGAGCTGAAGTCAGAAACTGGTGTTGAGCTGGCGGCGGAGTTGGAGGCGGAAGTGGGGCTGAAGTCAGAGGCAGAGATGGTGTAAAGCTGGAGTCAGAGGCAGAAATGAAGTCAGAGGTAGAGCTGGTGTGGAGCTGAAGTCAGAGGCGGAGATGAAGTTGGAGTCAGATGCAAAGCTGGTGTGGGGCTGGAGTCAGATGTAGAGCTGAAGTGAGACTGGTGTGGAGCTGGAGTCAGAGGTAGAGCTGAAGTCAGGGTTGGAGGTGGAGCTGAAGCTGGAGGCGGAGCTGAAGGCAGAGGCAGAGCAGGTCTGGAGCTGGAGGCAGAGTCAAAGGCGGAAGTGGGGTTGAAGTCAGAGGCAGAGCTGGAGGCGGTGCTGAAGTCAGAGGTGGAGCTAAAGTCAGAGGCAGAGCTGGTGGTGGAGTCAGAGAATGCTCCATTAAACCATATAGTGTACATTCCTTCCCTGCAACACTAGTGAAGTCTTCATGGTATAGTGGATAGTGCTCTGGACTCTCACCCCAGCGAACCGAGTTCAAATCCCGGTGGGACCAAAGAAAATATGTCATCATGGAAAAGGCTTTGGTGGCGGAGCTGGAGCTGTAGGCGGAGCTGAAGTCAGAGGCGGAGCTGAAGTCAGAGGCGGATTTGGTGTGGTGCCGAAATTGGAGGCGGAGCTGAAATCAGTGGCAGAGATGGTGTGGAGCTGGAGTTGGAGGAGGAGCTGTAGTCAGAGATGGAACTGAAGTTGAAGTCAGATGCAGAACTGGTGTGGAACTGGAGTCAGAGGTGGAGCTGAAGTCAGAAACTGGTGTGGAGCTCGCGGCGGAGTTGGAGGCGGAAGTGGGGCTGAAGTAAGAGGCAGAGATGGTGTAGAGCTGGAGTCAGAGGCAGAAATGAAGTCAGAGGTAGAGCTGGTGTGGAGCTGAAGTCAGAGGCGGAGATGAAGTTGGAGTCAGATGCAAAGCTGGTGTGGGGCTGGAGTCAGAGGTGGAGCTGAAGTGAGACTGGTGTGGACCTGGAGTCAGAGGTAAAGCTGAAGTCAGGGTTGGAGGTGGAGCTGAAGTCGGAGATTGGTGTGGAGCTGAAGGCAGAGCAGGTCTGGACCTGGAAGCAGAGTCAAAGGCGGAAGTGGGGCTGAAGTCAGAGGCAGAGCTGGAGGCAGAGCTGAAGTCAGAGGCAGAGCTGGAGGCGGTGCTGAAGTCAGAGGTGGAGCTGAAGTCAGAGGCAGAGCTGGTGGTGGAGTCAGAGAATGCTCCATTAAACCATATAGTGTACATTCCTTCCCTGTAACACTAGTGTAGTCTTCATGGTATAGTGGATAGTGCTCTGGACTCTCACCCCAGCGACCCGAGTTCAAATCCCGGTGGGACCAAAGAATATATATCATCATGGAAAAGGCGTTGGTGGCGGAGCTGGAGCTGTAGGCGGAGCTGAAGTCAGAGGCGGAGCTGAAGTCAGAGGCAGATTTGGTGTGGTGCCGAAATTGAAGGCGGAGCTGAAGTCAGTGGCAGAGATGGTGTGGCGCTGGAGTTGGAGGAGAAGCTGTAGTCAGAGATGGAACTGAAGTTGTGGTCAGATGCAGAACTGGTGTGGAGCTGGAGTCAGAGGCGGAGAAACTGGTGTGGAGCTGGCGGCGGAGTTGGAGGAGGAGCTGTAGTGTGAAATGGAACTGAAGTTGAAGTCAGATGCAGAACTGGTGTGGAGCTGGAGTTAGAGGTGGAGCTGAAGTCAGAAACTGGTGTGGAGCTGGCGGCGGAGTTGGAGGCGGAAGTGGGGCTGAAGTCAGAGGCAGAGATGGTGTAGAGCTGGAGTCAGAGGTAGAGCTGGTGTGGAGTTGGAGTCAGAGGCGGAGATGAAGTTGGAGTCAGATGCAAAGCTGGTGTGGGGCTGGAGTCAGAGGTGGAGCTGAAGTGAGACTGGTGTGGAGCTGGAGTCAGAGGTAGAGCTGAAGTCAGGGTTGGAGGTGGAGCTGAAGTCGGAGACTGGTGTGGAGCTGGAGGCGGAGCTGAAGGCAGAGGCAGAGCAGGTCTGGAGCTGGAGGCAGAGTCAAAGGCGGAAGTGGGGTTGAAGTCAGAGGCAGAGCTGGAGGCGGAGCTGAAGTCAGAGGCACAGCTGGAGGCGGTGCTGAAGTCAGAGGTGGAGCTAAAGTCAGAGGCAGAGCTGGTGGTGGAGTCAGAGAATGCTCCATTAAACCATATAGTGTACATTCCTTCCCTGCAACACTAGTGAAGTCTTCATGGTATAGTGGATAGTGCTCTGGACTCTCACCCCAGCGACCCGAGTTCAAATCCCGGTGGGACCAAAGAAAATATGTCATCATGGAAAAGGTGTTGGAGGCGGAGCTGGAGCTGTAGGCGGAGCTGAAGTCAGAGGCGGACCTGAAGTCAGAGGCAGATTTGGTGTGGCGCCGGAATTGGAAGCGGAGCTGAAGTCAGTGGCAGAGATGGTGTGGAACTGGAGTTGGAGGATGAGCTGTAGTGTGAGATGGAACTGAAGGTGGAGCTGGAGTCAGAGGTGGAGCTGAAGTCAGAAACTGGTGTTGAGCTGGCGGCGGAGTTGGAGGCGGAAGTGGGGCTGAAGTCAGAGGCAGAGATGGTGTAGAGCTGGAGTCAGAGGCAGAAATGAAGTCAGAGGTAGAGCTGGTGTGGAGCTGAAGTCAGAGGCGGAGATGAAGTTGGAGTCAGATGCAAAGCTGGTGTGGGGCTGGAGTCAGAGGTGGAGCTGAAGTGAGACTGGTGTGGAGCTGGAGTCAGAGGTAGAGCTGAAGTCAGGGTTGGAGGTGGAGCTGAAGCTGGAGGCGGAGCTGAAGGCAGAGGCAGAGCAGGTCTGGAGCTGGAGGCAGAGTCAAAGGCGGAAGTGGGGTTGAAGTCAGAGGCAGAGCTGGAGGCGGTGCTGAAGTCAGAGGTGGAGCTAAAGTCAGAGGCAGAGCTGGTGGTGGAGTCAGAGAATGCTCCATTAAACCATATAGTGTACATTCCTTCCCTGCAACACTAGTGAAGTCTTCATGGTATAGTGGATAGTGCTCTGGACTCTCACCCCAGCGACCCGAGTTCAAATCCCGGTGGGACCAAAGAAAATATGTCATCATGGAAAAGGCGTTGGTGGCGGAGCTGGAGCTGTAGGCGGAGCTGAAGTCAGAGGCGGAGCTGAAGTCAGAGGCGGATTTGGTGTGGTGCCGAAATTGGAGGCGGAGCTGAAATCAGTGGCAGAGATGGTGTGGAGCTGGAGTTGGAGGAGGAGCTGTAGTCAGAGATGGAACTGAAGTTGAAGTCAGATGCAGAACTGGTGTGGAACTGGAGTCAGAGGTGGAGCTGAAGTCAGAAACTGGTGTGGAGCTCGCGGCGGAGTTGGAGGCGGAAGTGGGGCTGAAGTAAGAGGCAGAGATGGTGTAGAGCTGGAGTCAGAGGCAGAAATGAAGTCAGAGGTAGAGCTGGTGTGGAGCTGAAGTCAGAGGCGGAGATGAAGTTGGAGTCAGATGCAAAGCTGGTGTGGGGCTGGAGTCAGAGGTGGAGCTGAAGTGAGACTGGTGTGGACCTGGAGTCAGAGGTAAAGCTGAAGTCAGGGTTGGAGGTGGAGCTGAAGTCGGAGATTGGTGTGGAGCTGAAGGCAGAGCAGGTCTGGACCTGGAAGCAGAGTCAAAGGCGGAAGTGGGGCTGAAGTCAGAGGCAGAGCTGGAGGCAGAGCTGAAGTCAGAGGCAGAGCTGGAGGCGGTGCTGAAGTCAGAGGTGGAGCTGAAGTCAGAGGCAGAGCTGGTGGTGGAGTCAGAGAATGCTCCATTAAACCATATAGTGTACATTCCTTCCCTGTAACACTAGTGTAGTCTTCATGGTATAGTGGATAGTGCTCTGGACTCTCACCCCAGCGACCCGAGTTCAAATCCCGGTGGGACCAAAGAATATATATCATCATGGAAAAGGCGTTGGTGGCGGAGCTGGAGCTGTAGGCGGAGCTGAAGTCAGAGGCGGAGCTGAAGTCAGAGGCAGATTTGGTGTGGTGCCGAAATTGAAGGCGGAGCTGAAGTCAGTGGCAGAGATGGTGTGGCGCTGGAGTTGGAGGAGAAGCTGTAGTCAGAGATGGAACTGAAGTTGTGGTCAGATGCAGAACTGGTGTGGAGCTGGAGTCAGAGGCGGAGAAACTGGTGTGGAGCTGGCGGCGGAGTTGGAGGAGGAGCTGTAGTGTGAAATGGAACTGAAGTTGAAGTCAGATGCAGAACTGGTGTGGAGCTGGAGTTAGAGGTGGAGCTGAAGTCAGAAACTGGTGTGGAGCTGGCGGCGGAGTTGGAGGCGGAAGTGGGGCTGAAGTCAGAGGCAGAGATGGTGTAGAGCTGGAGTCAGAGGTAGAGCTGGTGTGGAGCTGAAGTCAGAGGCGGAGATGAAGTTGGAGTCAGATGCAAAGCTGGTGTGGGGCTGGAGTCAGAGGTGGAGCTGAAGTGAGACTGGTGTGGAGCTGGAGTCAGAGGTAGAGCTGAAGTCAGGGTTGGAGGTGGAGCTGAAGTCGGAGACTGGTGTGGAGCTGGAGGCGGAGCTGAAGGCAGAGGCAGAGCAGGTCTGGAGCTGGAGGCAGAGTCAAAGGCGGAAGTGGGGTTGAAGTCAGAGGCAGAGCTGGAGGCGGAGCTGAAGTCAGAGGCACAGCTGGAGGCGGTGCTGAAGTCAGAGGTGGAGCTAAAGTCAGAGGCAGAGCTGGTGGTGGAGTCAGAGAATGCTCCATTAAACCATATAGTGTACATTCCTTCCCTGCAACACTAGTGAAGTCTTCATGGTATAGTGGATAGTGCTCTGGACTCTCACCCCAGCGACCCGAGTTCAAATCCCGGTGGGACCAAAGAAAATATGTCATCATGGAAAAGGTGTTGGAGGCGGAGCTGGAGGTAGGCGGAGCTGAAGTCAGAGGCGGACCTGAAGTCAGAGGCAGATTTGGTGTGGCGCCGGATTTGGAAGCGGAGCTGAAGTCAGTGGCAGAGATGGTGTGGAACTGGAGTTGGAGGAGGAGCTGTAGTGTGAGATGGAACTGAAGGTGGAGCTGGAGTCAGAGGTGGAGCTGAAGTCAGAAACTGGTGTTGAGCTGGCGGCGGAGTTGGAGGCGGAAGTGGGGCTGAAGTCAGAGGCAGAGATGGTGTAAAGCTGGAGTCAGAGGCAGAAATGAAGTCAGAGGTAGAGCTGGTGTGGAGCTGAAGTCAGAGGCGGAGATGAAGTTGGAGTCAGATGCAAAGCTGGTGTGGGGCTGGAGTCAGAGGTAGAGCTGAAGTGAGACTGGTGTGGAGCTGGAGTCAGAGGTAGAGCTGAAGTCAGGGTTGGAGGTGGAGCTGAAGCTGGAGGCGGAGCTGAAGGCAGAGGCAGAGCAGGTCTGGAGCTGGAGGCAGAGTCAAAGGCGGAAGTGGGGTTGAAGTCAGAGGCAGAGCTGGAGGCGGTGCTGAAGTCAGAGGTGGAGCTAAAGTCAGAGGCAGAGCTGGTGGTGGAGTCAGAGAATGCTCCATTAAACCATATAGTGTACATTCCTTCCCTGCAACACTAGTGAAGTCTTCATGGTATAGTGGATAGTGCTCTGGACTCTCACCCCAGCGAACAGAGTTCAAATCCCGGTGGGACCAAAGAAAATATGTCATCATGGAAAAGGCTTTGGTGGCGGAGCTGGAGCTGTAGGCGGAGCTGAAGTCAGAGGCGGAGCTGAAGTCAGAGGCGGATTTGGTGTGGTGCCGAAATTGGAGGCGGAGCTGAAATCAGTGGCAGAGATGGTGTGGAGCTGGAGTTGGAGGAGGAGCTGTAGTCAGAGATGGAACTGAAGTTGAAGTCAGATGCAGAACTGGTGTGGAACTGGAGTCAGAGGTGGAGCTGAAGTCAGAAACTGGTGTGGAGCTCGCGGCGGAGTTGGAGGCGGAAGTGGGGCTGAAGTAAGAGGCAGAGATGGTGTAGAGCTGGAGTCAGAGGCAGAAATGAAGTCAGAGGTAGAGCTGGTGTGGAGCTGAAGTCAGAGGCGGAGATGAAGTTGGAGTCAGATGCAAAGCTGGTGTGGGGCTGGAGTCAGAGGTGGAGCTGAAGTGAGACTGGTGTGGACCTGGAGTCAGAGGTAAAGCTGAAGTCAGGGTTGGAGGTGGAGCTGAAGTCGGAGATTGGTGTGGAGCTGAAGGCAGAGCAGGTCTGGACCTGGAAGCAGAGTCAAAGGCGGAAGTGGGGCTGAAGTCAGAGGCAGAGCTGGAGGCAGAGCTGAAGTCAGAGGCAGAGCTGGAGGCGGTGCTGAAGTCAGAGGTGGAGCTGAAGTCAGAGGCAGAGCTGGTGGTGGAGTCAGAGAATGCTCCATTAAACCATATAGTGTACATTCCTTCCCTGTAACACTAGTGTAGTCTTCATGGTATAGTGGATAGTGCTCTGGACTCTCACCCCAGCGACCCGAGTTCAAATCCCGGTGGGACCAAAGAATATATATCATCATGGAAAAGGCGTTGGTGGCGGAGCTGGAGCTGTAGGCGGAGCTGAAGTCAGAGGCGGAGCTGAAGTCAGAGGCAGATTTGGTGTGGTGCCGAAATTGAAGGCGGAGCTGAAGTCAGTGGCAGAGATGGTGTGGCGCTGGAGTTGGAGGAGAAGCTGTAGTCAGAGATGGAACTGAAGTTGTGGTCAGATGCAGAACTGGTGTGGAGCTGGAGTCAGAGGCGGAGAAACTGGTGTGGAGCTGGCGGCGGAGTTGGAGGAGGAGCTGTAGTGTGAAATGGAACTGAAGTTGAAGTCAGATGCAGAACTGGTGTGGAGCTGGAGTTAGAGGTGGAGCTGAAGTCAGAAACTGGTGTGGAGCTGGCGGCGGAGTTGGAGGCGGAAGTGGGGCTGAAGTCAGAGGCAGAGATGGTGTAGAGCTGGAGTCAGAGGTAGAGCTGGTGTGGAGCTGAAGTCAGAGGCGGAGATGAAGTTGGAGTCAGATGCAAAGCTGGTGTGGGGCTGGAGTCAGAGGTGGAGCTGAAGTGAGACTGGTGTGGAGCTGGAGTCAGAGGTAGAGCTGAAGTCAGGGTTGGAGGTGGAGCTGAAGTCGGAGACTGGTGTGGAGCTGGAGGCGGAGCTGAAGGCAGAGGCAGAGCAGGTCTGGAGCTGGAGGCAGAGTCAAAGGCGGAAGTGGGGTTGAAGTCAGAGGCAGAGCTGGAGGCGGTGCTGAAGTCAGAGGTGGAGCTAAAGTCAGAGGCAGAGCTGGTGGTGGAGTCAGAGAATGCTCCATTAAACCATATAGTGTACATTCCTTCCCTGCAACACTAGTGAAGTCTTCATGGTATAGTGGATAGTGCTCTGGACTCTCACCCCAGCGAACCGAGTTCAAATCCCGGTGGGACCAAAGAAAATATGTCATCATGGAAAAGGCTTTGGTGGCGGAGCTGGAGCTGTAGGCGGAGCTGAAGTCAGAGGCGGAGCTGAAGTCAGAGGCGGATTTGGTGTGGTGCCGAAATTGGAGGCGGAGCTGAAATCAGTGGCAGAGATGGTGTGGAGCTGGAGTTGGAGGAGGAGCTGTAGTCAGAGATGGAACTGAAGTTGAAGTCAGATGCAGAACTGGTGTGGAACTGGAGTCAGAGGTGGAGCTGAAGTCAGAAACTGGTGTGGAGCTCGCGGCGGAGTTGGAGGCGGAAGTGGGGCTGAAGTAAGAGGCAGAGATGGTGTAGAGCTGGAGTCAGAGGCAGAAATGAAGTCAGAGGTAGAGCTGGTGTGGAGCTGAAGTCAGAGGCGGAGATGAAGTTGGAGTCAGATGCAAAGCTGGTGTGGGGCTGGAGTCAGAGGTGGAGCTGAAGTGAGACTGGTGTGGAGCTGGAGTCAGAGGTAGAGCTGAAGTCAGGGTTGGAGGTGGAGCTGAAGTCGGAGATTGGTGTGGAGCTGAAGGCAGAGCAGGTCTGGAGCTGGAAGCAGAGTCAAAGGCGGAAGTGGGGCTGAAGTCAGAGGCAGAGCTGGAGGCAGAGCTGAAGTCAGAGGCAGAGCTGGAGGCGGTGCTGAAGTCAGAGGTGGAGCTGAAGTCAGAGGCAGAGCTGGTGGTGGAGTCAGAGAATGCTCCATTAAACCATATAGTGTACATTCCTTCCCTGTAACACTAGTGTAGTCTTCATGGTATAGTGGATAGTGCTCTGGACTCTCACCCCAGCGACCCGAGTTCAAATCCCGGTGGGACCAAAGAATATATATCATCATGGAAAAGGCGTTGGTGGCGGAGCTGGAGCTGTAGGCGGAGCTGAAGTCAGAGGCGGAGCTGAAGTCAGAGGCAGATTTGGTGTGGTGCCGAAATTGAAGGCGGAGCTGAAGTCAGTGGCAGAGATGGTGTGGCGCTGGAGTTGGAGGAGAAGCTGTAGTCAGAGATGGAACTGAAGTTGTGGTCAGATGCAGAACTGGTGTGGAGCTGGAGTCAGAGGCGGAGAAACTGGTGTGGAGCTGGCGGCGGAGTTGGAGGAGGAGCTGTAGTGTGAAATGGAACTGAAGTTGAAGTCAGATGCAGAACTGGTGTGGAGCTGGAGTTAGAGGTGGAGCTGAAGTCAGAAACTGGTGTGGAGCTGGCGGCGGAGTTGGAGGCGGAAGTGGGGCTGAAGTCAGAGGCAGAGATGGTGTAGAGCTGGAGTCAGAGGTAGAGCTGGTGTGGAGCTGAAGTCAGAGGCGGAGATGAAGTTGGAGTCAGATGCAAAGCTGGTGTGGGGCTGGAGTCAGAGGTGGAGCTGAAGTGAGACTGGTGTGGAGCTGGAGTCAGAGGTAGAGCTGAAGTCAGGGTTGGAGGTGGAGCTGAAGTCGGAGACTGGTGTGGAGCTGGAGGCGGAGCTGAAGGCAGAGGCAGAGCAGGTCTGGAGCTGGAGGCAGAGTCAAAGGCGGGAAGGTGGAGCTGGAGTCAGAGGTGGAGCTGAAGTCAGAAACTGGTGTTGAGCTGGCGGCGGAGTTGGAGGCGGAAGTGGGGCTGAAGTCAGAGGCAGAGATGGTGTAAAGCTGGAGTCAGAGGCAGAAATGAAGTCAGAGGTAGAGCTGGTGTGGAGCTGAAGTCAGAGGCGGAGATGAAGTTGGAGTCAGATGCAAAGCTGGTGTGGGGCTGGAGTCAGATGTAGAGCTGAAGTGAGACTGGTGTGGAGCTGGAGTCAGAGGTAGAGCTGAAGTCAGGGTTGGAGGTGGAGCTGAAGCTGGAGGCGGAGCTGAAGGCAGAGGCAGAGCAGGTCTGGAGCTGGAGGCAGAGTCAAAGGCGGAAGTGGGGTTGAAGTCAGAGGCAGAGCTGGAGGCGGTGCTGAAGTCAGAGGTGGAGCTAAAGTCAGAGGCAGAGCTGGTGGTGGAGTCAGAGAATGCTCCATTAAACCATATAGTGTACATTCCTTCCCTGCAACACTAGTGAAGTCTTCATGGTATAGTGGATAGTGCTCTGGACTCTCACCCCAGCGAACCGAGTTCAAATCCCGGTGGGACCAAAGAAAATATGTCATCATGGAAAAGGCTTTGGTGGCGGAGCTGGAGCTGTAGGCGGAGCTGAAGTCAGAGGCGGAGCTGAAGTCAGAGGCGGATTTGGTGTGGTGCCGAAATTGGAGGCGGAGCTGAAATCAGTGGCAGAGATGGTGTGGAGCTGGAGTTGGAGGAGGAGCTGTAGTCAGAGATGGAACTGAAGTTGAAGTCAGATGCAGAACTGGTGTGGAACTGGAGTCAGAGGTGGAGCTGAAGTCAGAAACTGGTGTGGAGCTCGCGGCGGAGTTGGAGGCGGAAGTGGGGCTGAAGTAAGAGGCAGAGATGGTGTAGAGCTGGAGTCAGAGGCAGAAATGAAGTCAGAGGTAGAGCTGGTGTGGAGCTGAAGTCAGAGGCGGAGATGAAGTTGGAGTCAGATGCAAAGCTGGTGTGGGGCTGGAGTCAGAGGTGGAGCTGAAGTGAGACTGGTGTGGACCTGGAGTCAGAGGTAAAGCTGAAGTCAGGGTTGGAGGTGGAGCTGAAGTCGGAGATTGGTGTGGAGCTGAAGGCAGAGCAGGTCTGGACCTGGAAGCAGAGTCAAAGGCGGAAGTGGGGCTGAAGTCAGAGGCAGAGCTGGAGGCAGAGCTGAAGTCAGAGGCAGAGCTGGAGGCGGTGCTGAAGTCAGAGGTGGAGCTGAAGTCAGAGGCAGAGCTGGTGGTGGAGTCAGAGAATGCTCCATTAAACCATATAGTGTACATTCCTTCCCTGTAACACTAGTGTAGTCTTCATGGTATAGTGGATAGTGCTCTGGACTCTCACCCCAGCGACCCGAGTTCAAATCCCGGTGGGACCAAAGAATATATATCATCATGGAAAAGGCGTTGGTGGCGGAGCTGGAGCTGTAGGCGGAGCTGAAGTCAGAGGCGGAGCTGAAGTCAGAGGCAGATTTGGTGTGGTGCCGAAATTGAAGGCGGAGCTGAAGTCAGTGGCAGAGATGGTGTGGCGCTGGAGTTGGAGGAGAAGCTGTAGTCAGAGATGGAACTGAAGTTGTGGTCAGATGCAGAACTGGTGTGGAGCTGGAGTCAGAGGCGGAGAAACTGGTGTGGAGCTGGCGGCGGAGTTGGAGGAGGAGCTGTAGTGTGAAATGGAACTGAAGTTGAAGTCAGATGCAGAACTGGTGTGGAGCTGGAGTTAGAGGTGGAGCTGAAGTCAGAAACTGGTGTGGAGCTGGCGGCGGAGTTGGAGGCGGAAGTGGGGCTGAAGTCAGAGGCAGAGATGGTGTAGAGCTGGAGTCAGAGGTAGAGCTGGTGTGGAGTTGGAGTCAGAGGCGGAGATGAAGTTGGAGTCAGATGCAAAGCTGGTGTGGGGCTGGAGTCAGAGGTGGAGCTGAAGTGAGACTGGTGTGGAGCTGGAGTCAGAGGTAGAGCTGAAGTCAGGGTTGGAGGTGGAGCTGAAGTCGGAGACTGGTGTGGAGCTGGAGGCGGAGCTGAAGGCAGAGGCAGAGCAGGTCTGGAGCTGGAGGCAGAGTCAAAGGCGGAAGTGGGGTTGAAGTCAGAGGCAGAGCTGGAGGCGGAGCTGAAGTCAGAGGCACAGCTGGAGGCGGTGCTGAAGTCAGAGGTGGAGCTAAAGTCAGAGGCAGAGCTGGTGGTGGAGTCAGAGAATGCTCCATTAAACCATATAGTGTACATTCCTTCCCTGCAACACTAGTGAAGTCTTCATGGTATAGTGGATAGTGCTCTGGACTCTCACCCCAGCGACCCGAGTTCAAATCCCGGTGGGACCAAAGAAAATATGTCATCATGGAAAAGGTGTTGGAGGCGGAGCTGGAGCTGTAGGCGGAGCTGAAGTCAGAGGCGGACCTGAAGTCAGAGGCAGATTTGGTGTGGCGCCGGAATTGGAAGCGGAGCTGAAGTCAGTGGCAGAGATGGTGTGGAACTGGAGTTGGAGGATGAGCTGTAGTGTGAGATGGAACTGAAGGTGGAGCTGGAGTCAGAGGTGGAGCTGAAGTCAGAAACTGGTGTTGAGCTGGCGGCGGAGTTGGAGGCGGAAGTGGGGCTGAAGTCAGAGGCAGAGATGGTGTAGAGCTGGAGTCAGAGGCAGAAATGAAGTCAGAGGTAGAGCTGGTGTGGAGCTGAAGTCAGAGGCGGAGATGAAGTTGGAGTCAGATGCAAAGCTGGTGTGGGGCTGGAGTCAGAGGTGGAGCTGAAGTGAGACTGGTGTGGAGCTGGAGTCAGAGGTAGAGCTGAAGTCAGGGTTGGAGGTGGAGCTGAAGCTGGAGGCGGAGCTGAAGGCAGAGGCAGAGCAGGTCTGGAGCTGGAGGCAGAGTCAAAGGCGGAAGTGGGGTTGAAGTCAGAGGCAGAGCTGGAGGCGGTGCTGAAGTCAGAGGTGGAGCTAAAGTCAGAGGCAGAGCTGGTGGTGGAGTCAGAGAATGCTCCATTAAACCATATAGTGTACATTCCTTCCCTGCAACACTAGTGAAGTCTTCATGGTATAGTGGATAGTGCTCTGGACTCTCACCCCAGCGACCCGAGTTCAAATCCCGGTGGGACCAAAGAAAATATGTCATCATGGAAAAGGCGTTGGTGGCGGAGCTGGAGCTGTAGGCGGAGCTGAAGTCAGAGGCGGAGCTGAAGTCAGAGGCGGATTTGGTGTGGTGCCGAAATTGGAGGCGGAGCTGAAATCAGTGGCAGAGATGGTGTGGAGCTGGAGTTGGAGGAGGAGCTGTAGTCAGAGATGGAACTGAAGTTGAAGTCAGATGCAGAACTGGTGTGGAACTGGAGTCAGAGGTGGAGCTGAAGTCAGAAACTGGTGTGGAGCTCGCGGCGGAGTTGGAGGCGGAAGTGGGGCTGAAGTAAGAGGCAGAGATGGTGTAGAGCTGGAGTCAGAGGCAGAAATGAAGTCAGAGGTAGAGCTGGTGTGGAGCTGAAGTCAGAGGCGGAGATGAAGTTGGAGTCAGATGCAAAGCTGGTGTGGGGCTGGAGTCAGAGGTGGAGCTGAAGTGAGACTGGTGTGGACCTGGAGTCAGAGGTAAAGCTGAAGTCAGGGTTGGAGGTGGAGCTGAAGTCGGAGATTGGTGTGGAGCTGAAGGCAGAGCAGGTCTGGACCTGGAAGCAGAGTCAAAGGCGGAAGTGGGGCTGAAGTCAGAGGCAGAGCTGGAGGCAGAGCTGAAGTCAGAGGCAGAGCTGGAGGCGGTGCTGAAGTCAGAGGTGGAGCTGAAGTCAGAGGCAGAGCTGGTGGTGGAGTCAGAGAATGCTCCATTAAACCATATAGTGTACATTCCTTCCCTGTAACACTAGTGTAGTCTTCATGGTATAGTGGATAGTGCTCTGGACTCTCACCCCAGCGACCCGAGTTCAAATCCCGGTGGGACCAAAGAATATATATCATCATGGAAAAGGCGTTGGTGGCGGAGCTGGAGCTGTAGGCGGAGCTGAAGTCAGAGGCGGAGCTGAAGTCAGAGGCAGATTTGGTGTGGTGCCGAAATTGAAGGCGGAGCTGAAGTCAGTGGCAGAGATGGTGTGGCGCTGGAGTTGGAGGAGAAGCTGTAGTCAGAGATGGAACTGAAGTTGTGGTCAGATGCAGAACTGGTGTGGAGCTGGAGTCAGAGGCGGAGAAACTGGTGTGGAGCTGGCGGCGGAGTTGGAGGAGGAGCTGTAGTGTGAAATGGAACTGAAGTTGAAGTCAGATGCAGAACTGGTGTGGAGCTGGAGTTAGAGGTGGAGCTGAAGTCAGAAACTGGTGTGGAGCTGGCGGCGGAGTTGGAGGCGGAAGTGGGGCTGAAGTCAGAGGCAGAGATGGTGTAGAGCTGGAGTCAGAGGTAGAGCTGGTGTGGAGCTGAAGTCAGAGGCGGAGATGAAGTTGGAGTCAGATGCAAAGCTGGTGTGGGGCTGGAGTCAGAGGTGGAGCTGAAGTGAGACTGGTGTGGAGCTGGAGTCAGAGGTAGAGCTGAAGTCAGGGTTGGAGGTGGAGCTGAAGTCGGAGACTGGTGTGGAGCTGGAGGCGGAGCTGAAGGCAGAGGCAGAGCAGGTCTGGAGCTGGAGGCAGAGTCAAAGGCGGGAAGGTGGAGCTGGAGTCAGAGGTGGAGCTGAAGTCAGAAACTGGTGTTGAGCTGGCGGCGGAGTTGGAGGCGGAAGTGGGGCTGAAGTCAGAGGCAGAGATGGTGTAAAGCTGGAGTCAGAGGCAGAAATGAAGTCAGAGGTAGAGCTGGTGTGGAGCTGAAGTCAGAGGCGGAGATGAAGTTGGAGTCAGATGCAAAGCTGGTGTGGGGCTGGAGTCAGATGTAGAGCTGAAGTGAGACTGGTGTGGAGCTGGAGTCAGAGGTAGAGCTGAAGTCAGGGTTGGAGGTGGAGCTGAAGCTGGAGGCGGAGCTGAAGGCAGAGGCAGAGCAGGTCTGGAGCTGGAGGCAGAGTCAAAGGCGGAAGTGGGGTTGAAGTCAGAGGCAGAGCTGGAGGCGGTGCTGAAGTCAGAGGTGGAGCTAAAGTCAGAGGCAGAGCTGGTGGTGGAGTCAGAGAATGCTCCATTAAACCATATAGTGTACATTCCTTCCCTGCAACACTAGTGAAGTCTTCATGGTATAGTGGATAGTGCTCTGGACTCTCACCCCAGCGAACCGAGTTCAAATCCCGGTGGGACCAAAGAAAATATGTCATCATGGAAAAGGCTTTGGTGGCGGAGCTGGAGCTGTAGGCGGAGCTGAAGTCAGAGGCGGAGCTGAAGTCAGAGGCGGATTTGGTGTGGTGCCGAAATTGGAGGCGGAGCTGAAATCAGTGGCAGAGATGGTGTGGAGCTGGAGTTGGAGGAGGAGCTGTAGTCAGAGATGGAACTGAAGTTGAAGTCAGATGCAGAACTGGTGTGGAACTGGAGTCAGAGGTGGAGCTGAAGTCAGAAACTGGTGTGGAGCTCGCGGCGGAGTTGGAGGCGGAAGTGGGGCTGAAGTAAGAGGCAGAGATGGTGTAGAGCTGGAGTCAGAGGCAGAAATGAAGTCAGAGGTAGAGCTGGTGTGGAGCTGAAGTCAGAGGCGGAGATGAAGTTGGAGTCAGATGCAAAGCTGGTGTGGGGCTGGAGTCAGAGGTGGAGCTGAAGTGAGACTGGTGTGGACCTGGAGTCAGAGGTAAAGCTGAAGTCAGGGTTGGAGGTGGAGCTGAAGTCGGAGATTGGTGTGGAGCTGAAGGCAGAGCAGGTCTGGACCTGGAAGCAGAGTCAAAGGCGGAAGTGGGGCTGAAGTCAGAGGCAGAGCTGGAGGCAGAGCTGAAGTCAGAGGCAGAGCTGGAGGCGGTGCTGAAGTCAGAGGTGGAGCTGAAGTCAGAGGCAGAGCTGGTGGTGGAGTCAGAGAATGCTCCATTAAACCATATAGTGTACATTCCTTCCCTGTAACACTAGTGTAGTCTTCATGGTATAGTGGATAGTGCTCTGGACTCTCACCCCAGCGACCCGAGTTCAAATCCCGGTGGGACCAAAGAATATATATCATCATGGAAAAGGCGTTGGTGGCGGAGCTGGAGCTGTAGGCGGAGCTGAAGTCAGAGGCGGAGCTGAAGTCAGAGGCAGATTTGGTGTGGTGCCGAAATTGAAGGCGGAGCTGAAGTCAGTGGCAGAGATGGTGTGGCGCTGGAGTTGGAGGAGAAGCTGTAGTCAGAGATGGAACTGAAGTTGTGGTCAGATGCAGAACTGGTGTGGAGCTGGAGTCAGAGGCGGAGAAACTGGTGTGGAGCTGGCGGCGGAGTTGGAGGAGGAGCTGTAGTGTGAAATGGAACTGAAGTTGAAGTCAGATGCAGAACTGGTGTGGAGCTGGAGTTAGAGGTGGAGCTGAAGTCAGAAACTGGTGTGGAGCTGGCGGCGGAGTTGGAGGCGGAAGTGGGGCTGAAGTCAGAGGCAGAGATGGTGTAGAGCTGGAGTCAGAGGTAGAGCTGGTGTGGAGTTGGAGTCAGAGGCGGAGATGAAGTTGGAGTCAGATGCAAAGCTGGTGTGGGGCTGGAGTCAGAGGTGGAGCTGAAGTGAGACTGGTGTGGAGCTGGAGTCAGAGGTAGAGCTGAAGTCAGGGTTGGAGGTGGAGCTGAAGTCGGAGACTGGTGTGGAGCTGGAGGCGGAGCTGAAGGCAGAGGCAGAGCAGGTCTGGAGCTGGAGGCAGAGTCAAAGGCGGAAGTGGGGTTGAAGTCAGAGGCAGAGCTGGAGGCGGAGCTGAAGTCAGAGGCACAGCTGGAGGCGGTGCTGAAGTCAGAGGTGGAGCTAAAGTCAGAGGCAGAGCTGGTGGTGGAGTCAGAGAATGCTCCATTAAACCATATAGTGTACATTCCTTCCCTGCAACACTAGTGAAGTCTTCATGGTATAGTGGATAGTGCTCTGGACTCTCACCCCAGCGACCCGAGTTCAAATCCCGGTGGGACCAAAGAAAATATGTCATCATGGAAAAGGTGTTGGAGGCGGAGCTGGAGCTGTAGGCGGAGCTGAAGTCAGAGGCGGACCTGAAGTCAGAGGCAGATTTGGTGTGGCGCCGGAATTGGAAGCGGAGCTGAAGTCAGTGGCAGAGATGGTGTGGAACTGGAGTTGGAGGATGAGCTGTAGTGTGAGATGGAACTGAAGGTGGAGCTGGAGTCAGAGGTGGAGCTGAAGTCAGAAACTGGTGTTGAGCTGGCGGCGGAGTTGGAGGCGGAAGTGGGGCTGAAGTCAGAGGCAGAGATGGTGTAGAGCTGGAGTCAGAGGCAGAAATGAAGTCAGAGGTAGAGCTGGTGTGGAGCTGAAGTCAGAGGCGGAGATGAAGTTGGAGTCAGATGCAAAGCTGGTGTGGGGCTGGAGTCAGAGGTGGAGCTGAAGTGAGACTGGTGTGGAGCTGGAGTCAGAGGTAGAGCTGAAGTCAGGGTTGGAGGTGGAGCTGAAGCTGGAGGCGGAGCTGAAGGCAGAGGCAGAGCAGGTCTGGAGCTGGAGGCAGAGTCAAAGGCGGAAGTGGGGTTGAAGTCAGAGGCAGAGCTGGAGGCGGTGCTGAAGTCAGAGGTGGAGCTAAAGTCAGAGGCAGAGCTGGTGGTGGAGTCAGAGAATGCTCCATTAAACCATATAGTGTACATTCCTTCCCTGCAACACTAGTGAAGTCTTCATGGTATAGTGGATAGTGCTCTGGACTCTCACCCCAGCGACCCGAGTTCAAATCCCGGTGGGACCAAAGAAAATATGTCATCATGGAAAAGGCGTTGGTGGCGGAGCTGGAGCTGTAGGCGGAGCTGAAGTCAGAGGCGGAGCTGAAGTCAGAGGCGGATTTGGTGTGGTGCCGAAATTGGAGGCGGAGCTGAAATCAGTGGCAGAGATGGTGTGGAGCTGGAGTTGGAGGAGGAGCTGTAGTCAGAGATGGAACTGAAGTTGAAGTCAGATGCAGAACTGGTGTGGAACTGGAGTCAGAGGTGGAGCTGAAGTCAGAAACTGGTGTGGAGCTCGCGGCGGAGTTGGAGGCGGAAGTGGGGCTGAAGTAAGAGGCAGAGATGGTGTAGAGCTGGAGTCAGAGGCAGAAATGAAGTCAGAGGTAGAGCTGGTGTGGAGCTGAAGTCAGAGGCGGAGATGAAGTTGGAGTCAGATGCAAAGCTGGTGTGGGGCTGGAGTCAGAGGTGGAGCTGAAGTGAGACTGGTGTGGACCTGGAGTCAGAGGTAAAGCTGAAGTCAGGGTTGGAGGTGGAGCTGAAGTCGGAGATTGGTGTGGAGCTGAAGGCAGAGCAGGTCTGGACCTGGAAGCAGAGTCAAAGGCGGAAGTGGGGCTGAAGTCAGAGGCAGAGCTGGAGGCAGAGCTGAAGTCAGAGGCAGAGCTGGAGGCGGTGCTGAAGTCAGAGGTGGAGCTGAAGTCAGAGGCAGAGCTGGTGGTGGAGTCAGAGAATGCTCCATTAAACCATATAGTGTACATTCCTTCCCTGTAACACTAGTGTAGTCTTCATGGTATAGTGGATAGTGCTCTGGACTCTCACCCCAGCGACCCGAGTTCAAATCCCGGTGGGACCAAAGAATATATATCATCATGGAAAAGGCGTTGGTGGCGGAGCTGGAGCTGTAGGCGGAGCTGAAGTCAGAGGCGGAGCTGAAGTCAGAGGCAGATTTGGTGTGGTGCCGAAATTGAAGGCGGAGCTGAAGTCAGTGGCAGAGATGGTGTGGCGCTGGAGTTGGAGGAGAAGCTGTAGTCAGAGATGGAACTGAAGTTGTGGTCAGATGCAGAACTGGTGTGGAGCTGGAGTCAGAGGCGGAGAAACTGGTGTGGAGCTGGCGGCGGAGTTGGAGGAGGAGCTGTAGTGTGAAATGGAACTGAAGTTGAAGTCAGATGCAGAACTGGTGTGGAGCTGGAGTTAGAGGTGGAGCTGAAGTCAGAAACTGGTGTGGAGCTGGCGGCGGAGTTGGAGGCGGAAGTGGGGCTGAAGTCAGAGGCAGAGATGGTGTAGAGCTGGAGTCAGAGGTAGAGCTGGTGTGGAGCTGAAGTCAGAGGCGGAGATGAAGTTGGAGTCAGATGCAAAGCTGGTGTGGGGCTGGAGTCAGAGGTGGAGCTGAAGTGAGACTGGTGTGGAGCTGGAGTCAGAGGTAGAGCTGAAGTCAGGGTTGGAGGTGGAGCTGAAGTCGGAGACTGGTGTGGAGCTGGAGGCGGAGCTGAAGGCAGAGGCAGAGCAGGTCTGGAGCTGGAGGCAGAGTCAAAGGCGGAAGTGGGGTTGAAGTCAGAGGCAGAGCTGGAGGCGGAGCTGAAGTCAGAGGCACAGCTGGAGGCGGTGCTGAAGTCAGAGGTGGAGCTAAAGTCAGAGGCAGAGCTGGTGGTGGAGTCAGAGAATGCTCCATTAAACCATATAGTGTACATTCCTTCCCTGCAACACTAGTGAAGTCTTCATGGTATAGTGGATAGTGCTCTGGACTCTCACCCCAGCG
This sequence comes from Syngnathus leptorhynchus, assembly GCF_054491065.1. Classification (NCBI taxonomy): domain Eukaryota; kingdom Metazoa; phylum Chordata; class Actinopteri; order Syngnathiformes; family Syngnathidae; genus Syngnathus; species Syngnathus leptorhynchus. The sequence continues at coordinate 726,661 of NW_028231998.1, forward strand.
ACCCGAGTTCAAATCCCGGTGGGACCAAAGAAAATATGTCATCATGGAAAAGGTGTTGGAGGCGGAGCTGGAGGTAGGCGGAGCTGAAGTCAGAGGCGGACCTGAAGTCAGAGGCAGATTTGGTGTGGCGCCGGATTTGGAAGCGGAGCTGAAGTCAGTGGCAGAGATGGTGTGGAACTGGAGTTGGAGGAGGAGCTGTAGTGTGAGATGGAACTGAAGGTGGAGCTGGAGTCAGAGGTGGAGCTGAAGTCAGAAACTGGTGTTGAGCTGGCGGCGGAGTTGGAGGCGGAAGTGGGGCTGAAGTCAGAGGCAGAGATGGTGTAAAGCTGGAGTCAGAGGCAGAAATGAAGTCAGAGGTAGAGCTGGTGTGGAGCTGAAGTCAGAGGCGGAGATGAAGTTGGAGTCAGATGCAAAGCTGGTGTGGGGCTGGAGTCAGAGGTAGAGCTGAAGTGAGACTGGTGTGGAGCTGGAGTCAGAGGTAGAGCTGAAGTCAGGGTTGGAGGTGGAGCTGAAGCTGGAGGCGGAGCTGAAGGCAGAGGCAGAGCAGGTCTGGAGCTGGAGGCAGAGTCAAAGGCGGAAGTGGGGTTGAAGTCAGAGGCAGAGCTGGAGGCGGTGCTGAAGTCAGAGGTGGAGCTAAAGTCAGAGGCAGAGCTGGTGGTGGAGTCAGAGAATGCTCCATTAAACCATATAGTGTACATTCCTTCCCTGCAACACTAGTGAAGTCTTCATGGTATAGTGGATAGTGCTCTGGACTCTCACCCCAGCGAACAGAGTTCAAATCCCGGTGGGACCAAAGAAAATATGTCATCATGGAAAAGGCTTTGGTGGCGGAGCTGGAGCTGTAGGCGGAGCTGAAGTCAGAGGCGGAGCTGAAGTCAGAGGCGGATTTGGTGTGGTGCCGAAATTGGAGGCGGAGCTGAAATCAGTGGCAGAGATGGTGTGGAGCTGGAGTTGGAGGAGGAGCTGTAGTCAGAGATGGAACTGAAGTTGAAGTCAGATGCAGAACTGGTGTGGAACTGGAGTCAGAGGTGGAGCTGAAGTCAGAAACTGGTGTGGAGCTCGCGGCGGAGTTGGAGGCGGAAGTGGGGCTGAAGTAAGAGGCAGAGATGGTGTAGAGCTGGAGTCAGAGGCAGAAATGAAGTCAGAGGTAGAGCTGGTGTGGAGCTGAAGTCAGAGGCGGAGATGAAGTTGGAGTCAGATGCAAAGCTGGTGTGGGGCTGGAGTCAGAGGTGGAGCTGAAGTGAGACTGGTGTGGACCTGGAGTCAGAGGTAAAGCTGAAGTCAGGGTTGGAGGTGGAGCTGAAGTCGGAGATTGGTGTGGAGCTGAAGGCAGAGCAGGTCTGGACCTGGAAGCAGAGTCAAAGGCGGAAGTGGGGCTGAAGTCAGAGGCAGAGCTGGAGGCAGAGCTGAAGTCAGAGGCAGAGCTGGAGGCGGTGCTGAAGTCAGAGGTGGAGCTGAAGTCAGAGGCAGAGCTGGTGGTGGAGTCAGAGAATGCTCCATTAAACCATATAGTGTACATTCCTTCCCTGTAACACTAGTGTAGTCTTCATGGTATAGTGGATAGTGCTCTGGACTCTCACCCCAGCGACCCGAGTTCAAATCCCGGTGGGACCAAAGAATATATATCATCATGGAAAAGGCGTTGGTGGCGGAGCTGGAGCTGTAGGCGGAGCTGAAGTCAGAGGCGGAGCTGAAGTCAGAGGCAGATTTGGTGTGGTGCCGAAATTGAAGGCGGAGCTGAAGTCAGTGGCAGAGATGGTGTGGCGCTGGAGTTGGAGGAGAAGCTGTAGTCAGAGATGGAACTGAAGTTGTGGTCAGATGCAGAACTGGTGTGGAGCTGGAGTCAGAGGCGGAGAAACTGGTGTGGAGCTGGCGGCGGAGTTGGAGGAGGAGCTGTAGTGTGAAATGGAACTGAAGTTGAAGTCAGATGCAGAACTGGTGTGGAGCTGGAGTTAGAGGTGGAGCTGAAGTCAGAAACTGGTGTGGAGCTGGCGGCGGAGTTGGAGGCGGAAGTGGGGCTGAAGTCAGAGGCAGAGATGGTGTAGAGCTGGAGTCAGAGGTAGAGCTGGTGTGGAGCTGAAGTCAGAGGCGGAGATGAAGTTGGAGTCAGATGCAAAGCTGGTGTGGGGCTGGAGTCAGAGGTGGAGCTGAAGTGAGACTGGTGTGGAGCTGGAGTCAGAGGTAGAGCTGAAGTCAGGGTTGGAGGTGGAGCTGAAGTCGGAGACTGGTGTGGAGCTGGAGGCGGAGCTGAAGGCAGAGGCAGAGCAGGTCTGGAGCTGGAGGCAGAGTCAAAGGCGGAAGTGGGGTTGAAGTCAGAGGCAGAGCTGGAGGCGGTGCTGAAGTCAGAGGTGGAGCTAAAGTCAGAGGCAGAGCTGGTGGTGGAGTCAGAGAATGCTCCATTAAACCATATAGTGTACATTCCTTCCCTGCAACACTAGTGAAGTCTTCATGGTATAGTGGATAGTGCTCTGGACTCTCACCCCAGCGAACCGAGTTCAAATCCCGGTGGGACCAAAGAAAATATGTCATCATGGAAAAGGCTTTGGTGGCGGAGCTGGAGCTGTAGGCGGAGCTGAAGTCAGAGGCGGAGCTGAAGTCAGAGGCGGATTTGGTGTGGTGCCGAAATTGGAGGCGGAGCTGAAATCAGTGGCAGAGATGGTGTGGAGCTGGAGTTGGAGGAGGAGCTGTAGTCAGAGATGGAACTGAAGTTGAAGTCAGATGCAGAACTGGTGTGGAACTGGAGTCAGAGGTGGAGCTGAAGTCAGAAACTGGTGTGGAGCTCGCGGCGGAGTTGGAGGCGGAAGTGGGGCTGAAGTAAGAGGCAGAGATGGTGTAGAGCTGGAGTCAGAGGCAGAAATGAAGTCAGAGGTAGAGCTGGTGTGGAGCTGAAGTCAGAGGCGGAGATGAAGTTGGAGTCAGATGCAAAGCTGGTGTGGGGCTGGAGTCAGAGGTGGAGCTGAAGTGAGACTGGTGTGGAGCTGGAGTCAGAGGTAGAGCTGAAGTCAGGGTTGGAGGTGGAGCTGAAGTCGGAGATTGGTGTGGAGCTGAAGGCAGAGCAGGTCTGGAGCTGGAAGCAGAGTCAAAGGCGGAAGTGGGGCTGAAGTCAGAGGCAGAGCTGGAGGCAGAGCTGAAGTCAGAGGCAGAGCTGGAGGCGGTGCTGAAGTCAGAGGTGGAGCTGAAGTCAGAGGCAGAGCTGGTGGTGGAGTCAGAGAATGCTCCATTAAACCATATAGTGTACATTCCTTCCCTGTAACACTAGTGTAGTCTTCATGGTATAGTGGATAGTGCTCTGGACTCTCACCCCAGCGACCCGAGTTCAAATCCCGGTGGGACCAAAGAATATATATCATCATGGAAAAGGCGTTGGTGGCGGAGCTGGAGCTGTAGGCGGAGCTGAAGTCAGAGGCGGAGCTGAAGTCAGAGGCAGATTTGGTGTGGTGCCGAAATTGAAGGCGGAGCTGAAGTCAGTGGCAGAGATGGTGTGGCGCTGGAGTTGGAGGAGAAGCTGTAGTCAGAGATGGAACTGAAGTTGTGGTCAGATGCAGAACTGGTGTGGAGCTGGAGTCAGAGGCGGAGAAACTGGTGTGGAGCTGGCGGCGGAGTTGGAGGAGGAGCTGTAGTGTGAAATGGAACTGAAGTTGAAGTCAGATGCAGAACTGGTGTGGAGCTGGAGTTAGAGGTGGAGCTGAAGTCAGAAACTGGTGTGGAGCTGGCGGCGGAGTTGGAGGCGGAAGTGGGGCTGAAGTCAGAGGCAGAGATGGTGTAGAGCTGGAGTCAGAGGTAGAGCTGGTGTGGAGCTGAAGTCAGAGGCGGAGATGAAGTTGGAGTCAGATGCAAAGCTGGTGTGGGGCTGGAGTCAGAGGTGGAGCTGAAGTGAGACTGGTGTGGAGCTGGAGTCAGAGGTAGAGCTGAAGTCAGGGTTGGAGGTGGAGCTGAAGTCGGAGACTGGTGTGGAGCTGGAGGCGGAGCTGAAGGCAGAGGCAGAGCAGGTCTGGAGCTGGAGGCAGAGTCAAAGGCGGGAAGGTGGAGCTGGAGTCAGAGGTGGAGCTGAAGTCAGAAACTGGTGTTGAGCTGGCGGCGGAGTTGGAGGCGGAAGTGGGGCTGAAGTCAGAGGCAGAGATGGTGTAAAGCTGGAGTCAGAGGCAGAAATGAAGTCAGAGGTAGAGCTGGTGTGGAGCTGAAGTCAGAGGCGGAGATGAAGTTGGAGTCAGATGCAAAGCTGGTGTGGGGCTGGAGTCAGATGTAGAGCTGAAGTGAGACTGGTGTGGAGCTGGAGTCAGAGGTAGAGCTGAAGTCAGGGTTGGAGGTGGAGCTGAAGCTGGAGGCGGAGCTGAAGGCAGAGGCAGAGCAGGTCTGGAGCTGGAGGCAGAGTCAAAGGCGGAAGTGGGGTTGAAGTCAGAGGCAGAGCTGGAGGCGGTGCTGAAGTCAGAGGTGGAGCTAAAGTCAGAGGCAGAGCTGGTGGTGGAGTCAGAGAATGCTCCATTAAACCATATAGTGTACATTCCTTCCCTGCAACACTAGTGAAGTCTTCATGGTATAGTGGATAGTGCTCTGGACTCTCACCCCAGCGAACCGAGTTCAAATCCCGGTGGGACCAAAGAAAATATGTCATCATGGAAAAGGCTTTGGTGGCGGAGCTGGAGCTGTAGGCGGAGCTGAAGTCAGAGGCGGAGCTGAAGTCAGAGGCGGATTTGGTGTGGTGCCGAAATTGGAGGCGGAGCTGAAATCAGTGGCAGAGATGGTGTGGAGCTGGAGTTGGAGGAGGAGCTGTAGTCAGAGATGGAACTGAAGTTGAAGTCAGATGCAGAACTGGTGTGGAACTGGAGTCAGAGGTGGAGCTGAAGTCAGAAACTGGTGTGGAGCTCGCGGCGGAGTTGGAGGCGGAAGTGGGGCTGAAGTAAGAGGCAGAGATGGTGTAGAGCTGGAGTCAGAGGCAGAAATGAAGTCAGAGGTAGAGCTGGTGTGGAGCTGAAGTCAGAGGCGGAGATGAAGTTGGAGTCAGATGCAAAGCTGGTGTGGGGCTGGAGTCAGAGGTGGAGCTGAAGTGAGACTGGTGTGGACCTGGAGTCAGAGGTAAAGCTGAAGTCAGGGTTGGAGGTGGAGCTGAAGTCGGAGATTGGTGTGGAGCTGAAGGCAGAGCAGGTCTGGACCTGGAAGCAGAGTCAAAGGCGGAAGTGGGGCTGAAGTCAGAGGCAGAGCTGGAGGCAGAGCTGAAGTCAGAGGCAGAGCTGGAGGCGGTGCTGAAGTCAGAGGTGGAGCTGAAGTCAGAGGCAGAGCTGGTGGTGGAGTCAGAGAATGCTCCATTAAACCATATAGTGTACATTCCTTCCCTGTAACACTAGTGTAGTCTTCATGGTATAGTGGATAGTGCTCTGGACTCTCACCCCAGCGACCCGAGTTCAAATCCCGGTGGGACCAAAGAATATATATCATCATGGAAAAGGCGTTGGTGGCGGAGCTGGAGCTGTAGGCGGAGCTGAAGTCAGAGGCGGAGCTGAAGTCAGAGGCAGATTTGGTGTGGTGCCGAAATTGAAGGCGGAGCTGAAGTCAGTGGCAGAGATGGTGTGGCGCTGGAGTTGGAGGAGAAGCTGTAGTCAGAGATGGAACTGAAGTTGTGGTCAGATGCAGAACTGGTGTGGAGCTGGAGTCAGAGGCGGAGAAACTGGTGTGGAGCTGGCGGCGGAGTTGGAGGAGGAGCTGTAGTGTGAAATGGAACTGAAGTTGAAGTCAGATGCAGAACTGGTGTGGAGCTGGAGTTAGAGGTGGAGCTGAAGTCAGAAACTGGTGTGGAGCTGGCGGCGGAGTTGGAGGCGGAAGTGGGGCTGAAGTCAGAGGCAGAGATGGTGTAGAGCTGGAGTCAGAGGTAGAGCTGGTGTGGAGTTGGAGTCAGAGGCGGAGATGAAGTTGGAGTCAGATGCAAAGCTGGTGTGGGGCTGGAGTCAGAGGTGGAGCTGAAGTGAGACTGGTGTGGAGCTGGAGTCAGAGGTAGAGCTGAAGTCAGGGTTGGAGGTGGAGCTGAAGTCGGAGACTGGTGTGGAGCTGGAGGCGGAGCTGAAGGCAGAGGCAGAGCAGGTCTGGAGCTGGAGGCAGAGTCAAAGGCGGAAGTGGGGTTGAAGTCAGAGGCAGAGCTGGAGGCGGAGCTGAAGTCAGAGGCACAGCTGGAGGCGGTGCTGAAGTCAGAGGTGGAGCTAAAGTCAGAGGCAGAGCTGGTGGTGGAGTCAGAGAATGCTCCATTAAACCATATAGTGTACATTCCTTCCCTGCAACACTAGTGAAGTCTTCATGGTATAGTGGATAGTGCTCTGGACTCTCACCCCAGCGACCCGAGTTCAAATCCCGGTGGGACCAAAGAAAATATGTCATCATGGAAAAGGTGTTGGAGGCGGAGCTGGAGCTGTAGGCGGAGCTGAAGTCAGAGGCGGACCTGAAGTCAGAGGCAGATTTGGTGTGGCGCCGGAATTGGAAGCGGAGCTGAAGTCAGTGGCAGAGATGGTGTGGAACTGGAGTTGGAGGATGAGCTGTAGTGTGAGATGGAACTGAAGGTGGAGCTGGAGTCAGAGGTGGAGCTGAAGTCAGAAACTGGTGTTGAGCTGGCGGCGGAGTTGGAGGCGGAAGTGGGGCTGAAGTCAGAGGCAGAGATGGTGTAGAGCTGGAGTCAGAGGCAGAAATGAAGTCAGAGGTAGAGCTGGTGTGGAGCTGAAGTCAGAGGCGGAGATGAAGTTGGAGTCAGATGCAAAGCTGGTGTGGGGCTGGAGTCAGAGGTGGAGCTGAAGTGAGACTGGTGTGGAGCTGGAGTCAGAGGTAGAGCTGAAGTCAGGGTTGGAGGTGGAGCTGAAGCTGGAGGCGGAGCTGAAGGCAGAGGCAGAGCAGGTCTGGAGCTGGAGGCAGAGTCAAAGGCGGAAGTGGGGTTGAAGTCAGAGGCAGAGCTGGAGGCGGTGCTGAAGTCAGAGGTGGAGCTAAAGTCAGAGGCAGAGCTGGTGGTGGAGTCAGAGAATGCTCCATTAAACCATATAGTGTACATTCCTTCCCTGCAACACTAGTGAAGTCTTCATGGTATAGTGGATAGTGCTCTGGACTCTCACCCCAGCGACCCGAGTTCAAATCCCGGTGGGACCAAAGAAAATATGTCATCATGGAAAAGGCGTTGGTGGCGGAGCTGGAGCTGTAGGCGGAGCTGAAGTCAGAGGCGGAGCTGAAGTCAGAGGCGGATTTGGTGTGGTGCCGAAATTGGAGGCGGAGCTGAAATCAGTGGCAGAGATGGTGTGGAGCTGGAGTTGGAGGAGGAGCTGTAGTCAGAGATGGAACTGAAGTTGAAGTCAGATGCAGAACTGGTGTGGAACTGGAGTCAGAGGTGGAGCTGAAGTCAGAAACTGGTGTGGAGCTCGCGGCGGAGTTGGAGGCGGAAGTGGGGCTGAAGTAAGAGGCAGAGATGGTGTAGAGCTGGAGTCAGAGGCAGAAATGAAGTCAGAGGTAGAGCTGGTGTGGAGCTGAAGTCAGAGGCGGAGATGAAGTTGGAGTCAGATGCAAAGCTGGTGTGGGGCTGGAGTCAGAGGTGGAGCTGAAGTGAGACTGGTGTGGACCTGGAGTCAGAGGTAAAGCTGAAGTCAGGGTTGGAGGTGGAGCTGAAGTCGGAGATTGGTGTGGAGCTGAAGGCAGAGCAGGTCTGGACCTGGAAGCAGAGTCAAAGGCGGAAGTGGGGCTGAAGTCAGAGGCAGAGCTGGAGGCAGAGCTGAAGTCAGAGGCAGAGCTGGAGGCGGTGCTGAAGTCAGAGGTGGAGCTGAAGTCAGAGGCAGAGCTGGTGGTGGAGTCAGAGAATGCTCCATTAAACCATATAGTGTACATTCCTTCCCTGTAACACTAGTGTAGTCTTCATGGTATAGTGGATAGTGCTCTGGACTCTCACCCCAGCGACCCGAGTTCAAATCCCGGTGGGACCAAAGAATATATATCATCATGGAAAAGGCGTTGGTGGCGGAGCTGGAGCTGTAGGCGGAGCTGAAGTCAGAGGCGGAGCTGAAGTCAGAGGCAGATTTGGTGTGGTGCCGAAATTGAAGGCGGAGCTGAAGTCAGTGGCAGAGATGGTGTGGCGCTGGAGTTGGAGGAGAAGCTGTAGTCAGAGATGGAACTGAAGTTGTGGTCAGATGCAGAACTGGTGTGGAGCTGGAGTCAGAGGCGGAGAAACTGGTGTGGAGCTGGCGGCGGAGTTGGAGGAGGAGCTGTAGTGTGAAATGGAACTGAAGTTGAAGTCAGATGCAGAACTGGTGTGGAGCTGGAGTTAGAGGTGGAGCTGAAGTCAGAAACTGGTGTGGAGCTGGCGGCGGAGTTGGAGGCGGAAGTGGGGCTGAAGTCAGAGGCAGAGATGGTGTAGAGCTGGAGTCAGAGGTAGAGCTGGTGTGGAGCTGAAGTCAGAGGCGGAGATGAAGTTGGAGTCAGATGCAAAGCTGGTGTGGGGCTGGAGTCAGAGGTGGAGCTGAAGTGAGACTGGTGTGGAGCTGGAGTCAGAGGTAGAGCTGAAGTCAGGGTTGGAGGTGGAGCTGAAGTCGGAGACTGGTGTGGAGCTGGAGGCGGAGCTGAAGGCAGAGGCAGAGCAGGTCTGGAGCTGGAGGCAGAGTCAAAGGCGGAAGTGGGGTTGAAGTCAGAGGCAGAGCTGGAGGCGGAGCTGAAGTCAGAGGCACAGCTGGAGGCGGTGCTGAAGTCAGAGGTGGAGCTAAAGTCAGAGGCAGAGCTGGTGGTGGAGTCAGAGAATGCTCCATTAAACCATATAGTGTACATTCCTTCCCTGCAACACTAGTGAAGTCTTCATGGTATAGTGGATAGTGCTCTGGACTCTCACCCCAGCGACCCGAGTTCAAATCCCGGTGGGACCAAAGAAAATATGTCATCATGGAAAAGGTGTTGGAGGCGGAGCTGGAGGTAGGCGGAGCTGAAGTCAGAGGCGGACCTGAAGTCAGAGGCAGATTTGGTGTGGCGCCGGATTTGGAAGCGGAGCTGAAGTCAGTGGCAGAGATGGTGTGGAACTGGAGTTGGAGGAGGAGCTGTAGTGTGAGATGGAACTGAAGGTGGAGCTGGAGTCAGAGGTGGAGCTGAAGTCAGAAACTGGTGTTGAGCTGGCGGCGGAGTTGGAGGCGGAAGTGGGGCTGAAGTCAGAGGCAGAGATGGTGTAAAGCTGGAGTCAGAGGCAGAAATGAAGTCAGAGGTAGAGCTGGTGTGGAGCTGAAGTCAGAGGCGGAGATGAAGTTGGAGTCAGATGCAAAGCTGGTGTGGGGCTGGAGTCAGAGGTAGAGCTGAAGTGAGACTGGTGTGGAGCTGGAGTCAGAGGTAGAGCTGAAGTCAGGGTTGGAGGTGGAGCTGAAGCTGGAGGCGGAGCTGAAGGCAGAGGCAGAGCAGGTCTGGAGCTGGAGGCAGAGTCAAAGGCGGAAGTGGGGTTGAAGTCAGAGGCAGAGCTGGAGGCGGTGCTGAAGTCAGAGGTGGAGCTAAAGTCAGAGGCAGAGCTGGTGGTGGAGTCAGAGAATGCTCCATTAAACCATATAGTGTACATTCCTTCCCTGCAACACTAGTGAAGTCTTCATGGTATAGTGGATAGTGCTCTGGACTCTCACCCCAGCGAACAGAGTTCAAATCCCGGTGGGACCAAAGAAAATATGTCATCATGGAAAAGGCTTTGGTGGCGGAGCTGGAGCTGTAGGCGGAGCTGAAGTCAGAGGCGGAGCTGAAGTCAGAGGCGGATTTGGTGTGGTGCCGAAATTGGAGGCGGAGCTGAAATCAGTGGCAGAGATGGTGTGGAGCTGGAGTTGGAGGAGGAGCTGTAGTCAGAGATGGAACTGAAGTTGAAGTCAGATGCAGAACTGGTGTGGAACTGGAGTCAGAGGTGGAGCTGAAGTCAGAAACTGGTGTGGAGCTCGCGGCGGAGTTGGAGGCGGAAGTGGGGCTGAAGTAAGAGGCAGAGATGGTGTAGAGCTGGAGTCAGAGGCAGAAATGAAGTCAGAGGTAGAGCTGGTGTGGAGCTGAAGTCAGAGGCGGAGATGAAGTTGGAGTCAGATGCAAAGCTGGTGTGGGGCTGGAGTCAGAGGTGGAGCTGAAGTGAGACTGGTGTGGACCTGGAGTCAGAGGTAAAGCTGAAGTCAGGGTTGGAGGTGGAGCTGAAGTCGGAGATTGGTGTGGAGCTGAAGGCAGAGCAGGTCTGGACCTGGAAGCAGAGTCAAAGGCGGAAGTGGGGCTGAAGTCAGAGGCAGAGCTGGAGGCAGAGCTGAAGTCAGAGGCAGAGCTGGAGGCGGTGCTGAAGTCAGAGGTGGAGCTGAAGTCAGAGGCAGAGCTGGTGGTGGAGTCAGAGAATGCTCCATTAAACCATATAGTGTACATTCCTTCCCTGTAACACTAGTGTAGTCTTCATGGTATAGTGGATAGTGCTCTGGACTCTCACCCCAGCGACCCGAGTTCAAATCCCGGTGGGACCAAAGAATATATATCATCATGGAAAAGGCGTTGGTGGCGGAGCTGGAGCTGTAGGCGGAGCTGAAGTCAGAGGCGGAGCTGAAGTCAGAGGCAGATTTGGTGTGGTGCCGAAATTGAAGGCGGAGCTGAAGTCAGTGGCAGAGATGGTGTGGCGCTGGAGTTGGAGGAGAAGCTGTAGTCAGAGATGGAACTGAAGTTGTGGTCAGATGCAGAACTGGTGTGGAGCTGGAGTCAGAGGCGGAGAAACTGGTGTGGAGCTGGCGGCGGAGTTGGAGGAGGAGCTGTAGTGTGAAATGGAACTGAAGTTGAAGTCAGATGCAGAACTGGTGTGGAGCTGGAGTTAGAGGTGGAGCTGAAGTCAGAAACTGGTGTGGAGCTGGCGGCGGAGTTGGAGGCGGAAGTGGGGCTGAAGTCAGAGGCAGAGATGGTGTAGAGCTGGAGTCAGAGGTAGAGCTGGTGTGGAGCTGAAGTCAGAGGCGGAGATGAAGTTGGAGTCAGATGCAAAGCTGGTGTGGGGCTGGAGTCAGAGGTGGAGCTGAAGTGAGACTGGTGTGGAGCTGGAGTCAGAGGTAGAGCTGAAGTCAGGGTTGGAGGTGGAGCTGAAGTCGGAGACTGGTGTGGAGCTGGAGGCGGAGCTGAAGGCAGAGGCAGAGCAGGTCTGGAGCTGGAGGCAGAGTCAAAGGCGGAAGTGGGGTTGAAGTCAGAGGCAGAGCTGGAGGCGGTGCTGAAGTCAGAGGTGGAGCTAAAGTCAGAGGCAGAGCTGGTGGTGGAGTCAGAGAATGCTCCATTAAACCATATAGTGTACATTCCTTCCCTGCAACACTAGTGAAGTCTTCATGGTATAGTGGATAGTGCTCTGGACTCTCACCCCAGCGAACCGAGTTCAAATCCCGGTGGGACCAAAGAAAATATGTCATCATGGAAAAGGCTTTGGTGGCGGAGCTGGAGCTGTAGGCGGAGCTGAAGTCAGAGGCGGAGCTGAAGTCAGAGGCGGATTTGGTGTGGTGCCGAAATTGGAGGCGGAACTGAAATCAGTGGCAGAGATGGTGTGGAGCTGGAGTTGGAGGAGGAGCTGTAGTCAGAGATGGAACTGAAGTTGAAGTCAGATGCAGAACTGGTGTGGAACTGGAGTCAGAGGTGGAGCTGAAGTCAGAAACTGGTGTGGAGCTCGCGGCGGAGTTGGAGGCGGAAGTGGGGCTGAAGTAAGAGGCAGAGATGGTGTAGAGCTGGAGTCAGAGGCAGAAATGAAGTCAGAGGTAGAGCTGGTGTGGAGCTGAAGTCAGAGGCGGAGATGAAGTTGGAGTCAGATGCAAAGCTGGTGTGGGGCTGGAGTCAGAGGTGGAGCTGAAGTGAGACTGGTGTGGAGCTGGAGTCAGAGGTAGAGCTGAAGTCAGGGTTGGAGGTGGAGCTGAAGTCGGAGATTGGTGTGGAGCTGAAGGCAGAGCAGGTCTGGAGCTGGAAGCAGAGTCAAAGGCGGAAGTGGGGCTGAAGTCAGAGGCAGAGCTGGAGGCAGAGCTGAAGTCAGAGGCAGAGCTGGAGGCGGTGCTGAAGTCAGAGGTGGAGCTGAAGTCAGAGGCAGAGCTGGTGGTGGAGTCAGAGAATGCTCCATTAAACCATATAGTGTACATTCCTTCCCTGTAACACTAGTGTAGTCTTCATGGTATAGTGGATAGTGCTCTGGACTCTCACCCCAGCGACCCGAGTTCAAATCCCGGTGGGACCAAAGAATATATATCATCATGGAAAAGGCGTTGGTGGCGGAGCTGGAGCTGTAGGCGGAGCTGAAGTCAGAGGCGGAGCTGAAGTCAGAGGCAGATTTGGTGTGGTGCCGAAATTGAAGGCGGAGCTGAAGTCAGTGGCAGAGATGGTGTGGCGCTGGAGTTGGAGGAGAAGCTGTAGTCAGAGATGGAACTGAAGTTGTGGTCAGATGCAGAACTGGTGTGGAGCTGGAGTCAGAGGCGGAGAAACTGGTGTGGAGCTGGCGGCGGAGTTGGAGGAGGAGCTGTAGTGTGAAATGGAACTGAAGTTGAAGTCAGATGCAGAACTGGTGTGGAGCTGGAGTTAGAGGTGGAGCTGAAGTCAGAAACTGGTGTGGAGCTGGCGGCGGAGTTGGAGGCGGAAGTGGGGCTGAAGTCAGAGGCAGAGATGGTGTAGAGCTGGAGTCAGAGGTAGAGCTGGTGTGGAGCTGAAGTCAGAGGCGGAGATGAAGTTGGAGTCAGATGCAAAGCTGGTGTGGGGCTGGAGTCAGAGGTGGAGCTGAAGTGAGACTGGTGTGGAGCTGGAGTCAGAGGTAGAGCTGAAGTCAGGGTTGGAGGTGGAGCTGAAGTCGGAGACTGGTGTGGAGCTGGAGGCGGAGCTGAAGGCAGAGGCAGAGCAGGTGTGGAGCTGGAGGCAGAGTCAAAGGCGGAAGTGGGGTTGAAGTCAGAGGCAGAGCTGGAGGCGGAGCTGAAGTCAGAGGCACAGCTGGAGGCGGTGCTGAAGTCAGAAGTGGAGCTAAAGTCAGAGGCAGAGCTGGTGGTGGAGTCAGAGAATGCTCCATTAAACCATATAGTGTACATTCCTTCCCTGCAACACTAGTGAAGTCTTCATGGTATAGTGGATAGTGCTCTGGACTCTCACCCCAGCGACCCGAGTTCAAATCCCGGTGGGACCAAAGAAAATATGTCATCATGGAAAAGGTGTTGGAGGCGGAGCTGGAGCTGTAGGCGGAGCTGAAGTCAGAGGCGGACCTGAAGTCAGAGGCAGATTTGGTGTGGCGCCGGAATTGGAAGCGGAGCTGAAGTCAGTGGCAGAGATGGTGTGGAACTGGAGTTGGAGGAGGAGCTGTAGTGTGAGATGGAACTGAAGGTGGAGCTGGAGTCAGAGGTGGAGCTGAAGTCAGAAACTGGTGTTGAGCTGGCGGCGGAGTTGGAGGCGGAAGTGGGGCTGAAGTCAGAGGCAGAGATGGTGTAGAGCTGGAGTCAGAGGCAGAAATGAAGTCAGAGGTAGAGCTGGTGTGGAGCTGAAGTCAGAGGCGGAGATGAAATTGGAGTCAGATGCAACGCTGGTGTGGGGCTGGAGTCAGAGGTGGAGCTGAAGTGAGACTGGTGTGGAGCTGGAGTCAGAGGTAGAGCTGAAGTCAGGGTTGGAGGTGGAGCTGAAGCTGGAGGCGGAGCTGAAGGCAGAGGCAGAGCAGGTCTGGAGCTGGAGGCAGAGTCAAAGGCGGAAGTGGGGTTGAAGTCAGAGGCAGAGCTGGAGGCGGTGCTGAAGTCAGAGGTGGAGCTGAAGTCAGAGGCAGAGCTGGTGGTGGAGTCAGAGAATGCTCCATTAAACCATATAGTGTACATTCCTTCCCTGTAACACTAGTGTAGTCTTCATGGTATAGTGGATAGTGCTCTGGACTCTCACCCCAGCGACCCGAGTTCAAATCCCGGTGGGACCAAAGAATATATATCATCATGGAAAAGGCGTTGGTGGCGGAGCTGGAGCTGTAGGCGGAGCTGAAGTCAGAGGCGGAGCTGAAGTCAGAGGCAGATTTGGTGTGGTGCCGAAATTGAAGGCGGAGCTGAAGTCAGTGGCAGAGATGGTGTGGCGTTGGAGTTGGAGGAGAAGCTGTAGTCAGAGATGGAACTGAAGTTGTGGTCAGATGCAGAACTGGTGTGGAGCTGGAGTCAGAGGCGGAGAAACTGGTGTGGAGCTGGCGGCGGAGTTGGAGGAGGAGATGTAGTGTGAAATGGAACTGAAGTTGAAGTCAGATGCAGAACTGGTGTGGAGCTGGAGTTAGAGGTGGAGCTGAAGTCAGAAACTGGTGTGGAGCTGGCGGCGGAGTTGGAGGCGGAAGTGGGGCTGAAGTCAGAGGCAGAGATGGTGTAGAGCTGGAGTCAGAGGTAGAGCTGGTGTGGAGCTGAAGTCAGAGGCGGAGATGAAGTTGGAGTCAGATGCAAAGCTGGTGTGGGGCTGGAGTCAGAGGTGGAGCTGAAGTGAGACTGGTGTGGAGCTGGAGTCAGAGGTAGAGCTGAAGTCAGGGTTGGAGGTGGAGCTGAAGTCGGAGACTGGTGTGGAGCTGGAGGCGGAGCTGAAGGCAGAGGCAGAGCAGGTCTGGAGCTGGAGGCAGAGTCAAAGGTGGAAGTGGGGTTGAAGTCAGAGGCAGAGCTGGAGGCGGAGCTGAAGTCAGAGGCACAGCTGGAGGCGGTGCTGAAGTCAGAGGTGGAGCTAAAGTCAGAGGCAGAGCTGGTGGTGGAGTCAGAGAATGCTCCATTAAACCATATAGTGTACATTCCTTCCCTGCAACACTAGTGAAGTCTTCATGGTATAGTGGATAGTGCTCTGGACTCTCACCCCAGCGACCCGAGTTCAAATCCCGGTGGGACCAAAGAAAATATGTCATCATGGAAAAGGTGTTGGAGGCGGAGCTGGAGCTGTAGGCGGAGCTGAAGTCAGAGGCGGACCTGAAGTCAGAGGCAGATTTGGTGTGGCGCCGGAATTGGAAGCGGAGCTGAAGTCAGTGGCAGAGATGGTGTGGAACTGGAGTTGGAGGAGGAGCTGTAGTGTGAGATGGAACTGAAGGTGGAGCTGGAGTCAGAGGTGGAGCTGAAGTCAGAAACT
Organism: Syngnathus leptorhynchus; assembly: GCF_054491065.1. Lineage (NCBI taxonomy): Eukaryota > Metazoa > Chordata > Actinopteri > Syngnathiformes > Syngnathidae > Syngnathus > Syngnathus leptorhynchus. Next base: position 741,697 of record NW_028231998.1, read on the forward strand.
GGTGTTGAGCTGGCGGCGGAGTTGGAGGCGGAAGTGGGGCTGAAGTCAGAGGCAGAGATGGTGTAGAGCTGGAGTCAGAGGCAGAAATGAAGTCAGAGGTAGAGCTGGTGTGGAGCTGAAGTCAGAGGCGGAGATGAAGTTGGAGTCAGATGCAAAGCTGGTGTGGGGCTGGAGTCAGAGGTGGAGCTGAAGTGAGACTGGTGTGGAGCTGGAGTCAGAGGTAGAGCTGAAGTCAGGGTTGGAGGTGGAGCTGAAGCTGGAGGCGGAGCTGAAGGCAGAGGCAGAGCAGGTCTGGAGCTGGAGGCAGAGTCAAAGGCGGAAGTGGGGTTGAAGTCAGAGGCAGAGCTGGAGGCGGTGCTGAAGTCAGAGGTGGAATTAAAGTCAGAGGCAGAGCTGGTGGTGGAGTCAGAGAATGCTCCATTAAACCATATAGTGTACATTCCTTCCCTGCAACACTAGTGAAGTCTTCATGGTATAGTGGATAGTGCTCTGGACTCTCACCCCAGCGACCCGAGTTCAAATCCCGGTGGGACCAAAGAAAATATGTCATCATGGAAAAGGCGTTGGTGGCGGAGCTGGAGCTGTAGGCGGAGCTGAAGTCAGAGGTGGAGCTGAAGTCAGAGGCGGATTTGGTGTGGTGCCGAAATTGGAGGCGGAGCTGAAATCAGTGGCAGAGATGGTGTGGAGCTGGAGTTGGAGGAGGAGCTGTAGTCAGAGATGGAACTGAAGTTGAAGTCAGATGCAGAACTGGTGTGGAACTGGAGTCAGAGGTGGAGCTGAAGTCAGAAACTGGTGTGGAGCTGGCGGCGGAGTTGGAGGCGGAAGTGGGGCTGAAGTAAGAGGCAGAGATGGTGTAGAGCTGGAGTCAGAGGCAGAAATGAAGTCAGAGGTAGAGCTGGTGTGGAGCTGAAGTCAGAGGCGGAGATGAAGTTGGAGTCAGATGCAAAGCTGGTGTGGGGCTGGAGTCAGAGGTGGAGCTGAAGTGAGACTGGTGTGGAGCTGGAGTCAGAGGTAGAGCTGAAGTCAGGGTTGGAGGTGGAGCTGAAGTCGGAGACTGGTGTGGAGCTGGAGGCGGAGCTGAAGGCAGAGGCAGAGCAGGTGTGGAGCTGGAGGCAGAGTCAAAGGCGGAAGTGGGGTTGAAGTCAGAGGCAGAGCTGGAGGCGGAGCTGAAGTCAGAGGCACAGCTGGAGGCGGTGCTGAAGTCAGAGGTGGAGCTAAAGTCAGAGGCAGAGCTGGTGGTGGAGTCAGAGAATGCTCCATTAAACCATATAGTGTACATTCCTTCCCTGCAACACTAGTGAAGTCTTCATGGTATAGTGGATAGTGCTCTGGACTCTCACCCCAGCGACCCGAGTTCAAATCCCGGTGGGACCAAAGAAAATATGTCATCATGGAAAAGGTGTTGGAGGCGGAGCTGGAGCTGTAGGCGGAGCTGAAGTCAGAGGCGGACCTGAAGTCAGAGGCAGATTTGGTGTGGCGCCGGAATTGGAAGCGGAGCTGAAGTCAGTGGCAGAGATGGTGTGGAACTGGAGTTGGAGGAGGAGCTGTAGTGTGAGATGGAACTGAAGGTGGAGCTGGAGTCAGAGGTGGAGCTGAAGTCAGAAACTGGTGTTGAGCTGGCGGCGGAGTTGGAGGCGGAAGTGGGGCTGAAGTCAGAGGCAGAGATGGTGTAGAGCTGGAGTCAGAGGCAGAAATGAAGTCAGAGGTAGAGCTGGTGTGGAGCTGAAGTCAGAGGCGGAGATGAAATTGGAGTCAGATGCAACGCTGGTGTGGGGCTGGAGTCAGAGGTGGAGCTGAAGTGAGACTGGTGTGGAGCTGGAGTCAGAGGTAGAGCTGAAGTCAGGGTTGGAGGTGGAGCTGAAGCTGGAGGCGGAGCTGAAGGCAGAGGCAGAGCAGGTCTGGAGCTGGAGGCAGAGTCAAAGGCGGAAGTGGGGTTGAAGTCAGAGGCAGAGCTGGAGGCGGTGCTGAAGTCAGAGGTGGAGCTAAAGTCAGAGGCAGAGCTGGTGGTGGAGTCAGAGAATGCTCCATTAAACCATATAGTGTACATTCCTTCCCTGTAACACTAGTGTAGTCTTCATGGTATAGTGGATAGTGCTCTGGACTCTCACCCCAGCGACCCGAGTTCAAATCCCGGTGGGACCAAAGAATATATATCATCATGGAAAAGGCGTTGGTGGCGGAGCTGGAGCTGTAGGCGGAGCTGAAGTCAGAGGCGGAGCTGAAGTCAGAGGCAGATTTGGTGTGGTGCCGAAATTGAAGGCGGAGCTGAAGTCAGTGGCAGAGATGGTGTGGCGTTGGAGTTGGAGGAGAAGCTGTAGTCAGAGATGGAACTGAAGTTGTGGTCAGATGCAGAACTGGTGTGGAGCTGGAGTCAGAGGCGGAGAAACTGGTGTGGAGCTGGCGGCGGAGTTGGAGGAGGAGCTGTAGTGTGAAATGGAACTGAAGTTGAAGTCAGATGCAGAACTGGTGTGGAGCTGGAGTTAGAGGTGGAGCTGAAGTCAGAAACTGGTGTGGAGCTGGCGGCGGAGTTGGAGGCGGAAGTGGGGCTGAAGTCAGAGGCAGAGATGGTGTAGAGCTGGAGTCAGAGGTAGAGCTGGTGTGGAGCTGAAGTCAGAGGCGGAGATGAAGTTGGAGTCAGATGCAAAGCTGGTGTGGGGCTGGAGTCAGAGGTGGAGCTGAAGTGAGACTGGTGTGGAGCTGGAGTCAGAGGTAGAGCTGAAGTCAGGGTTGGAGGTGGAGCTGAAGTCGGAGACTGGTGTGGAGCTGGAGGCGGAGCTGAAGGCAGAGGCAGAGCAGGTCTGGAGCTGGAGGCAGAGTCAAAGGCGGAAGTGGGGTTGAAGTCAGAGGCAGAGCTGGAGGCGGAGCTGAAGTCAGAGGCACAGCTGGAGGCGGTGCTGAAGTCAGAGGTGGAGCTAAAGTCAGAGGCAGAGCTGGTGGTGGAGTCAGAGAATGCTCCATTAAACCATATAGTGTACATTCCTTCCCTGCAACACTAGTGAAGTCTTCATGGTATAGTGGATAGTGCTCTGGACTCTCACCCCAGCGACCCGAGTTCAAATCCCGGTGGGACCAAAGAAAATATGTCATCATGGAAAAGGTGTTGGAGGCGGAGCTGGAGCTGTAGGCGGAGCTGAAGTCAGAGGCGGACCTGAAGTCAGAGGCAGATTTGGTGTGGCGCCGGAATTGGAAGCGGAGCTGAAGTCAGTGGCAGAGATGGTGTGGAACTGGAGTTGGAGGAGGAGCTGTAGTGTGAGATGGAACTGAAGGTGGAGCTGGAGTCAGAGGTGGAGCTGAAGTCAGAAACTGGTGTTGAGCTGGCGGCGGAGTTGGAGGCGGAAGTGGGGCTGAAGTCAGAGGCAGAGATGGTGTAGAGCTGGAGTCAGAGGCAGAAATGAAGTCAGAGGTAGAGCTGGTGTGGAGCTGAAGTCAGAGGCGGAGATGAAGTTGGAGTCAGATGCAAAGCTGGTGTGGGGCTGGAGTCAGAGGTGGAGCTGAAGTGAGACTGGTGTGGAGCTGGAGTCAGAGGTAGAGCTGAAGTCAGGGTTGGAGGTGGAGCTGAAGCTGGAGGCGGAGCTGAAGGCAGAGGCAGAGCAGGTCTGGAGCTGGAGGCAGAGTCAAAGGCGGAAGTGGGGTTGAAGTCAGAGGCAGAGCTGGAGGCGGTGCTGAAGTCAGAGGTGGAATTAAAGTCAGAGGCAGAGCTGGTGGTGGAGTCAGAGAATGCTCCATTAAACCATATAGTGTACATTCCTTCCCTGCAACACTAGTGAAGTCTTCATGGTATAGTGGATAGTGCTCTGGACTCTCACCCCAGCGACCCGAGTTCAAATCCCGGTGGGACCAAAGAAAATATGTCATCATGGAAAAGGCGTTGGTGGCGGAGCTGGAGCTGTAGGCGGAGCTGAAGTCAGAGGTGGAGCTGAAGTCAGAGGCGGATTTGGTGTGGTGCCGAAATTGGAGGCGGAGCTGAAATCAGTGGCAGAGATGGTGTGGAGCTGGAGTTGGAGGAGGAGCTGTAGTCAGAGATGGAACTGAAGTTGAAGTCAGATGCAGAACTGGTGTGGAACTGGAGTCAGAGGTGGAGCTGAAGTCAGAAACTGGTGTGGAGCTGGCGGCGGAGTTGGAGGCGGAAGTGGGGCTGAAGTAAGAGGCAGAGATGGTGTAGAGCTGGAGTCAGAGGCAGAAATGAAGTCAGAGGTAGAGCTGGTGTGGAGCTGAAGTCAGAGGCGGAGATGAAGTTGGAGTCAGATGCAAAGCTGGTGTGGGGCTGGAGTCAGAGGTGGAGCTGAAGTGAGACTGGTGTGGAGCTGGAGTCAGAGGTAGAGCTGAAGTCAGGGTTGGAGGTGGAGCTGAAGTCGGAGACTGGTGTGGAGCTGGAGGCGGAGCTGAAGGCAGAGGCAGAGCAGGTGTGGAGCTGGAGGCAGAGTCAAAGGCGGAAGTGGGGTTGAAGTCAGAGGCAGAGCTGGAGGCGGAGCTGAAGTCAGAGGCACAGCTGGAGGCGGTGCTGAAGTCAGAGGTGGAGCTAAAGTCAGAGGCAGAGCTGGTGGTGGAGTCAGAGAATGCTCCATTAAACCATATAGTGTACATTCCTTCCCTGCAACACTAGTGAAGTCTTCATGGTATAGTGGATAGTGCTCTGGACTCTCACCCCAGCGACCCGAGTTCAAATCCCGGTGGGACCAAAGAAAATATGTCATCATGGAAAAGGTGTTGGAGGCGGAGCTGGAGCTGTAGGCGGAGCTGAAGTCAGAGGCGGACCTGAAGTCAGAGGCAGATTTGGTGTGGCGCCGGAATTGGAAGCGGAGCTGAAGTCAGTGGCAGAGATGGTGTGGAACTGGAGTTGGAGGAGGAGCTGTAGTGTGAGATGGAACTGAAGGTGGAGCTGGAGTCAGAGGTGGAGCTGAAGTCAGAAACTGGTGTTGAGCTGGCGGCGGAGTTGGAGGCGGAAGTGGGGCTGAAGTCAGAGGCAGAGATGGTGTAGAGCTGGAGTCAGAGGCAGAAATGAAGTCAGAGGTAGAGCTGGTGTGGAGCTGAAGTCAGAGGCGGAGATGAAATTGGAGTCAGATGCAACGCTGGTGTGGGGCTGGAGTCAGAGGTGGAGCTGAAGTGAGACTGGTGTGGAGCTGGAGTCAGAGGTAGAGCTGAAGTCAGGGTTGGAGGTGGAGCTGAAGCTGGAGGCGGAGCTGAAGGCAGAGGCAGAGCAGGTCTGGAGCTGGAGGCAGAGTCAAAGGCGGAAGTGGGGTTGAAGTCAGAGGCAGAGCTGGAGGCGGTGCTGAAGTCAGAGGTGGAGCTAAAGTCAGAGGCAGAGCTGGTGGTGGAGTCAGAGAATGCTCCATTAAACCATATAGTGTACATTCCTTCCCTGTAACACTAGTGTAGTCTTCATGGTATAGTGGATAGTGCTCTGGACTCTCACCCCAGCGACCCGAGTTCAAATCCCGGTGGGACCAAAGAATATATATCATCATGGAAAAGGCGTTGGTGGCGGAGCTGGAGCTGTAGGCGGAGCTGAAGTCAGAGGCGGAGCTGAAGTCAGAGGCAGATTTGGTGTGGTGCCGAAATTGAAGGCGGAGCTGAAGTCAGTGGCAGAGATGGTGTGGCGTTGGAGTTGGAGGAGAAGCTGTAGTCAGAGATGGAACTGAAGTTGTGGTCAGATGCAGAACTGGTGTGGAGCTGGAGTCAGAGGCGGAGAAACTGGTGTGGAGCTGGCGGCGGAGTTGGAGGAGGAGCTGTAGTGTGAAATGGAACTGAAGTTGAAGTCAGATGCAGAACTGGTGTGGAGCTGGAGTTAGAGGTGGAGCTGAAGTCAGAAACTGGTGTGGAGCTGGCGGCGGAGTTGGAGGCGGAAGTGGGGCTGAAGTCAGAGGCAGAGATGGTGTAGAGCTGGAGTCAGAGGTAGAGCTGGTGTGGAGCTGAAGTCAGAGGCGGAGATGAAGTTGGAGTCAGATGCAAAGCTGGTGTGGGGCTGGAGTCAGAGGTGGAGCTGAAGTGAGACTGGTGTGGAGCTGGAGTCAGAGGTAGAGCTGAAGTCAGGGTTGGAGGTGGAGCTGAAGTCGGAGACTGGTGTGGAGCTGGAGGCGGAGCTGAAGGCAGAGGCAGAGCAGGTCTGGAGCTGGAGGCAGAGTCAAAGGCGGAAGTGGGGTTGAAGTCAGAGGCAGAGCTGGAGGCGGAGCTGAAGTCAGAGGCACAGCTGGAGGCGGTGCTGAAGTCAGAGGTGGAGCTAAAGTCAGAGGCAGAGCTGGTGGTGGAGTCAGAGAATGCTCCATTAAACCATATAGTGTACATTCCTTCCCTGCAACACTAGTGAAGTCTTCATGGTATAGTGGATAGTGCTCTGGACTCTCACCCCAGCGACCCGAGTTCAAATCCCGGTGGGACCAAAGAAAATATGTCATCATGGAAAAGGTGTTGGAGGCGGAGCTGGAGCTGTAGGCGGAGCTGAAGTCAGAGGCGGACCTGAAGTCAGAGGCAGATTTGGTGTGGCGCCGGAATTGGAAGCGGAGCTGAAGTCAGTGGCAGAGATGGTGTGGAACTGGAGTTGGAGGAGGAGCTGTAGTGTGAGATGGAACTGAAGGTGGAGCTGGAGTCAGAGGTGGAGCTGAAGTCAGAAACTGGTGTTGAGCTGGCGGCGGAGTTGGAGGCGGAAGTGGGGCTGAAGTCAGAGGCAGAGATGGTGTAGAGCTGGAGTCAGAGGCAGAAATGAAGTCAGAGGTAGAGCTGGTGTGGAGCTGAAGTCAGAGGCGGAGATGAAGTTGGAGTCAGATGCAAAGCTGGTGTGGGGCTGGAGTCAGAGGTGGAGCTGAAGTGAGACTGGTGTGGAGCTGGAGTCAGAGGTAGAGCTGAAGTCAGGGTTGGAGGTGGAGCTGAAGCTGGAGGCGGAGCTGAAGGCAGAGGCAGAGCAGGTCTGGAGCTGGAGGCAGAGTCAAAGGCGGAAGTGGGGTTGAAGTCAGAGGCAGAGCTGGGGGCGGTGCTGAAGTCAGAGGTGGAGCTAAAGTCAGAGGCAGAGCTGGTGGTGGAGTCAGAGAATGCTCCATTAAACCATATAGTGTACATTCCTTCCCTGCAACACTAGTGAAGTCTTCATGGTATAGTGGATAGTGCTCTGGACTCTCACCCCAGCGACCCGAGTTCAAATCCCGGTGGGACCGAAGAAAATATGTCATCATGGAAAAGGCGTTGGTGGCGGAGCTGGAGCTGTAGGCGGAGCTGAAGTCAGAGGCGGAGCTGAAGTCAGAGGCGGATTTGGTGTGGTGCCGAAATTGGAGGCGGAGCTGAAATCAGTGGCAGAGATGGTGTGGAGCTGGAGTTGGAGGAGAAGCTGTAGTGTGAGATGGAACTGAAGGTGGAGCTGGAGTCAGAGGTGGAGCTGAAGTCAGAAACTGGTGTTGAGCTGGCGGCGGAGTTGGAGGCGGAAGTGGGGCTGAAGTCAGAGGCAGAGATGGTGTAGAGCTGGAGTCAGAGGCAGAAATGAAGTCAGAGGTAGAGCTGGTGTGGAGCTGAAGTCAGAGGCGGAGATGAAGTTGGAGTCAGATGCAAAGCTGGTGTGGGGCTGGAGTCAGAGGTGGAGCTGAAGTGAGACTGGTGTGGAGCTGGAGTCAGAGGTAGAGCTGAAGTCAGGGTTGGAGGTGGAGCTGAAGCTGGAGGCGGAGCTGAAGGCAGAGGCAGAGCAGGTCTGGAGCTGGAGGCAGAGTCAAAGGCGGAAGTGGGGTTGAAGTCAGAGGCAGAGCTGGAGGCGGTGCTGAAGTCAGAGGTGGAGCTAAAGTCAGAGGCAGAGCTGGTGGTGGAGTCAGAGAATGCTCCATTAAACCATATAGTGTACATTCCTTCCCTGCAACACTAGTGAAGTCTTCATGGTATAGTGGATAGTGCTCTGGACTCTCACCCCAGCGACCCGAGTTCAAATCCCGGTGGGACCGAAGAAAATATGTCATCATGGAAAAGGCGTTGGTGGCGGAGCTGGAGCTGTAGGCGGAGCTGAAGTCAGAGGCGGAGCTGAAGTCAGAGGCGGATTTGGTGTGGTGCCGAAATTGGAGGCGGAGCTGAAATCAGTGGCAGAGATGGTGTGGAGCTGGAGTTGGAGGAGAAGCTGTAGTCAGAGATGGAACTGAAGTTGAAGTCAGATGCAGAACTGGTGTGGAACTGGAGTCAGAGGTGGAGCTGAAGTCAGAAACTGGTGTGGAGCTCGCGGCGGAGTTGGAAGCGGAAGTGGGGCTGAAGTAAGAGGCAGAGATGGTGTAGAGCTGGAGTCAGAGGCAGAAATGAAGTCAGAGGTAGAGCTGGTGTGGAGCTGAAGTCAGAGGCGGAGATGAAGTTGGAGTCAGATGCAAAGCTGGTGTGGGGCTGGAGTCAGAGGTGGAGCTGAAGTGAGACTGGTGTGGAGCTGGAGTCAGAGGTAGAGCTGAAGTCAGGGTTGGAGGTGGAGCTGAAGTCGGAGATTGGTGTGGAGCTGGAGGCGGAGCTGAAGGCAGAGCAGGTCTGGAGCTGGAAGCAGAGTCAAAGGCGGAAGTGGGGCTGAAGTCAGAGGCAGAGCTGGAGGCAGAGCTGAAGTCAGAGGCAGAGCTGGAGGCGGTGCTGAAGTCAGAGGTGGAGCTGAAGTCAGAGGCAGAGCTGGTGGTGGAGTCAGAGAATGCTCCATTAAACCATATAGTGTACATTCCTTCCCTGTAACACTAGTGTAGTCTTCATGGTATAGTGGATAGTGCTCTGGACTCTCACCCCAGCGACCCGAGTTCAAATCCCGGTGGGACCAAAGAATATATATCATCATGGAAAAGGCGTTGGTGGCGGAGCTGGAGCTGTAGGCGGAGCTGAAGTCAGAGGCGGAGCTGAAGTCAGAGGCAGATTTGGTGTGGTGCCGAAATTGAAGGCGGAGCTGAAGTCAGTGGCAGAGATGGTGTGGCGTTGGAGTTGGAGGAGAAGCTGTAGTCAGAGATGGAACTGAAGTTGTGGTCAGATGCAGAACTGGTGTGGAGCTGGAGTCAGAGGCGGAGAAACTGGTGTGGAGCTGGCGGCGGAGTTGGAGGAGGAGATGTAGTGTGAAATGGAACTGAAGTTGAAGTCAGATGCAGAACTGGTGTGGAGCTGGAGTTAGAGGTGGAGCTGAAGTCAGAAACTGGTGTGGAGCTGGCGGCGGAGTTGGAGGCGGAAGTGGGGCTGAAGTCAGAGGCAGAGATGGTGTAGAGCTGGAGTCAGAGGTAGAGCTGGTGTGGAGCTGAAGTCAGAGGCGGAGATGAAGTTGGAGTCAGATGCAAAGCTGGTGTGGGGCTGGAGTCAGAGGTGGAGCTGAAGTGAGACTGGTGTGGAGCTGGAGTCAGAGGTAGAGCTGAAGTCAGGGTTGGAGGTGGAGCTGAAGTCGGAGACTGGTGTGGAGCTGGAGGCGGAGCTGAAGGCAGAGGCAGAGCAGGTCTGGAGCTGGAGGCAGAGTCAAAGGCGGAAGTGGGGTTGAAGTCAGAGGCAGAGCTGGAGGCGGAGCTGAAGTCAGAGGCACAGCTGGAGGCGGTGCTGAAGTCAGAGGTGGAGCTAAAGTCAGAGGCAGAGCTGGTGGTGGAGTCAGAGAATGCTCCATTAAACCATATAGTGTACATTCCTTCCCTGCAACACTAGTGAAGTCTTCATGGTATAGTGGATAGTGCTCTGGACTCTCACCCCAGCGACCCGAGTTCAAATCCCGGTGGGACCAAAGAAAATATGTCATCATGGAAAAGGTGTTGGAGGCGGAGCTGGAGCTGTAGGCGGAGCTGAAGTCAGAGGCGGACCTGAAGTCAGAGGCAGATTTGGTGTGGCGCCGGAATTGGAAGCGGAGCTGAAGTCAGTGGCAGAGATGGTGTGGAACTGGAGTTGGAGGAGGAGCTGTAGTGTGAGATGGAACTGAAGGTGGAGCTGGAGTCAGAGGTGGAGCTGAAGTCAGAAACTGGTGTTGAGCTGGCGGCGGAGTTGGAGGCGGAAGTGGGGCTGAAGTCAGAGGCAGAGATGGTGTAGAGCTGGAGTCAGAGGCAGAAATGAAGTCAGAGGTAGAGCTGGTGTGGAGCTGAAGTCAGAGGCGGAGATGAAGTTGGAGTCAGATGCAAAGCTGGTGTGGGGCTGGAGTCAGAGGTGGAGCTGAAGTGAGACTGGTGTGGAGCTGGAGTCAGAGGTAGAGCTGAAGTCAGGGTTGGAGGTGGAGCTGAAGCTGGAGGCGGAGCTGAAGGCAGAGGCAGAGCAGGTCTGGAGCTGGAGGCAGAGTCAAAGGCGGAAGTGGGGTTGAAGTAAGAGGCAGAGCTGGAGGCGGTGCTGAAGTCAGAGGTGGAGCTAAAGTCAGAGGCAGAGCTGGTGGTGGAGTCAGAGAATGCTCCATTAAACCATATAGTGTACATTCCTTCCCTGCAACACTAGTGAAGTCTTCATGGTATAGTGGATAGTGCTCTGGACTCTCACCCCAGCGACCCGAGTTCAAATCCCGGTGGGACCAAAGAAAATATGTCATCATGGAAAAGGCGTTGGTGGCGGAGCTGGAGCTGTAGGCGGAGCTGAAGTCAGAGGTGGAGCTGAAGTCAGAGGCGGATTTGGTGTGGTGCCGAAATTGGAGGCGGAGCTGAAATCAGTGGCAGAGATGGTGTGGAGCTGGAGTTGGAGGAGGAGCTGTAGTCAGAGATGGAACTGAAGTTGAAGTCAGATGCAGAACTGGTGTGGAACTGGAGTCAGAGGTGGAGCTGAAGTCAGAAACTGGTGTGGAGCTGGCGGCGGAGTTGGAGGCGGAAGTGGGGCTGAAGTAAGAGGCAGAGATGGTGTAGAGCTGGAGTCAGAGGCAGAAATGAAGTCAGAGGTAGAGCTGGTGTGGAGCTGAAGTCAGAGGCGGAGATTAAGTTGGAGTCAGATGCAAAGCTGGTGTGGGGCTGGAGTCAGAGGTGGAGCTGAAGTGAGACTGGTGTGGAGCTGGAGTCAGAGGTAGAGCTGAAGTCAGGGTTGGAGGTGGAGCTGAAGTCGGAGACTGGTGTGGAGCTGGAGGCGGAGCTGAAGGCAGAGGCAGAGCAGGTCTGGAGCTGGAGGCAGAGTCAAAGGCGGAAGTGGGGTTGAAGTCAGAGGCAGAGCTGGAGGCGGAGCTGAAGTCAGAGGCACAGCTGGAGGCGGTGCTGAAGTCAGAGGTGGAGCTAAAGTCAGAGGCAGAGCTGGTGGTGGAGTCAGAGAATGCTCCATTAAACCATATAGTGTACATTCCTTCCCTGCAACACTAGTGAAGTCTTCATGGTATAGTGGATAGTGCTCTGGACTCTCACCCCAGCGACCCGAGTTCAAATCCCGGTGGGACCAAAGAAAATATGTCATCATGGAAAAGGTGTTGGAGGCGGAGCTGGAGCTGTAGGCGGAGCTGAAGTCAGAGGCGGACCTGAAGTCAGAGGCAGATTTGGTGTGGCGCCGGAATTGGAAGCGGAGCTGAAGTCAGTGGCAGAGATGGTGTGGAACTGGAGTTGGAGGAGGAGCTGTAGTGTGAGATGGAACTGAAGGTGGAGCTGGAGTCAGAGGTGGAGCTGAAGTCAGAAACTGGTGTTGAGCTGGCGGCGGAGTTGGAGGCGGAAGTGGGGCTGAAGTCAGAGGCAGAGATGGTGTAGAGCTGGAGTCAGAGGCAGAAATGAAGTCAGAGGTAGAGCTGGTGTGGAGCTGAAGTCAGAGGCGGAGATGAAGTTGGAGTCAGATGCAAAGCTGGTGTGGGGCTGGAGTCAGAGGTGGAGCTGAAGTGAGACTGGTGTGGAGCTGGAGTCAGAGGTAGAGCTGAAGTCAGGGTTGGAGGTGGAGCTGAAGCTGGAGGCGGAGCTGAAGGCAGAGGCAGAGCAGGTCTGGAGCTGGAGGCAGAGTCAAAGGCGGAAGTGGGGTTGAAGTCAGAGGCAGAGCTGGAGGCGGTGCTGAAGTCAGAGGTGGAGCTAAAGTCAGAGGCAGAGCTGGTGGTGGAGTCAGAGAATGCTCCATTAAACCATATAGTGTACATTCCTTCCCTGCAACACTAGTGAAGTCTTCATGGTATAGTGGATAGTGCTCTGGACTCTCACCCCAGCGACCCGAGTTCAAATCCCGGTGGGACCAAAGAAAATATGTCATCATGGAAAAGGCGTTGGTAGCGGAGCTGGAGTTGTAGGCGGAGCTGAAGTCAGAGGTGGAGCTGAAGTCAGAGGCGGATTTGGTGTGGTGCCGAAATTGGAGGCGGAGCTGAAATCAGTGGCAGAGATGGTGTGGAGCTGGATTTGGAGGAGGAGCTGTAGTCAGAGATGGAACTGAAGTTGAAGTCAGATGCAGAACTGGTGTGGAACTGGAGTCAGAGGCGGAGAAACTGGTGTGGAGCTGGCGGCGGAGTTGGAGGCGGAAGTGGGGCTGAAGTCAGAGGCAGAGCTGGAGTCAGAGGCAGAAATGAAGTCAGAGGTAGAGCTGGTGTGGAGCTGAAGTCAGAGGCGGAGATGAAGTTGGAGTCAGATGCAAAGCTGGTGTGGGGCTCGAGTCAGAGGTGGAGCTGAAGTCAGAGACTGGTGTGGAGCTGGAGTCAGAGGTAGAGCTGAAGTCAGGGTTGGAGGTGGAGCTGAAGTCAGAGACTGGTGTGGAGCTGGAGGCGGAGCTGAAGGCAGAGGCAGAGCAGGTCTGGAGCTGGAGGCACAGTCAAAGGCGGAAGTGGGGCTGAAGTCAGAGGCAGAGCTGGAGGCGGAGCTGAAGTCAGAGGCAGAGCTGGAGGCGGTGCTGAAGTCAGAGGTGGAGCTGAAGTCAGAGGCAGAGCTGGTGGTGGAGTCAGAATGCTCCATTAAACCATATAGTGAACATTCCTTCCCTGCAACACTAGTGAAGTCTTCATGGTATAGTGGATAGTGCTCTGGACTCTCACCCCAGCGACCCGAGTTCAAATCCCGGCTGAAGTCAGAGGCAGAGATTGTGTAGAGCTGGAGTCAGAGGCAGAAATGAAGTCAGAGGTAGAGCTGGTGTGGAGCTGAAGTCAGAGGCGGAGATGAAGTAGGAGTCAGATGCAAAGCTGGTGTGGGGCTGGAGTTGGAGGCAGAGCTGGTGTGGAGCTGAAGTCAGAGGTGGAGCTGAAGTCAGAGACTGGTGTGGAGCTGGAGTCAGAGGTCGAGCTGAAGTCAGGGTTGGAGGTGGAGCTGATGTCAGAGACTGGTGTGGAGCTGGAGGCGGAGCTGAAGGCAGAGGCAGAGCAGGTCTGGAGCTGGAGGCAGAGTCAAAGGCGGCAGTGGGGCTGAAGTCAGAGGCAGAGCTGGAGGCGGAGCTGAAGTCAGAGGCAGAGCTGGAGGCGGTGGTGAAGTCAAAGGTGGAGCTGAAGTCAGAGGCAGAGCTGGTGGTGGTCAGAGAATGCTCCATTAAACCATATAGTGTACATTCCTTCCCTGCAACACTAGTGAAGTCTTAATGGTATAGTGGATAGTGCTCTGGACTCTCACCCCAGCGACCCGAGTTCAAATCCCGGTGGGACCAAAGAAAATATGTCATCATGGAAAAGGTGTTGGAGGCGGAGCTGGAGCTGTAGGCGGAGCTGAAGTCAGAGGCGGACCTGAAGTCAGAGGCAGATTTGGTGTGGCGCCGGAATTGGAAGCGGAGCTGAAGTAAGTGGCAGAGATGGTGTGGAGCTGGAGTTGGAGGAGGAGCTGTAATGTGAAATGGAACTGAAGTTGAAGTCAGATGCAGAACTGGTGTGGAGCTGGAGTTAGAGGTGGAGCTGAAGTCAGAAACTGGTGTGGAGCTGGCGGCGGAGTTGGAGGCGGAAGTGGGGCTGAAGTCAGAGGCAGAGATGGTGTAGAGCTGGAGTCAGAGGTAGAGCTGGTGTAGAGCAGAAGTCAGAGGCGGAGATGAAGTTGGAGTCAGATGCAAAGCTGGTGTGGGGCTGGAGTCAGAGGTGGAGCTGAAGTGAGACTGGTGTGGAGCTGGAGTCAGAGGTAGAGCTGAAGTCAGGGTTGGAGGTGGAGCTGAAGCTGGAGGCGGAGCTGAAGGCAGAGGCAGAGCAGGTCTGGAGCTGGAGGCAGAGTCAAAGGCGGAAGTGGGGTTGAAGTAAGAGGCAGAGCTGGAGGCGGTGCTGAAGTCAGAGGTGGAGCTAAAGTCAGAGGCAGAGCTGGTGGTGGAGTCAGAGAATGCTCCATTAAACCATATAGTGTACATTCCTTCCCTGCAACACTAGTGAAGTCTTCATGGTATAGTGGATAGTGCTCTGGACTCTCACCCCAGCGACCCGAGTTCAAATCCCGGTGGGACCAAAGAAAATATGTCATCATGGAAAAGGCGTTGGTGGCGGAGCTGGAGCTGTAGGCGGAGCTGAAGTCAGAGGTGGAGCTGAAGTCAGAGGCGGATTTGGTGTGGTGCCGAAATTGGAGGCGGAGCTGAAATCAGTGGCAGAGATGGTGTGGAGCTGGAGTTGGAGGAGGAGCTGTAGTCAGAGATGGAACTGAAGTTGAAGTCAGATGCAGAACTGGTGTGGAACTGGAGTCAGAGGTGGAGCTGAAGTCAGAAACTGGTGTGGAGCTGGCGGCGGAGTTGGAGGCGGAAGTGGGGCTGAAGTAAGAGGCAGAGATGGTGTAGAGCTGGAGTCAGAGGCAGAAATGAAGTCAGAGGTAGAGCTGGTGTGGAGCTGAAGTCAGAGGCGGAGATTAAGTTGGAGTCAGATGCAAAGCTGGTGTGGGGCTGGAGTCAGAGGTGGAGCTGAAGTGAGACTGGTGTGGAGCTGGAGTCAGAGGTAGAGCTGAAGTCAGGGTTGGAGGTGGAGCTGAAGTCGGAGACTGGTGTGGAGCTGGAGGCGGAGCTGAAGGCAGAGGCAGAGCAGGTCTGGAGCTGGAGGCAGAGTCAAAGGCGGAAGTGGGGTTGAAGTCAGAGGCAGAGCTGGAGGCGGAGCTGAAGTCAGAGGCACAGCTGGAGGCGGTGCTGAAGTCAGAGGTGGAGCTAAAGTCAGAGGCAGAGCTGGTGGTGGAGTCAGAGAATGCTCCATTAAACCATATAGTGTACATTCCTTCCCTGCAACACTAGTGAAGTCTTCATGGTATAGTGGATAGTGCTCTGGACTCTCACCCCAG
The DNA here is from genome assembly GCF_054491065.1 of Syngnathus leptorhynchus. Lineage (NCBI taxonomy): Eukaryota > Metazoa > Chordata > Actinopteri > Syngnathiformes > Syngnathidae > Syngnathus > Syngnathus leptorhynchus. The sequence continues at coordinate 756,714 of NW_028231998.1, forward strand.
CGACCCGAGTTCAAATCCCGGTGGGACCAAAGAAAATATGTCATCATGGAAAAGGTGTTGGAGGCGGAGCTGGAGCTGTAGGCGGAGCTGAAGTCAGAGGCGGACCTGAAGTCAGAGGCAGATTTGGTGTGGCGCCGGAATTGGAAGCGGAGCTGAAGTCAGTGGCAGAGATGGTGTGGAACTGGAGTTGGAGGAGGAGCTGTAGTGTGAGATGGAACTGAAGGTGGAGCTGGAGTCAGAGGTGGAGCTGAAGTCAGAAACTGGTGTTGAGCTGGCGGCGGAGTTGGAGGCGGAAGTGGGGCTGAAGTCAGAGGCAGAGATGGTGTAGAGCTGGAGTCAGAGGCAGAAATGAAGTCAGAGGTAGAGCTGGTGTGGAGCTGAAGTCAGAGGCGGAGATGAAGTTGGAGTCAGATGCAAAGCTGGTGTGGGGCTGGAGTCAGAGGTGGAGCTGAAGTGAGACTGGTGTGGAGCTGGAGTCAGAGGTAGAGCTGAAGTCAGGGTTGGAGGTGGAGCTGAAGCTGGAGGCGGAGCTGAAGGCAGAGGCAGAGCAGGTCTGGAGCTGGAGGCAGAGTCAAAGGCGGAAGTGGGGTTGAAGTCAGAGGCAGAGCTGGAGGCGGTGCTGAAGTCAGAGGTGGAGCTAAAGTCAGAGGCAGAGCTGGTGGTGGAGTCAGAGAATGCTCCATTAAACCATATAGTGTACATTCCTTCCCTGCAACACTAGTGAAGTCTTCATGGTATAGTGGATAGTGCTCTGGACTCTCACCCCAGCGACCCGAGTTCAAATCCCGGTGGGACCAAAGAAAATATGTCATCATGGAAAAGGCGTTGGTAGCGGAGCTGGAGTTGTAGGCGGAGCTGAAGTCAGAGGTGGAGCTGAAGTCAGAGGCGGATTTGGTGTGGTGCCGAAATTGGAGGCGGAGCTGAAATCAGTGGCAGAGATGGTGTGGAGCTGGATTTGGAGGAGGAGCTGTAGTCAGAGATGGAACTGAAGTTGAAGTCAGATGCAGAACTGGTGTGGAACTGGAGTCAGAGGCGGAGAAACTGGTGTGGAGCTGGCGGCGGAGTTGGAGGCGGAAGTGGGGCTGAAGTCAGAGGCAGAGCTGGAGTCAGAGGCAGAAATGAAGTCAGAGGTAGAGCTGGTGTGGAGCTGAAGTCAGAGGCGGAGATGAAGTTGGAGTCAGATGCAAAGCTGGTGTGGGGCTCGAGTCAGAGGTGGAGCTGAAGTCAGAGACTGGTGTGGAGCTGGAGTCAGAGGTAGAGCTGAAGTCAGGGTTGGAGGTGGAGCTGAAGTCAGAGACTGGTGTGGAGCTGGAGGCGGAGCTGAAGGCAGAGGCAGAGCAGGTCTGGAGCTGGAGGCACAGTCAAAGGCGGAAGTGGGGCTGAAGTCAGAGGCAGAGCTGGAGGCGGAGCTGAAGTCAGAGGCAGAGCTGGAGGCGGTGCTGAAGTCAGAGGTGGAGCTGAAGTCAGAGGCAGAGCTGGTGGTGGAGTCAGAATGCTCCATTAAACCATATAGTGAACATTCCTTCCCTGCAACACTAGTGAAGTCTTCATGGTATAGTGGATAGTGCTCTGGACTCTCACCCCAGCGACCCGAGTTCAAATCCCGGCTGAAGTCAGAGGCAGAGATTGTGTAGAGCTGGAGTCAGAGGCAGAAATGAAGTCAGAGGTAGAGCTGGTGTGGAGCTGAAGTCAGAGGCGGAGATGAAGTAGGAGTCAGATGCAAAGCTGGTGTGGGGCTGGAGTTGGAGGCAGAGCTGGTGTGGAGCTGAAGTCAGAGGTGGAGCTGAAGTCAGAGACTGGTGTGGAGCTGGAGTCAGAGGTCGAGCTGAAGTCAGGGTTGGAGGTGGAGCTGATGTCAGAGACTGGTGTGGAGCTGGAGGCGGAGCTGAAGGCAGAGGCAGAGCAGGTCTGGAGCTGGAGGCAGAGTCAAAGGCGGCAGTGGGGCTGAAGTCAGAGGCAGAGCTGGAGGCGGAGCTGAAGTCAGAGGCAGAGCTGGAGGCGGTGGTGAAGTCAAAGGTGGAGCTGAAGTCAGAGGCAGAGCTGGTGGTGGTCAGAGAATGCTCCATTAAACCATATAGTGTACATTCCTTCCCTGCAACACTAGTGAAGTCTTAATGGTATAGTGGATAGTGCTCTGGACTCTCACCCCAGCGACCCGAGTTCAAATCCCGGTGGGACCAAAGAAAATATGTCATCATGGAAAAGGTGTTGGAGGCGGAGCTGGAGCTGTAGGCGGAGCTGAAGTCAGAGGCGGACCTGAAGTCAGAGGCAGATTTGGTGTGGCGCCGGAATTGGAAGCGGAGCTGAAGTAAGTGGCAGAGATGGTGTGGAGCTGGAGTTGGAGGAGGAGCTGTAATGTGAAATGGAACTGAAGTTGAAGTCAGATGCAGAACTGGTGTGGAGCTGGAGTTAGAGGTGGAGCTGAAGTCAGAAACTGGTGTGGAGCTGGCGGCGGAGTTGGAGGCGGAAGTGGGGCTGAAGTCAGAGGCAGAGATGGTGTAGAGCTGGAGTCAGAGGTAGAGCTGGTGTAGAGCAGAAGTCAGAGGCGGAGATGAAGTTGGAGTCAGATGCAAAGCTGGTGTGGGGCTGGAGTCAGAGGTGGAGCTGAAGTGAGACTGGTGTGGAGCTGGAGTCAGAGGTAGAGCTGAAGTCAGGGTTGGAGGTGGAGCTGAAGTCGGAGACTGGTGTGGAGCTGGAGGCGGAGCTGAAGGCAGAGGCAGAGCAGGTCTGGAGCTGGAGGCAGAGTCAAAGGCGGAAGTGGGGTTGAAGTCAGAGGCAGAGCTGGAGGCGGAGCTGAAGTCAGAGGCACAGCTGGAGGCGGTGCTGAAGTCAGAGGTGGAGCTAAAGTCAGAGGCAGAGCTGGTGGTGGAGTCAGAGAATGCTCCATTAAACCATATAGTGTACATTCCTTCCCTGCAACACTAGTGAAGTCTTCATGGTATAGTGGATAGTGCTCTGGACTCTCACCCCAGCGACCCGAGTTCAAATCCCGGCTGAAGTCAGAGACAGAGATGGTGTAGAGCTGGAGTCAGAGGCAGAAATGAAGTCAGAGGTAGAGCTGGTGTGGAGCTAAAGTCAGAGGCGGAGATGAAGTAGGAGTCAGATGCAAAGCTGGTGTGGGGCTGGAGTTGGAGGCAGAGCTGGTGTGGAGCTGAAGTCAGAGGTGGAGCTGAAGTCAGAGACTGGTGTGGAGCTGGAGTCAGAGGTACAGCTGAAGTCAGGGTTGGAGGTGGAGCTGATGTCAGAGACTGGTGTGGAGCTGGAGGCGGAGCTGAAGGCAGAGGCAGAGCAGGTCTGGAGCTGGTGGCAGAGTCAAAGGCGGAAGTGGGGCTGAAGTCAGAGGTGGAGCTGAAGTGAAACTGGTGAGGAGCTGGAGTCAGAGGTACAGCTGAAGTCAGGGTTGGAGGTGGAGCTGAAGTCGGAGACTGGTGTGGAGCTGGAGGCGGAGCTGAAGGCAGAGGCAGAGCAGGTCTGGAGCTGGAGGCAGAGTCAAAGGCGGAAGTGGGGCTGAAGTCAGAGGCAGAGCTGGAGGCGGAGCTGAAGTCAGAGGCAGAGCTGGAGGCGGTGCTGAAGTCAGAGGTGGAGCTGAAGTCAGAGGCAGAGCTGGTGGTGGAGTCAGAGAATTCTCCATTAAACCATATAGTGTACATTCCTTCCCTGCAACACTAGTGAAGTCTTCATGGTATAGTGGGTAGTGCTCTGGACTCTCACCCCAGCGACCCGAGTTCAAATCCCGGTGGGACCAAAGAAAATATGTCATCATGGAAAAGGCGTTGGTGGCGGAGCTGGAGCTGTAGGCGGAGTTGAAGTCAGAGTCGGAGCTGAAGTCATAGGCAGTATTGGTGTGGTGCCGAAATTGAAGGCGGAGCTGAAGTCAGTGGCAGAGATGGTGTGGAGCTGGAGTTGGAGGAGAAGCTGTAGTCAGAGATGGAACTGAAGTTGTGGTCAGATGCAGAAATGGTGTGGAGCTGGAGTCAGAGGCGGAGCTGAAGTCAGAAACTGGTGTGGAGCTGGCGGCGGAGTTGGAGGCGGAAGTGGGGCTGAAGTCAGAGGCAGAGATGGTGTAGAGCTGGAGTCAGAGGCAGAAATGAAGTCAGAGGTAGAGCTGGTGTGGAGCTGAAGTCAGAGGCGGAGATGAAGTTGGAGTCAGATGCAAAGCTGGTGTGGGGCTGGAGTCAGAGGTGGAGCTGAAGTCAGAGACTGGTGTGGAGCTGGAGTCAGAGGTAGAGCTGAAGTCAGGGTTGGAGGTGGAGCTGAAGTCAGAGACTGGTGTGGAGCTGGAGGCAGAGGCAGACCAGGTCTGGAGCTGGAGGCACAGTCAAAGGCGGAAGTGGGGCTGAAGTCAGAGGCAGAGCTGGAGGCGGAGCTGAAGTCAGAGGCAGAGCTGGAGGCGGTGCTGAAGTCAGAGATGCAGCTCAAGTCAGAGGCAGAGCTGGTGGTGGAGTCAGAGAATGCTCCATTAAACCATATAGTGTACATTCCTTCCCTGCAACACTAGTGAAGTCTTCATGGTATAGTGGATAGTGCTCTGGACTCTCACCCCAGCGACCCGAGTTCAAATCCCGGCTGAAGTCAGAGGCAGAGATGGTGTAGAGCTGGAGTCAGAGGCAGAAATGAAGTCAGAGGTAGAGCTGGTGTGGAGCTGAAGTCAGAGGCGGAGATGAAGTTGGAGTCAGATGCAAAGCTGGTGTGGGGCTGGAGTCAGAGGTGGAGCTGAAGTCAGAGACTGGTGTGGAGCTGGAGTCAGAGGTAGAGCTGAAGTCAGGGTTGGAGGTGGAGCTGAAGTCAGAGACTGGTGTGGAGCTGGAGGCGGAGCTGAAGGCAGAGGCAGAGCAGGTATGGAGCTGGAGTCACAGTCAAAGGCGGAAGTGGGGCTGAAGTCAGAGGCAGAGCTGGAGGCGGAGCTGAAGTCAGAGGCAGAGCTGGCGGCGGTGCTGAAGTCAGAGGTGTAGCTGAAGTCAGAGGCAGAGCTGGTGGTGGAGTCAGAGAATGCTCCATTAAACCATATAGTGTACATTCCTTGCCTGCAACACTAGTGAAGTCTTCATGGTATAATGGATAGTGCTCTGGACTCTCACCCCAGCGACCCGAGTTCAAATCCCGGCTGAAGTCAGAGGCAGAGATTGTGTAGAGCTGGAGTCAGAGGCAGAAATGAAGTCAGAGGTAGAGCTGGTGTGGAGCTGAAGTCAGAGGCGGAGATGAAGTAGGAGTCAGATGCAAAGCTGGTGTGGGGCTGGAGTTGGAGGCAGAGCTGGTGTGGAGCTGAAGTCAGAGGTGGAGCTGAAGTGAGACTGGTGTGGAGCTGGAGTCAGAGGTAGAGCTGAAGTCAGGGTTGGAGGTGGAGCTGATGTCAGAGACTGGTGTGGAGCTGGAGGCGGAGCTGAAGGCAGAGGCAGAGCAGGTCTGGAGCTGGAGGCAGAGTCAAAGGCGGAAGTGGGGCTGAAGTCAGAGGCAGAGCTGGAGGCGGAGCTGAAGTCAGAGGCAGAGCTGGAGGCGGTGCTGAAGTCAGAGGTGGAGCTGAAGTCAGAGGCAGAGTTGGTGGTGGAGTCAGAGAATGCTCCATTAAACCATATAGTGTACATTCCTTCCCTGTAAAGGAATATAAGAGTTTGATCTTAAAGTAGTTCATTAGACATCTTGTGTATGAGAGTATGAATCTGTAAAGTGCTGAGTGTGTGACGATGGAGACAAAACAAGATATGTGGGCAAGGATGTGCACGAATGAAATGTTCCAGATTAAACAATGACGCAGGAGCAGCAAGGAGTACAAGATGACCCAGGGGCAGCGGGGAGATAACAACTAGGGGACCCTGTATGGAAAACTACAACCAGGAGGAGCGAGCAAATGATTCTGCAGAAGAAGAAAGACCAATAAGAGCAAGCTAAAGTTAAATGCAGTGTACACATAGCCAATAGAATAATGACAGAATGCCTTTGTTTATGTGCCATTTGCATATTGTGTAGTATAATTAATGGCTGGGCAACTCGGAAGTAGAGTACGTCTGCTGGTGGGAACAGAGACGTACAGAGGTGTATTGAGAGGGACCCGAGACCCAGGTGATGGATTAGATTTGTGTGTTAGGAATAAATCCACTCGTGTGTGAAAATGCCAGCTTCCTGATACCTTTCTATTGCAGAACGAGCGCGCAAATTGTTGGATGAGTGGCAGTTGGGTAAGGTCTCAAATTGGAGTCAGATTAGTAACTCGCGTTCAAGTTAAATTAGAAAGATAAATTCCAACAATTTATGGTGACCCCGACGTGATGCAAGAGAGGTAAAAGAGTCTGGGACTCTAAAGAAGTCTGGGACTTCGGTAACCACAAGAGTCTGGGACTCTGGGTCTGGGACCCACGTCCACACCAGGTGACGACCTGATAAAGACGCCACACGTCCGACCGTCTTTCCTCTTGGGCCCACAGTGAGACAAGGTAAGCAGATTCCTTTTCAAATTCTGCATATTGACAACGCTAAATTATAAGAGGAAGGATGAGCGGAACAGTGAAAGTGTGTAGTAGGGTATAAAATCTGGGATTTACCTACTAGAATAGTTTGGAACTATTTGCGGTTACTATACGGTTTAAAATCTGGGATTTACGTATTAGTACAAGTGTGGACTTAGTAGGGTATAAAATCTGGGATTTACCTACTAGAATAGTTTGGAACTATTCGTGGTTACGATACGGTTTAAAATCTGGGATTTACGTATCAGTGTGAGTGGGAGTGTGAGTGTGGAAACTAAAATTCTTTTGTGTGAAAAGTGGTGACGTGATGCAAGAGAGATAAAAGAGTCTGGGACTCTAAAGAAGTCTGGGACTTCGGTAACCACAAGAGTCTGGGACTCTGGGTCTGGGACCCACGTCCACACCAGGTGACGACCTGATAAAGACGCCACACGTCCGACCGTCTTTCCTCTTGGGCCCACAGTGAGATAAGGTAAGCAGATTCCTTTTCAAATTCTGCACATTGACAACGCTAAATTACAAGAGGAAGGATGAGCGGAACAGTGAAAGTGTGTAGTAGGGTATAAAATCTGGGATTTACCTACTAGAATAGTTTGGAACTATTTGCAGTTACTATACGGTTTAAAATCTGGGATTTACGTATTAGTACAAGTGTGGACTTAGTAGGGTATAAAATCTGGGATTTACCTACTAGAATAGTTTGGAACTATTCGTGGTTACGATACGGTTTAAAATCTGGGATTTACGTATCAGTGTGAAAGCAGTGTGAGTGGGAGTGAGAGTGTGGAAACTAGAAATATTCTGCGTAAAAAATGGTTGGGAGACACACGAGTGGATTTAAAGATGGCGGATAAGAGGAAGTGGGATAATGGTCTCGGGTCCCTCCAAATTAAGGGTCCCTCCAAATTAAGGGTCCCTCCAAATTAAGGGTCCCTCCAAATTAAAGGTCCCTCCAAATTAAGGGTCCCTTCAAATTAAGGGTCCCTTCAAATTAAGGGTCCCTTCAAATTAATGGAAGAAAAAGTAAGAAATAAGTGAAAGGCAGGATCCTGATCGAAATAAAAATCTAGATAAACGGATCAAACCCATGTAACAGAATGGGAACCTGGCTGAGAAAAAAAAAAAAAAAGAAGAAACGGAAATTATCTTAAATGTACAGGAGATATTCGCGTTAAAGGAAAAAGTAAGAGAGAAACACTGAAGTTAAAATTTGCAAAATAAAAGGAAAAGAATTACAAAAAGCGTCTAAAAGTAAAATAGAGAATAAATCAGACAAGTAAGATGAGCAAAAAGGTGTTCTTAGTGTGGTCTTTGTGGTCTTTTATGTTGTGCGCCAAACGTGTGTGTAGGGTGTGTGTGCGTGCGTGTGTATGTGTGGGTGTGTGAGATGTGTGTCCTATGGAAGAAATTAGTCATGGAGAATGTTCAGGAGCCTGTTGAGCGATAATAGGGAAGTTGAGAAGTAGACGATGAGTATGTTTAAGTTGGTTGGAGAAACTAAGATGATCGAGGTGTGGCAGTAGAGAAAATAAGATGTGTGGCAGTAGAGACTATAAAGTGTGTGACAGAAAGTGACTAGAAAGGTGGCCTGATAGGATGAGAATAATAGACAACAAATGTTGTGTAGAAGACAGTGAAAGATGTTGAATGTGAACATGATGAAGGGGAACAGTAAAGTAGGCCTGCCCTTTGAGAGGGTGAGATTGAGGAGCGTGCCTGCGCTTGCGCGTAGAGAGAAAGTGTGAGTTTTTCAGAGAAGGTTTGAAGAAGAGTGATGCACATTTGCATAAAGGATAAAAGGCACTGATGAAAAATATAACCAAAACGTCATCCTCTATGACGTTAGCGCAGCATTATTTGTTTTTATTGTTTGTGAGCTGTGTCTTTGCTGTTTTTTGTGTCTGTGTGCGGTCAGTGTTATGTGTTAAAAGGATGAAATTGGCTAAAATAGGTAAATAAAAAGAATTTATTAGACTGTAGTCTATCTGATTTGCAACGCAAAACAAAAGCAATTTGGAAAGATGTGTCAAATTAAATGATAATGTAATCGTATGTAGTAATACGTTATTGCATGTTAGGTGGCCATCAGGGTTGCGGTTTTGTTAACTTTAACAATATGGTATTTGTGAGAAGAGATGAGAGATTAGTTGGCAATTTATATAGAACACTCCCAAAATTATGCTGCATTGTGTTGATTTAAAAAGATCTATTTGGCCTTTGCAGGGTGAGCTACTGTGTTGCATGCATCTGGCCATGGAGAAAGTATGTTGTTTATTTGTGTACTTTGTCAACAACCAATGTAGATGTTAAAGAATGAAATTAATATCTTTAAAATGAATGTGGATTGAGACCACAGGTAAACACCCAGGCAACTACCCTGAAGCTAAGATGATGTTCAGGACGGCGATGCTGAACGGCCTCCCAAATGAGGTGCAAGCGATCATGAGAGTTGATCTGGACATTTGGTCTGTCCGGAACCGAGATTCAAGAGGCATTTGATACACCATTGCCGCATCTACATGGAAAAAGCAAATAAAGATCAAAAGGAAACTGACGCTCTGGCGACTAGTTTGGTTAAATTACAGTTGGCAAAGTTGCATGGTGAGGCAAAACAAGAAAAGGTTAAACAAAAACAGATGTATCAGACTCCAGTGGGGGCTGGACGGGGCTGAGGCCAAGGGTTCCGTGGTGGATACAGAGGGCGAGGTTAAGGCGCCCTCCCAGGACTGGGGCGGAATTGGTTCGCTCCAGGGACTTGCTTCAACTGCGGGGCCCCTGATCACTGGGCGCGAGATTGTAATGGCAACCCACCACCAGCAGGGGCGGAGCAGCAGAACCAGCAAGCAGGGCCACCACACCAAAGTGGACCACAGCAGCCCCGCCCGGGGCCACAGCCGAATCCACATGGGCAGTATTACCAAGCCAACCCGTGGTACGGCCCGGACGAATAGTGGGGCCTGGGAAGCTCGGGAAGCACAGGCCAGGCAGAGCCAATGCTTCGGTTGACAGTGGCAGACACTCCGGTCCAGATGTTGATGGACACTGGAGCAACACATTCATCGATCAACATGCCACGGCCAAGTACAGCGTTGTCGAAACGAGTTACAACGTTGGTCGGCTTCTCGGGACGTCCTCAGACTCTGCCCTTCACTCGACCATTGAAAACGGAAATCACAAACACCGGACAGAAACTATATCATTCATATGTTCATGCAATGGACACACCCATCAACTTGATGGGCAGAGACATGTCAGCATTGAGAGCCCAGATTCTGTGCGGCGAGAAGGGACTTACAGTGACATTTCCTGACGGACAGGTTCTGGAATGCTCCCAGCCTGTGACACCTCAGGGTCAGTGGTTGATGGCACCACTCCCCACAGTACCAGAAACGGCACGAATCTACTGGGCGAGATTGAATCCTGAGACTCCGTTTGGGAGAGGTGTCTACTCCACGTACCTCCTGTGGAAACCATGGATCCAGGCATTGGCACCGTACCACCCCCCAGTGGATTCATTGCATTGCACTCTATATTATGATAGAGAATCAGATGAGATATATAGAGATGCGTTTCAAGAAATTGAGGGAGATGATTGGACATTACAATCACCATGCATCTTTGTGGGCCCCGAGGGGGTGGCAGCATATGTATAGTTGTCGCCGAAGCAAGAGCAATGGTATCGAATGAGTGAGGAAGGTTTGCCTGTCACTGGCTGTGTCGCCAGGCCATGAGCCCCGCCAATTGGGGCCCATGGTGAAACGATTAACACAACAACATGACTGGATGATGACTGAGATTTCAGATGTGTGGCATTCGGCCGCAACCAAAAGTTACAGAATAATGGCAAAAATGGTAGATGAGTCAGACCTTGAATTGGTCTTCCTGGCCCGCCATCATGGGCGGGAACAGACGGACCATGAGTCTGCACAGGCGATGCTGGATCAAATGCCACAGACCTTGTGGTCACAGGGTCCATTCGATGTTGGTTTTTGTCATACGGTTCAGCCGATCCAATTGGAAGTTGATTGCTCCAGTCCGGTCCGCCGTCCTCAATATCGATGGCCGAAGGAAGCAGCCAAAGGTATGGAGGACACAGGGGCACAGTGCCTGCCAATGGTGGGCTTAAAGATTGACCGCCCGAACAGGCAGGTCAAGAGAGGGAATGTGACAATGGCGAGAATTGGATCCAAGTCGGACTCGAAAGTGTCTGAACAACGACGACGACGATGCAAATGTTTAAGTTTATTGACTATTTTCAGAAGTGATGGAGCGAAAGAAGAACGAGTGATGGTGTATCAGTCCTGCAATGGAACGGTATGGTAAGAAGCAGAGCAAGATGGTGGTAAGACGCTGACACAGACACAACAACTACTGCTAAATCTGAAGTGTAAACAACTGACACAGGTGAAAGCTTGGGTGACAATTTTCAACTGGACTCAACAATGGCTTGATTTGTTAGATAAATTGGACAATTATCAACCACGGTACAAGGACTGGCCCTGGGATTGGAAATATCCAGGAGTCATGGTGTAATGAAAATGTGTCTTTGCCAGCAGGAATCCCTCTCGCTCGTGCTGATGTTTGGCTGTGGTGTGGAGCAAAAGTGTTGTACGATAGGCTTCCCTCCAATGCCTCAGGTAAGTGCGCCCTAGTAACGCTGATCATGCCAATTAGTGTGACAGCATTAGACGTGTCCAGAATAAATTGGGAAGGCGTTGGACGGTGGGGAAGAATCCCCTTCCTTGTGAGGAGGAAAAAGGACATGCAAGAATGGTTGAATACAGGAGACCCCACGTACATAGATGCAATTGGAGTTCCGAGAGGGGTTCCTGATGAATACAAATTGGTGAATCAAGTGGCGGCAGGATGGGAGAGTATTTTCCTGCTCATTACAGTAAACAAAAATGTGGACCGGATTAATTATGTCCACTACAATGTCCAACGATTGGCGAACTTCACCACCTCGGCACTCCAGGCAGTGCATGAGCAATTAGCAGCCACGTCTCTTATGGCATTCCAAAATAGAATAGGTTTAGATATGGTGTTAGCGGAAAGAGGAGGAGTCTGTGGTATTTTTGGGGATCAGTGCTGTACTCTGATTCCCAACAATACGTCTCCTGACGGTCGGCTCACTAAGGCATTGGAGGGTCTGCGCACGCTAAGTAACAAAATGAAGGAGCACTCAGGTGTGGACACCAGTTGGTACTCTGACTGGTTAAACGTCTTTGGCAAATATAAAAGCTTGATTGCATCAGTACTGATTTCTATCGCTGTGTTTGCTGCTATTATGGTGCTATGCGGATGTTGCTGTATTCCATGTATCAGATCATTAACTGTTAAGACAATTGAACGCACGTTGGGGCCACTCCCTCCGGGTGGCCAGTACATGATGATCCCTCAGAAGGACCCCCAGGAGGCGGAGACAGCTGTGGCCCTCCGGGATGTGAGTATGTGAAGGTGGCCTCAGGGACCTGAGGCCATGAGGAGGGTATGAAATTTTATGTTTAACAATAAAACAAGGTATTCGAGTGATGACCTCAGTGGTCTGAGGTCATGAGAGGGATTAAAGGAATATAAGAGTTTGATCTTAAAGTAGTTCATTAGACATCTTGTGTATGAGAGTATGAATCTGTAAAGTGCTGAGTGTGTGACGATGGAGACAAAACAAGATATGTGGGCAAGGATGTGCACGAATGAAATGTTCCAGATTAAACAATGACGCAGGAGCAGCAAGGAGTACAAGATGACCCAGGGGCAGCGGGGAGATAACAACTAGGGGACCCTGTATGGAAAACTACAACCAGGAGGAGCGAGCAAATGATTCTGCAGAAGAAGAAAGACCAATAAGAGCAAGCTAAAGTTAAATGCAGTGTACACATAGCCAATAGAATAATGACAGAATGCCTTTGTTTATGTGCCATTTGCATATTGTGTAGTATAATTAATGGCTGGGCAACTCGGAAGTAGAGTACGTCTGCTGGTGGGAACAGAGACGTACAGAGGTGTATTGAGAGGGACCCGAGACCCAGGTGATGGATTAGATTTGTGTGTTAGGAATAAATCCACTCGTGTGTGAAAATGCCAGCTTCCTGATACCTTTCTATTGCAGAACGAGCGCGCAAATTGTTGGATGAGTGGCAGTTGGGTAAGGTCTCAAATTGGAGTCAGATTAGTAACTCGCGTTCAAGTTAAATTAGAAAGATAAATTCCAACACCTGCAACACTAGTGAAGTCTTAATGGTATAGTGGATAGTGCTCTGGACTCTCACCCCAGCGACCCGAGTTCAAATCCCGGTGGGACCAAAGAAAATATGTCATCATGGAAAAGGTGTTGGAGGCGGAGCTGGAGCTGTAGGCGGAGCTGAAGTCAGAGGCGGACCTGAAGTCAGAGGCAGATTTGGTGTGGCGCCGGAATTGGAAGCGGAGCTGAAGTAAGTGGCAGAGATGGTGTGGAACTGGAGTTGGAGGAGGAGCTGTAGTGTGAGATGGAACTGAAGTTGTGGTCAGATGCAGAACTGGTGTGGAGCTGGAGTCAGAGGCGGAGCTGAAGTCAGAAACTGGTGTGGAGTTGGAGGCGGAAGTGGGGCTGAAGTCAGAGGCAGAACTGGTGTGGAGCTGGAGTCAGAGGCGGAGCTGAAGTCAGAGGTAGAGCTGGTGTGGAGCTGGCGTCGGAGTTTGAGGCGGAAGTGGGGCTGAAGTCAGAGGCAGAGATGGTGTAGAGCTGGAGTCAGAGGCAGAAATGAAGTCATAGGTAGAGCTGGTGTGGAACTGAAGTCAGAGGCGGAGATGAAGTTGGAGTCAGATGCAAAGCTGGTGTGGGGCTGGAGTCAGAGGTGGAGCTGAAGTCAGAGACTGGTGTGGAGCTGGAGTCAGAGGTAGAGCTGAAGTCAGGGTTGGAGGTGGAGCTGAAGTCAGAGACTGGTGTGGAGCTGGAGGCGGAGCTGAAGGCAGAGGCAGAGCAGGTCTGGAGCTGGAGGCACAGTCAAAGGCGGAAGTGGGGCTGAAGTCAGAGGCAGAGCTGGAGGCGGAGCTGAAGTCAGAGGCAGAGCTGGAGGCGGTGCTGAAGTCAGAGGTGTAGCTGAAGTCAGAGGCAGAGCTGGTGGTGGAGTCAGAGAATGCTCCATTAAACCATATAGTGTACATTCCTTCCCTGCAACACTAGTGAAGTCTTCATGGTATAATGGATAGTGCTCTGGACTCTCACCCCAGCGACCCGAGTTCAAATCCCGGCTGAAGTCAGAGGCAGAGATTGTGTAGAGCTGGAGTCAGAGGCAGAAATGAAGTCAGAGGTAGAGCTGGTGTGGAGCTGAAGTCAGAGGCGGAGATGAAGTAGGAGTCAGATGCAAAGCTGGTGTGGGGCTGGAGTTGGAGGCAGAGCTGGTGTGGAGCTGAAGTCAGAGGTGGAGCTGAAGTGAGACTGGTGTGGAGCTGGAGTCAGAGGTAGAGCTGAAGTCAGGGTTGGAGGTGGAGCTGATGTCAGAGACTGGTGTGGAGCTGGAGGCGGAGCTGAAGGCAGAGGCAGAGCAGGTCTGGAGCTGGAGGCAGAGTCAAAGGCGGAAGTGGGGCTGAAGTCAGAGGCAGAGCTGGAGGCGGAGCTGAAGTAAGAGGCAGAGCTGGAGGCGGTGCTGAAGTCAGAGGTGGAGCTGAAGTCAGAGGCAGAGTTGGTGGTGGAGTCAGAGAATGCTCCATTAAACCATATAGTGTACATTCCTTCCCTGCAACACTAGTGAAGTCTTAATGGTATAGTGGATAGTGCTTTAGACTCTCACCCCAGCGACCCGAGTTCAAATCCCGGTGGGACCAAAGAAAATATGTCATCATGGAAAAGGTGTTGGAGGCGGAGCTGGAGCTGTAGGCGGAGCTGAAGTCAGAGGCGGACCTGAAGTCAGAGGCAGATTTGGTGTGGCGCCGGAATTGGAAGCGGAGCTGAAGTAAGTGGCAGAGATGGTGTGGAACTGGAGTTGGAGGAGGAGCTGTAGAGTGAGATGGAACTGAAGTTGTGGTCAGATGCAGAACTGGTGTGGAGCTGGAGTCAGAGGCGGAGCTGAAGTCAGAAACTGGTGTGGAGTTGGAGGCGGAAGTGGGGCTGAAGTCAGAGGCAGAACTGGTGTGGAGCTGGAGTCAGAGGCGGAGCTGAAGACAGAGGTAGAGCTGGTGTGGAGCTGGCGTCGGAGTTGGAGGCGGAAGTGGGGCTGAAGTCAGAGGCAGAGATGGTGTAGAGCTGGAGTCAGAGGCAGAAATGGAGTCATAGGTAGAGCTGGTGTGGAACTGAAGTCAGAGGCGGAGATGAAGTTGGAGTCAGATGCAAAGCTGGTGTGGGGCTGGAGTCAGAGGTGGAGCTGAAGTCAGAGACTGGTGTAGAGCTGGAGTCAGAGGTAGAGCTGAAGTCAGGGTTGGAGGTGGAGCTGAAGTCAGAGACTGGTGTGGAGCTGGAGGCGGAGCTGAAGGCAGAGGCAGAGCAGGTCTGGAGCTGGAGGCACAGTCAAAGGCGGAAGTGGGGCTGAAGTCAGAGGCAGAGCTGGAGGCGGAGCTGAAGTCAGAGGCAGAGCTGGAGGCGGTGCTGAAGTCAGAGGTGGAGCTGAAGTCAGAGGCAGAGCTGGTGGTGGAGTCAGAGAATGCTCCATTAAACCATATAGTGTACATTCCTTCCCTGCAACACTAGTGAAGTCTTCATGGTATAGTGGATAGTGCTCTGGACTCTCACCCCAGCGACCCGAGTTCAAATCCCGGTGGGACCAAAGAAAATATGTCATCATTGGAAAGACGTTGGTGGCGGAGCTGGAGCTGTAGGCGGAGCTGAAGTCAGAGGCGGAGCTGAAGTCAGAGGCAGATTTGGTGTGGTGCCGAAATTGGAGGCGGAGCTGAAGTCAGTGGCAGAGATGGTGTGGAGCTGGAGTTGGAGGAGAAGCTGTAGTCAGAGATGAAACTGAAGTTGTGGTCAGATGCAGAACTGGTGTGGAGCTGGAGTCAGAGGCGGAGCTGAAGTCAGAAACTGGTGTGAAGCTGGCGGCGGAGTTGGAGGCGGAAGTGGGGCTGAAGTCAGAGGCAGAGATGGTGTAGAGCTGGAGTCAGAGGCAGAAATGAAGTCAGAGGTAGAGCTGGTGTGGAGCTGAAGTCAGAGGCGGAGATGAAGTTGGAGTCAGATGCAAAGCTGGTATGGGGCTGGAGTCAGAGGTGGAGCTGAAGTCAGAGACTGGTGTGGAGCTGGAGTCAGAGGTAGAGCTGAAGTCAGGGTTGGAGGTGGAGCTGAAGTCAGAGACTGGTGTGGAGCTGGAGGCGGAGCTGAAGGCAGAGGCAGAGCAGGTCTGGAGCTGGAGTCACAGTCAAAGGCGGAAGTGGGGCTGAAGTCAGAGGCAGAGCTGGAGGCGGAGCTGAAGTCAGAGGCAGAGCTGGAGGCGGTGCTGAAGTCAGAGGCGGTGCTGAAGTCAGAGGTGGAGCTGAAGTCAGAGGCAGAGCTGGTGGTGGAGTCAGAGAATGCTCCATTAAACCATATAGTGTACATTCCTTCCCTGCAACACTAGTGAAGTGTTCATGGTATAGTGGATAGTGCTCTGGACTCTCACCCCAGCGAACCGAGTTCAAATCCCGGTGGGACCAAAGAAAATATGTCATCATGGAAAAGGTGTTGGAGGCGGAGCTGGAGCTGTAGGCGGAGCTGAAGTCAGAGGCGGACCTGAAGTCAGAGGCAGATTTGGTGTGGTGCCGAAATTTAAGGCGGAGCTGAAGTCAGTGGCAGAGATGGTGTGGAGCTGGAGTTGGAGGAGAAGCTGTGGTCAGAGATGGAACTGAAGTTGTGGAGTCAGAGGCAGAAATGAAGTCAGAGGTAGAGCTGGTGTGGAACTGAAGTCAGAGGCGGAGATGAAGTTGGAGTCAGATGCAAAGCTGGTGTGGAGCTGAAGTCAGAGACTGGTGTGGAGCTGGAGTCAGAGGTAGAGCTGAAGTCAGGGTTGGAGGTGGAGCTGAAGTTGGAGTCAGATGCAAAGCTGGTGTGGGGGTGGAGCTGAAGTCAGAGACTGGTGTGGAGCTGGAGTCAGAGGTAGAGCTGAAGTCAGGGTTGGAGGTGGAGCTGAAGTCAGAGACTGGTGTGGAGCTGGAGGCGGAGCTGAAGGCAGAGGCAGAGGAGGTCTGGAGCTGGAGGCACAGTCAAAGGCGGAAGTGGGGCTGAAGTCAGAGGCAGAGCTGGAGGCGGAGCTGAAGTCAGAGGCAGAGCTGGAGGCGGTGCTGAAGTCAGAGGTGGAGCTGAAGTCAGAGGCAGAGCTGGTGGTGGAGTCAGAGAATGCTCCATTAAACCATATAGTGTACATTCCTTCCCTGAAACACTAGTGAAGTCTTCATGGTATAGTGGATAGTGCTCTGGACTCTCACCCCAGCGACCCGAGTTCAAATCCCGGTGGGACCAAAGAAAATATGTCATCATGGAAAAGGTGTTGGAGGCGGAGCTGGAGCTGTAGGCGGAGCTGAAGTCAGAGGCGGACCTGAAGTCAGAGGCAGATTTGGTGTGGCGCCGGAATTGGAAGCGGAGCTGAAGTCAGTGGCAGAGATGGTGTGGAACTGGAGTTGGAGGAGGAGCTGTAGTGTGAGATGGAACTGAAGTTAAAGTCAGATGCAGAACTGGTGTGGAGCTGGAGTCAGAGGTGGAGCTGAAGTCAGAAACTGGTGTGGAGCTGGCGGCGGAGTGTGAGGCGGAATTGGGGCTGAAGTCAGAGGCAGAGATGGTGTAGAGCTGGAGTCAGAGGCAGAAATGAAGTCAGAGGTAGAGCTGGTGTGGAGCTGAAGTCAGAGGCGGAGATGAAATTGGAGTCAGATGCAAAGCTGGTGTGGGGCTAGAGTCAGAGGTGGAGCTGAAGTGAGACTGGTGTGGAGCTGGAGTCAGAGGTAGAGCTGAAGTCAGGGTTGGAGGTGGAGCTGAAGTCGGAGACTGGTGTGGAGCTGGAGGTGGAGCTGAAGGCAGAGGCAGAGCAGGTCTGGAGCTGGAGGCAGAGTCAAAGGCGGAAGTGGGGCTGAAGTCAGAGGCAGAGCTGGAGGCGGAGCTGAAGTCAGAGGCAGAGCTGGAGGCGGTGCTGAAGTCAGAGGTGGAGCTGAAGTCAGAGGCAGAGCTGGTGGTGGAGTCAGAGAATGCTCCATTAAACCATATAGTGTACATTCCTTCCCTGTAACACTAGTGAAGTCTTCATGGTATAGTGGATAGTGCTCTGGACTCTCACCCCAGCGACCCGAGTTCAAATCCCGGTGGGACCAAAGAATATATATCATCATGGAAAAGGCATTGGTGGCGGAGCTGGAGCTGTAGGCGGAGCTGAAGTCAGAGGCGGAGCTGAAGTCAGAGGCAGATTTGGTGTGGTGCCGAAATTGAAGGCGGAGCTGAAGTCAGTGGCAGAGATGGTGTGGCGCTGGAGTTGGAGGAGAAGCTGTAGTCAGAGATGGAACTGAAGTTGTGGTCAGATGCAGAACTGGTGTGGAGCTGGAGTCAGAGGCGGAGCTGAAGTCAGAAACTGGTGTGGAGCTGGCGTCGGAGTTGGAGGCGGAAGTGGGGCTGAAGTCAGAGGCAGAAATGAAGTCATAGGTAGAGCTGGTGTGGAACTGAAGTCAGAGGCGGAGATGAAGTTGGAGTCAGATGCAAAGCTGGTGTGGGGCTGGAGTCAGAGGTGGAGCTGAAGTCAGAGACTGGTGTGGAGCTGGAGTCAGAGGTAGAGCTGAAGTCAGGGTTGGAGGTGGAGCTGAAGTCAGAGACTGGTGTGGAGCTGGAGGCGGAGCTGAAGGCAGAGGCAGAGCAGGTCTGGAGCTGGAGGCACAGTCAAAGGCGGAAGTGGGGCTGAAGTCAGAGGCAGAGCTGGAGGCGGAGCTGAAGTCAGAGGCAGAGCTGGAGGCGGTGCTGAAGTCAGAGGTGGAGCTGAAGTCAGAGGCAGAGCTGGTGGTGGAGTCAGAGAATGCTTCATTAAACCATATAGTGTACATTCCTTCCCTGCAACACTAGTGAAGTCTTCATGGTATAGTGGATAGTGCTCTGGACTGTCACCCCAGCGACCCGAGTTCAAATCCCGGTGGGACCAAAGAAAATATGTCATCATGGAAAAGGCGTTGGTGGCGGAGCTGGAGCTGTAGGCGGAGCTGAAGTCAGAGGCGGAGCTGAAGTCAGAGGCAGATTTTGTGTGGTGCCGAAATTGGAGGCGGAGCTGAAGTCAGTGGCAGAGATGGTGTGGAGCTGGAGTTGGAGGAGAAGCTGTAGTCAGAGATGAAACTGAAGTTGTGGTCAGATGCAGAACTGGTGTGGAGCTGGAGTCAGAGGCGGAGCTGAAGTCAGAAACTGGTGTGGAGCTGGCGGCGGAGTTGGAGGCGGAAGTGGGGCTGAAGTCAGAGGCAGAGAAGGTGTAGAGCTGGAGTCAGAGGCAGAAATGAAGTCAAAGGTAGAGCTGGTGTGGAGCTGAAGTCAGAGGCGGAGATGAAGTTGGAGTCAGATGCAAAGCTGGTGTGGGGCTGGAGTCAGAGGTGGAGCTGAAGTCAGAGACTGGTGTGGAGCTGGAGTCAGAGGTAGAGCTGAAGTCAGGGTTGGAGGTGGAGCTGAAGTCAGAGACTGGTGTGGAGCTGGAGGCGGAGCTGAAGGCAGAGGCAGAGCAGGTCTGGAGCTGGAGTCACAGTCAAAGGCGGAAGTGGGGCTGAAGTCAGAGGCAGAGCTGGAGGCGGAGTTGAAGTCAGAGGCAGAGCTGGAGGCGGTGCTGAAGTCAGAGGTGTAGCTGAAGTCAGAGGCAGAGCTGGTGGTGGAGTCAGAGAATGCTCCATTAAACCATATAGTGTACATTCCTTCCCTGCAACACTAGTGAAGTCTTCATGGTATAATGGATAGTGCTCTGGACTCTCACCCCAGCGACCCGAGTTCAAATCCCGGCTGAAGTCAGAGGCAGAGATTGTGTAGAGCTGGAGTCAGAGGCAGAAATGAAGTCAGAGGTAGAGCTGGTGTGGAGCTGAAGTCAGAGGCGGAGATGAAGTAGGAGTCAGATGCAAAGCTGGTGTGGGGCTGGAGTTGGAGGCAGAGCTGGTGTGGAGCTGAAGTCAGAGGTGGAGCTGAAGTGAGACTGGTGTGGAGCTGGAGTCAGAGGTAGAGCTGAAGTCAGGGTTGAAGGTGGAGCTGATGTCAGAGACTGGTGTGGAGCTGGAGGCGGAGCTGAAGGCAGAGGCAGAGCAGGTCTGGAGCTGGAGGCAGAGTCAAAGGCGGAAGTGGGGCTGAAGTCAGAGGCAGAGCTGGAGGCGGAGCTGAAGTCAGAGGCAGAGCTGGAGGCGGTGCTGAAGTCAGAGGTGGAGCTGAAGTCAGAGGCAGAGTTGGTGGTGGAGTCAGAGAATGCTCCATTAAACCATATAGTGTACATTCCTTCCCTGCAACACTAGTGAAGTCTTAATGGTATAGTGGATAGTGCTCTGGACTCTCACCCCAGCGACCCGAGTTCAAATCCCGGTGGGACCAAAGAAAATATGTCATCATGGAAAAGGTGTTGGAGGCGGAGCTGGAGCTGTAGGCGGAGCTGAAGTCAGAGGCGGACCTGAAGTCAGAGGCAGATTTGGTGTGGCGCCGGAATTGGAAGCGGAGCTGAAGTAAGTGGCAGAGATGGTGTGAAACTGGAGTTGGAGGAGAAGCTGTAGTCAGAGATGAAACTGAAGTTGTGGTCAGATGCAGAACTGGTGTGGAGCTGGAGTCAGAGGCGGAGCTGAAGTCAGAAACTGGTGTGGAGCTGGCGGCGGAGTTGGAGGCGGAAGTGGGGCTGAAGTCAGAGGCAGAGATGGTGTAGAGCTGGAGTCAGAGGCAGAAATGAAGTCAGAGGTAGAGCTGGTGTGGAGCTGAAGTCAGAGGCGGAGATGAAGTTGGAGTCAGATGCAAAGCTGGTGTGGGGCTGGAGTCAGAGGTGGAGCTGAAGTCAGAGACTGGTGTGGAGCTGGAGTCAGAGGTAGAGCTGAAGTCAGGGTTGGAGGTGGAGCTGAAGTCAGAGACTGGTGTGGAGCTGGAGGCGGAGCTGAAGGCAGAGGCAGAGCAGGTCTGGAGCTGGAGTCACAGTCAAAGGCGGAAGTGGGGCTGAAGTCAGAGGCAGAGCTGGAGGCGGAGCTGAAGTCAGAGGCAGAGCTGGAGGCGGTGCTGAAGTCAGAGGTGTAGCTGAAGTCAGAGGCAGAGCTGGTGGTGGAGTCAGAGAATGCTCCATTAAACCATATAGTGTACATTCCTTCCCTGCAACACTAGTGAAGTCTTCATGGTATAATGGATAGTGCTCTGGACTCTCACCCCAGCGACCCAAGTTCAAATCCCGGCTGAAGTCAGAGGCAGAGATTGTGTAGAGCTGGAGTCAGAGGCAGAAATGAAGTCAGAGGTAGAGCTGGTGTGGAGCTGAAGTCAGAGGCGGAGATGAAGTAGGAGTCAGATGCAAAGCTGGTGTGGGGCTGGAGTTGGAGGCAGAGCTGGTGTGGAGCTGAAGTCAGAGGTGGAGCTGAAGTGAGACTGGTGTGGAGCTGGAGTCAGAGGTAGAGCTGAAGTCAGGGTTGGAGGTGGAGCTGATGTCAGAGACTGGTGTGGAGCTGGAGGCGGAGCTGAAGGCAGAGGCAGAGCAGGTCTGGAGCTGGAGGCAGAGTCAAAGGCGGAAGTGGGGCTGAAGTCAGAGGCAGAGCTGGAGGCGGAGCTGAAGTCAGAGGCAGAGCTGGAGGCGGTGCTGAAGTCAGAGGTGGAGCTGAAGTCAGAGGCAGAGTTGGTGGTGGAGTCAGAGAATGCTCCATTAAACCATATAGTGTACATTCCTTCCCTGCAACACTAGTGAAGTCTTAATGGTATAGTGGATAGTGCTCTGGACTCTCACCCCAGCGACCCGAGTTCAAATGGGGACCAAAGAAAATATGTCATCATGGAAAAGGTGTTGGAGGCGGAGCTGGAGCTGTAGGCGGAGCTGAAGTCAGAGGCGGACCTGAAGTCAGAGGCGGACCTGAAGTCAGAGGCAGATTTGGTGTGGCGCCGGAATTGGAAGCGGAGCTGAAGTAAGTGGCAGAGATGGTGTGGAACTGGAGTTGGAGGAGGAGCTGTAGTGTGAGATGGAACTGAAGTTGTGGTCAGATGCAGAACTGGTGTGGAGCTGGAGTCAGAGGTGGAGCTGAAGTCAGAAACTGGTGTGGAGTTGGAGGCGGAAGTGGGGCTGAAGTCAGAGGCAGAACTGGTGTGGAGCTGGAGTCAGAGGCGGAGCTGAAGTCAGAGGTAGAGCTGGTGTGGAGCTGGCGTCGGAGTTGGAGGCGGAAGTGGGGCTGAAGTCAGAGGCAGAGATGGTGTAGAGCTGGAGTCAGAGGCAGAAATGAAGTCATAGGTAGAGCTGGTGTGGAACTGAAGTCAGAGGCGGAGATGAAGTTGGAGTCAGATGCAAAGCTGGTGTGGGGCTGGAGTCAGAGGTGGAGCTGAAGTCAGAGACTGGTGTGGAGCTGGAGTCAGAGGTAGAGCTGAAGTCAGGGTTGGAGGTGGAGCTGAAGTCAGAGACTGGTGTGGAGCTGGAGGCGGAGCTGAAGGCAGAGGCAGAGCAGGTCTGGAGCTGGAGGCACAGTCAAAGGCGGAAGTGGGGCTGAAGTCAGAGGCAGAGCTGGAGGCGGAGCTGAAGTCAGAGGCAGAGCTGGAGGCGGTGCTGAAGTCAGAGGTGGAGCTGAAGTCAGAGGCAGAGCTGGTGGTGGAGTCAGAGAATGCTCCATTAAACCATATAGTGTACATTCCTTCCCTGCAACACTAGTGAAGTCTTCATGGTATAGTGGATAGTGCTCTGGACTCTCACCCCAGCGACCCGAGTTCAAATCCCGGTGGGACCAAAGAAAATATGTCATCATGGAAAAGGCGTTGGTGGCGGAGCTGGAGCTGTAGGCGGAGCTGAAGTCAGAGGCGGAGCTGAAGTCAGAGGCAGATTTGGTGTGGTGCCGAAATTGGAGGCGGAGCTGAAGTCAGTGGCAGAGATGGTGTGGAGCTGGAGTTGGAGGAGAAGCTGTAGTCAGAGATGAAACTGAAGTTGTGGTCAGATGCAGAACTGGTGTGGAGCTGGATTTAAAGGCGGAGCTGAAGTCAGAAACTGGTGTGGAGCTGACGGCGGAGTTGGAGGCGGAAGTGGGGCTGAAGTCAGAGGCAGAGATGGTGTAGAGCTGGAGTCAGAGGCAGAAATGAAGTCAGAGGTAGAGCTGGTGTGGAGCTGAAGTCAGAGGCGGAGATGAAGTTGGAGTCAGATGCAAAGCTGGTGTGGGGCTGGAGTCAGAGGTGGAGCTGAAGTCAGAGACTGGTGTGGAGCTGGAGTCAGAGGTAGAGCTGAAGTCAGGGTTGGAGGTGGAGCTGAAGTCAGAGACTGGTGTGGAGCTGGAGGCGGAGCTGAAGGCAGAGGCAGAGCAGGTCTGGAGCTGGAGTCACAGTCAAAGGCGGAAGTGGGGCTGAAGTCAGAGGCAGAGCTGGAGGCGGAGCTGAAGTCAGAGGCAGAGCTGGAGGCGGTGCTGAAGTCAGAGGTGTAGCTGAAGTCAGAGGCAGAGCTGGTGGTGGAGTCAGAGAATGCTCCATTAAACCATATAGTGTACATTCCTTCCCTGCAACACTAGTGAAGTCTTCATGGTATAATGGATAGTGCTCTGGACTCTCACCCCAGCGACCCGAGTTCAAATCCCGGCTGAAGTCAGAGGCAGAGATTGTGTAGAGCTGGAGTCAGAGGCAGAAATGAAGTCAGAGGTAGAGCTGGTGTGGAGCTGAAGTCAGAGGCGGAGATGAAGTAGGAGTCAGATGCAAAGCTGGTGTGGGGCTGGAGTTGGAGGCAGAGCTGGTGTGGAGCTGAAGTCAGAGGTGGAGCTGAAGTGAGACTGGTGTGGAGCTGGAGTCAGAGGTAGAGCTGAAGTCAGAGTTGGAGGTGGAGCTGATGTCAGAGACTGGTGTGGAGCTGGAGGCGGAGCTGAAGGCAGAGGCAGAGCAGGTCTGGAGCTGGAGGCAGAGTCAAAGGCAGAAGTGGGGCTGAAGTCAGAGGCAGAGCTGGAGGCGGAGCTGAAGTCAGAGGCAGAGCTGGAGGCGGTGCTGAAGTCAGAGGTGGAGCTGAAGTCAGAGGCAGAGTTGGTGGTGGAGTCAGAGAATGCTCCATTAAACCATATAGTGTACATTCCTTCCCTGCAACACTAGTGAAGTCTTAATGGTATAGTGGATAGTGCTCTGGACTCTCACCCCAGCGACCCGAGTTCAAATCCCGGTGGGACCAAAGAAAATATGTCATCATGGAAAAGGTGTTGGAGGCGGAGCTGGAGCTGTAGGCGGAGCTGAAGTCAGAGGCGGACCTGAAGTCAGAGGCAGATTTGGTGTGGCGCCGGAATTGGAAGCGGAGCTGAAGTAAGTGGCAGAGATGGTGTGGAACTGGAGTTGGAGGAGGAGCTGTAGTGTGAGATGGAACTGAAGTTGTGGTCAGATGCAGAACTGGTGTGGAGCTGGAGTCAGAGGCGGAGCTGAAGTCAGAAACTGGTGTGGAGTTGGAGGCGGAAGTGGGGCTGAAGTCAGAGGCAGAACTGGTGTGGAGCTGGAGTCAGAGGCGGAGCTGAAGTCAGAGGTAGAGCTGGTGTGGAGCTGGCGTCGGAGTTGGAGGCGGAAGTGGGGCTGAAGTCAGAGGCAGAGATGGTGTAGAGCTGGAGTCAGAGGCAGAAATGAAGTCATAGGTAGAGCTGGTGTGGAACTGAAGTCAGAGGCGGAGATGAAGTTGGAGTCAGATGCAAAGCTGGTGTGGGGCTGGAGTCAGAGGTGGAGCTGAAGTCAGAGACTGGTGTGGAGCTGGAGTCAGAGGTAGAGCTGAAGTCAGGGTTGGAGGTGGAGCTGAAGTCGGAGACTGGTGTGGAGCTGGAGGCAGAGCTGAAGGCAGAGGCAGAACAGGTCTGAAGCTGGAGGCAGAGTCAAAGGCGGAAGTGGGGCTGAAGTCAGAGGCAGAGCTGGAGGCGGAGCTGAAGTCAGAGGCAGAGCTGGAGGCGGTGCTGAAGTCAGAGGTGGAGCTGAAGTCAGAGGCAGAGCTGGTGGTGGAGTCAGAGAATGCTCCATTAAACCATATAGTGTACATTCCTTCCCTGCAACACTAGTGAAGTCTTCATGGTATAGTGGATAGTGCTCTGGACTCTCACCCCAGCGACCCGAGTTCAAATCCCGGTGGGACCAAAGAAAATATGTCATCATGGAAAAGGTGTTGGAGGCGGAGCTGGAGCTGTAGGCGGAGCTGAAGTCAGAGGCGGACCTGAAGTCAGAGGCAGATTTGGTGTGGTGCCGAAATTGAAGGCGGAGCTGAAGTCAGTGGCAGAGATGGTGTGGAGCTGGAGTTGGAGGAGAAGCTGTGGTCAGAGATGGAACTGAAGTTGTGGAGTCAGAGGCAGAAATGAAGTCAGAGGTAGAGCTGGTGTGGAGCTGAAGTCAGAGGCGGAGATGAAGTTGGAGTCAGATGCAAAGCTGGTGTGGGGCTGGAGTCAGAGGTGGAGCTGAAGTCAGAGACTGGTGTGGAGCTGGAGTCAGAGGTAGAGCTGAAGTCAGGGTTGGAGGTGGAGCTGAAGTTGGAGTCAGATGCAAAGCTGGTGTGGGGGTGGAGCTGAAGTCAGAGACTGGTGTGGAGCTGGAGTCAGAGGTAGAGCTGAAGTCAGGGTTGGAGGTGGAGCTGAAGTCAGAGACTGGTGTGGAGCTGGAGGCGGAGCTGAAGGCAGAGGCAGAGGAGGTCTGGAGCTGGAGGCACAGTCAAAGGCGGAAGTGGGGCTGAAGTCAGAGGCAGAGCTGGAGGCGGAGCTGAAGTCAGAGGCAGAGCTGGAGGCGGTGCTGAAGTCAGAGGTGGAGCTGAAGTCAGAGGCAGAGCTGGTGGTGGAGTCAGAGAATGCTCCATTAAACCATATAGTGTACATTCTTTCCCTGAAACACTAGTGAAGTCTTCATGGTATAGTGGATAGTGCTCTGGACTCTCACCCCAGCGACCCGAGTTCAAATCCCGGTGGGACCAAAGAAAATATGTCATCATGGAAAAGGTGTTGGAGGCGGAGCTGGAGCTGTAGGCGGAGCTGAAGTCAGAGGCGGACCTGAAGTCAGAGGCAGATTTGGTGTGGCGCCGGAATTGGAAGCGGAGCTGAAGTCAGTGGCAGAGATGGTGTGGAACTGGAGTTGGAGGAGGAGCTGTAGTGTGAGATGGAACTGAAGTTGAAGTCAGATGCAGAACTGGTGTGGAGCTGGAGTCAGAGGTGGAGCTGAAGTCAGAAACTGGTGTGGAGCTGGCGGCGGAGTGTGAGGCGGAATTGGGGCTGAAGTCAGAGGCAGAGATGGTGTAGAGCTGGAGTCAGAGGCAGAAATGAAGTCAGAGGTAGAGCTGGTGTGGAGCTGAAGTCAGAGGCGGAGATGAAATTGGAGTCAGATGCAAAGCTGGTGTGGGGCTGGAGTCAGAGGTGGAGCTGAAGTGAGACTGGTGTGGAGCTGGAGTCAGAGGTAGAGCTGAAGTCAGGGTTGGAGGTGGAGCTGAAATCAGAGACTGGTGTGGAGCTGGAGGCGGAGCTGAAGGCAGAGGCAGAGCAGGTCTGGAGCTGGAGGCACAGTCAAAGGCGGAAGTGGGGCTGAAGTCAGAGGCAGAGCTGGAGGCGGAGCTGAAGTCAGAGGCAGAGCTGGAGGCGGTGCTGAAGTCAGAGGTGGAGCTGAAGTCAGAGGCAGAGCTGGTGGTGGAGTCAGAGAATGCTCCATTAAACCATATAGTGTACATTCCTTCCCTGCAACACTAGTGAAGTCTTCATGGTATAGTGGATAGTGCTCTGGACTCTCACCCCAGCGACCCGAGTTCAAATCCCGGCTGAAGTCAGAGGCAGAGATTGTGTAGAGCTGGAGTCAGAGGCAGAAATGAAGTCAGAGGTAGAGCTGGTGTGGAGCTGAAGTCAGAGGCGGAGATGAAGTAGGAGTCAGATGCAAAGCTGGTGTGGAGCTGAAGTCAGAGGTGGAGCTGAAGTGAGACTGGTGTGGAGCTGGAGTCAGAGGTAGAGCTGAAGTCAGGGTTGGAGGTGGAGCTGATGTCAGAGCCTGGTGTGGAGCTGGAGGCGGAGCTGAAGGCAGAGGCAGAGCAGGTCTGGAGCTGGAGGCAGAGTCAAAGGCGGAAGTGGGGCTGAAGTCAGAGGCAGAGCTGGAGGCGGAGCTGAAGTCAGAGGCAGAGCTGGAGGCGGTGCTGAAGTCAGAGGTGGAGCTGAAGTCAGAGGCAGAGTTGGTGGTGGAGTCAGAGAATGCTCCATTAAACCATATAGTGTACATTCCTTCCCTGCAACACTAGTGAAGTCTTAATGGTATAGTGGATAGTGCTCTGGACTCTCACCCCAGCGACCCGAGTTCAAATCCCGGTGGGACCAAAGAAAATATGTCATCATGGAAAAGGTGTTGGAGGCGGAGCTGGAGCTGTAGGCGGAGCTGAAGTCAGAGGCGGACCTGAAGTCAGAGGCAGATTTGGTGTGGCGCCGGAATTGGAAGCGGAGCTGAAGTAATTGGCAGAGATGGTGTGGAACTGGAGTTGGAGGAGGAGCTGTAGTGTGAGATGGAACTGAAGTTGTGGTCAGATGCAGAACTGGTGTGGAGCTGGAGTCAGAGGTGGAGCTGAAGTCAGAAACTGGTGTGGAGCTGGCGGCGGAGTGTGAGGCGGAATTGGGGCTGAAGTCAGAGGCAGAGATGGTGTAGAGCTGGAGTCAGAGGCAGAAATGAAGTCAGAGGTAGAGCTGGTGTGGAGCTGAAGTCAGAGGCGGAGATGAAATTGGAGTCAGATGCAAAGCTGGTGTGGGGCTGGAGTCAGAGGTGGAGCTGTAGTCAGAGACTGGTGTGGAGCTGGAGTCAGAGGTAGAGCTGAAGTCAGGGTTGGAGGTGGAGCTGAAGTCAGAGACTGGTGTGGAGCTGGAGGTGGAGCTGAAGGCAGAGGCAGAGCAGGTCTGGAGCTGGAGTCACAGTCAAAGGCGGAAGTGGGGCTGAAGTCAGAGGCAGAGCTGGAGGCGGAGCTGAAGTCAGAGGCAGAGCTGGAGGCGGTGCTGAAGTCAGAGGTGGAGCTGAAGTCAGAGGCAGAGCTGGTGGTGGAGTCAGAGAATGCTCCATTAAACCATATAGTGTACATTCCTTCCCTGCAACACTAGTGAAGTCTTCATGGTTTAGTGGATAGTGCTCTGGACTCTCACCCCAGCGACCCGAGTTCAAATCCCGGTGGGACCAAAGAAAATATGTCATCATGGAAAAGGCGTTGGTGGCGGAGCTGGAGCTGTAGGCGGAGCTGAAGTCAGAGGCAGATTTGGTGTGGTGCCGAAATTGGAGGCGGAGCTGAAGTCAGTGGCAGAGATGGTGTGGAGCTGGAGTTGGAGGAGAAGCTGTAGTCAGAGATGAAACTGAAGTTGTGGTCAGATAAAGAACTGGTGTGGAGCTGGAGTCAGAGGCGGAGCTGAAGTCAGAAACTGGTGTGGAGCTGGCGGCGGAGTTGGAAGCGGAAGTGGGGCTGTAGTCAGAGGCAGAGATGGTGTAGAGCTGGAGTCAGAGGTAGAGCTGGTGTGGAGCTGAAGTCAGAGGCGGAGATGAAGTTGGAGTCAGATGCAAAGCTGGTGTGGGGCTGGAGTCAGAGGTGGAGCTGAAGTCAGAGACTGGTGTGGAGCTGGAGTCAGAGGTAGAGCTGAAGTCAGGGTTGGAGGTGGAGCTGAAGTCAGAGACTGGTGTGGAGCTGGAGGCGGAGCTGAAGGCAGAGGCAGAGCAGGTCTGGAGCTGGAGTCACAGTCAAAGGCGGAAAAGGGGCTGAAGTCAGAGGCAGAGCTGGAGGCGGAGCTGAAGTCAGAGGCAGAGCTGGAGGCGGTGCTGAAGTCAGAGGTGGAGCTGAAGTCAGAGGCAGAGCTGGTGGTGGAGTCAGAGAATGCTCCATTAAACCATATAGTGTACATTCCTTCCCTGCAACACTAGTGAAGTCTTCATGGTATAGTGGATAGTGCTCTGGACTCTCACCCCAGCGACCCGAGTTCAAATCCCGGCTGAAGTCAGAGGCAGAGATTGTGTAGAGCTGGAGTCAGAGGCAGAAATGAAGTCAGAGGTAGAGCTGGTGTGGAGCTGAAGTCAGAGGCGGAGATGAAGTAGGAGTCAGATGCAAAGCCGGTGTGGGGCTGGAGTTGGAGGCAGAGCTTGTGTGGAGCTGAAGTCAGAGGTGGAGCTGAAGTGAGACTGGTGTGGAGCTGGAGTCAGAGGTAGAGCTGAAGTCAGGGTTGGAGGTGGAGCTGAAGTCAGAGACTGGTGTGGAGCTGGAGGCGGAGCTGAAGGCAGAGGCAGAGCAGGTCTGGAGCTGGAGGCACAGTCAAAGGCGGAAGTGGGGCTGAAGTCAGAGGCAGAGCTGGAGGCGGAGCTGAAGTCAGAGGCAGAGCTGGAGGCGGTGCTGAAGTCAGAGATGCAGCTCAAGTCAGAGGCAGAGCTGGTGGTGGAGTCAGAGAATGCTCCATTAAACCATATAGTGTACATTCCTTTCCTGCAACACTAGTGAAGTCTTCATGGTATAGTGGATAGTGCTCTGGACTCTCACCCCAGCGACCCGAGTTCAAATCCCGGCTGAAGTCAGAGGCAGAGATGGTGTAGAGCTGGAGTCAGAGGCAGAAATGAAGTCAGAGGTAGAGCTGGTGTGGAGCTGAAGTCAGAGGCGGAGATGAAGTAGGAGTCAGATGCAAAGCTGGTGTGGGGCTGGAGTTGGAGGCAGAGCTGGTGTGGAGCTGAAGTCAGAGGTGGAGCTGAAGTCAGAGACTGGTGTGGAGCTGGAGTCAGAGGTAGAGCTGAAGTCAGGGTTGGAGGTGGAGCTGATGTCAGACACTGGTGTGGAGCTGGAGGCGGAGCTGAAGGCAGAGGCAGAGCAGGTCTGGAGCTGGAGGCACAGTCAAAGGCGGAAGTGGGGCTGAAGTCAGAGGCAGAGCTGGAGGCGGAGCTGAAGTCAGAGGCAGAGCTGGAGGCGGTGCTGAAGTCAGAGGTGGAGCTGAAGTCAGAGGCAGAGCTGGTGGTGGAGTCAGAGAATGCTCCATTAAACCATATAGTGTACATTCCTTCCCTGCAACACTAGTGAAGTCTTCATGGTATAGTGGGTAGTGCTCTGGACTCTCACCCCAGCGACCCGAGTTCAAATCCCGGTGGGACCAAAGAAAATATGTCATCATGGAAAAGGCGTTGGTGGCGGAGCTGGAGCTGTAGGCGGAGCTGAAGTCAGAGGCGGAGCTGAAGTCAGAGGCAGATTTGGTGTGGTGCCGAAATTGAAGGCGGAGCTGAAGTCAGTGGCAGAGATGGTGTGGAGCTGGAGTTGGAGGAGAAGCTGTAGTCAGAGATGGAACTGAAGTTGTGGTCAGATGCAGAACTGGTGTGTAGCTGGAGTCAGAGGCGGAGCTGAAGTCAGAAACTGGTGTGGAGCTGGCGGCGGAGTTGGAGGCGGAAGTGGGGCTGAAGTCAGAGGCAGAGATGGTGTAGAGCTGGAGTCAGAGGCAGAAATGAAGTCAGAGGTAGAGCTGGTGTGGAGCTGAAGTCAGAGGCAGAGATGAAGTTGGAGTCAGATGCAAAGCTGGTGTGGGGCTGGAGTCAGAGGTGGAGCTGAAGTCAGAGACTGGTGTGGAGCTGGAGTCAGAGGTAGAGCTGAAGTCAGGGTTGGAGGTGGAGCTGAAGTCAGAGACTGGTGTGGAGCTGGAGGCGGAGCTGAAGGCAGAGGCAGAGCAGGTCTGGAGCTGGAGGCACAGTCAAAGGCGGAAGTGGGGCTGAAGTCAGAGGCAGAGCTGGAGGCGGAGCTGAAGTCAGAGGCAGAGCTGGAGGCGGTGCTGAAGTCAGAGATGCAGCTCAAGTCAGAGGCAGAGCTGGTGGTGGAGTCAGAGAATGCTCCATTAAACCATATAGTGTACATTCCTTCCCTGCAACACTAGTGAAGTCTTCATGGTATAGTGGATAGTGCTCTGGACTCTCACCCCAGCGACCCGAGTTCAAATCCCGGCTGAAGTCAGAGGCAGAGATGGTGTAGAGCTGGAGTCAGAGGCAGAAATGAAGTCAGAGGTAGAGCTGGTGTGGAGCTGAAGTCAGAGGCGGAGATGAAGTAGGAGTCAGATGCAAAGCTGGTGTGGGGCTGGAGTTGGAGGCAGAGCTGGTGTGGAGCTGAAGTCAGAGGTGGAGCTGAAGTCAGAGACTGGTGTGGAGCTGGAGTCAGAGGTAGAGCTGAAGTCAGGGTTGGAGGTGGAGCTGATGTCAGAGACTGGTGTGGAGCTGAAGGCGGAGCTGAAGGCAGAGGCAGAGCAGGTCTGGAGCTGGAGGCACAGTCAAAGGCGGAAGTGGGGCTGAAGTCAGAGGCAGAGCTGGAGGCGGAGCTGAAGTCAGAGGCAGAGCTGGAGGCGGTGCTGAAGTCAGAGGTGGAGCTGAAGTCAGAGGCAGAGCTGGTGGTGGAGTCAGAGAATGCTCCATTAAACCATATAGTGTACATTCCTTCCCTGCAACACTAGTGAAGTCTTCATGGTATAGTGGGTAGTGCTCTGGACTCTCACCCCAGCGACCCGAGTTCAAATCCCGGTGGGACCAAAGAAAATATGTCATCATGGAAAAGGTGTTGGAGGCGGAGCTGGAGCTGTAGGCGGAGCTGAAGTCAGAGGCGGACCTGAAGTCAGAGGCAGATTTGGTGTGGCGCCGGAATTGGAAGCGGAGCTGAAGTCAGTGGCAGAGATGGTGTGGAACTGGAGTTGGAGGAGAAGCTGTAGTGTGAGATGGAACTGAAGTTGAAGTCAGATGCAGAACTGGTGTGGAGCTGGAGTCAGAGGTGGAGCTGGAGTCAGAAACTGGTGTGGAGCTGGCGGAGGAGTTGGAGGCGGAAGTGGGGCTGAAGTCAGAGGCAGAGATGGTGTAGAGCTGGAGTCAGAGGCAGAAATGAAGTCAGAGGTAGAGCTGGTGTGGAGCTGAAGTCAGAGGCGGAGATGAAGTTGGAGTCAGATGCAAAGCTGGTGTGGGGCTGGAGTCAGAGGTGGAGCTGAAGTGAGACTGGTGTGGAGCTGGAGTCAGAGGTAGAGCTGAAGTCAGGGTTGGAGGTGGAGCTGATGTCAGAGACTGGTGTGGAGCTGGAGGCGGAGCTGAAGGCAGAGGCAGAGCAAGTCTGGAGCTGGAGGCAGAGTCAAAGGCGGAAGTGGGGCTGAAGTCAGAGGCAGAGCTGGAGGCGGAGCTGAAGTCAGAGGCAGAGCTGGAGGCGGTGCTGAAGTCAGAGGTGGAGCTGAAGTCAGAGGCAGAGTTGGTGGTGGAGTCAGAGAATGCTCCATTAAACCATATAGTGTACATTCCTTCCCTGCAACACTAGTGAAGTCTTAATGGTATAGTGGATAGTGCTCTGGACTCACCCCAGCGACCCGAGTTCAAATCCCGGTGGGACCAAAGAAAATATGTCATCATGGAAAAGGTGTTGGAGGCGGAGCTGGAGCTGTAGGCGGAGCTGAAGTCAGAGGCGGACCTGAAGTCAGAGGCAGATTTGGTGTGGCGCCGGAATTGGAAGCGGAGCTGAAGTAAGTGGCAGAGATGGTGTGGAACTGGAGTTGGAGGAGAAGCTGTAGTGTGAGATGGAACTGAAGTTGTGGTCAGATGCAGAACTGGTGTGGAGCTGGAGTCAGAGGCGGAGCTGAAGTCAGAAACTGGTGTGGAGCTGGCGGCGGAGTTGGAGGCGGAAGTGGGGCTGAAGTCAGAGGCAGAGATGGTGTAGAGCTGGAGTCAGAGGCAGACATGAAGTCAGAGGTAGAGCTGGTGTGGAGCTGAGGTCAGAGGCGGAGATGAAGTTGGAGTCAGATGCAAATCTGGTGTGGGGCTGGTGTCAAAGGTGGAGCTGAAGTGAGACTGGTGTGGAGCTGGAGTCAGAGGTAGAGCTGAAGTCAGGGTTGGAGGTGGAGCTGAAGTCGGAGACTGGTGTGGAGCTGGAGGCGGAGCTGAAGGCAGAGGCAGAGCAGGTCTGGAGCTGGAGGCAGAGTCAAAGGCGGAAGTGGGGCTGAAGTCAGAGGCAGAGCTGGAGGCGGAGCTGAAGTCAGAGGCAGAGCTGGAGGCGGTGCTGAAGTCAGAGGTGGAGCTGAAGTCAGAGGCAGAGCTGGTGGTGGAGTCAGAGAATGCTCCATTAAACCATATAGTGTACATTCCTTCCCTGCAACACTAGTGAAGTCTTCATGGTATAGTGGATAGTGCTCTGGACTCTCACCCCAGCGACCCGAGTTCAAATCCCGGTGGGACCAAAGAAAATATGTCATCATGGAAAAGGCGTTGGTGTTGGAGCTGGAAATGTAGGCGGAGCTGAAGTTAGAGGCGGAGCTGAAGTCAGAGGCAGATTTGTTGTGGTGCCGAAATTGGAGGCGGAGCTGAAGTCAGTGGCAGAGATGGTGTGGAGCTGGAGTTGGAGGAGAAGCTGTAGTCAGAGATGGAACTGAAGTTGTGGAGTCAGAGGCAGAAATGAAGTCAGAGGTAGAGCTGGTGTGGAGCTAAAGTCAGAGGCGGAGATGAAGTTGGAGTCAGATGCAAAGCTGGTGTGGGGCTGGAGTCAGAGGTGGAGCTGAAGTCAGAAACTGGTGTGGAGCTGGAGTCAGAGGTAGAGCTAAAGTCAGGGTTGGAGGTGGAGCTGAAGTCGGAGACTGGTGTGGAGCTGGAGGCGGAGCTGAAGGCAGAGGCAGAGCAGGTCTGGAGCTGGAGGCACAGTCAAAGGCGGAAGTGGGGCTGAAGTCAGAGGCAGAGCTGGAGGCGGTGCTGAAGTCAGAGGTGGAGCTGAAGTCAGAGGCAGAGCTGGTGGTGGAGTCAGAGAATGCTCCATTAAACCATATAGTGTACATTCCTTCCCTGCAACACTAGTGAAGTCTTCATGGTATAGTGGGTAGTGCTCTGGACTCTCACCCCAGCGACCCGAGTTCAAATCCCGGTGGGACCAAAGAAAATATGTCATCATGGAAAAGGCGTTGGTGGCGGAGCTGGAGCTGTAGGCGGAGCTGAAGTCAGAGGCGGAGCTGAAGTCAGAGGCAGATTTGGTGTGGTGCCGAAATTGAAGGCGGAGCTGAAGTCAGTGGCAGAGATGGTGTGGAGCTGGAGTTGGAGGAGAAGCTGTAGTCAGAGATGGAACTGAAGTTGTGGTCAGATGCAGAACTGGTGTGTAGCTGGAGTCAGAGGCGGAGCTGAAGTCAGAAACTGGTGTGGAGCTGGCGGCGGAGTTGGAGGCGGAAGTGGGGCTGAAGTCAGAGGCAGAGATGGTGTAGAGCTGGAGTCAGAGGCAGAAATGAAGTCAGAGGTAGAGCTGGTGTGGAGCTGAAGTCAGAGGCAGAGATGAAGTTGGAGTCAGATGCAAAGCTGGTGTGGGGCTGGAGTCAGAGGTGGAGCTGAAGTCAGAGACTGGTGTGGAGCTGGAGTCAGAGGTAGAGCTGAAGTCAGGGTTGGAGGTGGAGCTGAAGTCAGAGACTGGTGTGGAGCTGGAGGCGGAGCTGAAGGCAGAGGCAGAGCAGGTCTGGAGCTGGAGGCACAGTCAAAGGCGGAAGTGGGGCTGAAGTCAGAGGCAGAGCTGGAGGCGGAGCTGAAGTCAGAGGCAGAGCTGGAGGCGGTGCTGAAGTCAGAGATGCAGCTCAAGTCAGAGGCAGAGCTGGTGGTGGAGTCAGAGAATGCTCCATTAAACCATATAGTGTACATTCCTTCCCTGCAACACTAGTGAAGTCTTCATGGTATAGTGGATAGTGCTCTGGACTCTCACCCCAGCGACCCGAGTTCAAATCCCGGCTGAAGTCAGAGGCAGAGATGGTGTAGAGCTGGAGTCAGAGGCAGAAATGAAGTCAGAGGTAGAGCTGGTGTGGAGCTGAAGTCAGAGGCGGAGATGAAGTAGGAGTCAGATGCAAAGCTGGTGTGGGGCTGGAGTTGGAGGCAGAGCTGGTGTGGAGCTGAAGTCAGAGGTGGAGCTGAAGTCAGAGACTGGTGTGGAGCTGGAGTCAGAGGTAGAGCTGAAGTCAGGGTTGGAGGTGGAGCTGATGTCAGAGACTGGTGTGGAGCTGAAGGCGGAGCTGAAGGCAGAGGCAGAGCAGGTCTGGAGCTGGAGGCACAGTCAAAGGCGGAAGTGGGGCTGAAGTCAGAGGCAGAGCTGGAGGCGGAGCTGAAGTCAGAGGCAGAGCTGGAGGCGGTGCTGAAGTCAGAGGTGGAGCTGAAGTCAGAGGCAGAGCTGGTGGTGGAGTCAGAGAATGCTCCATTAAACCATATAGTGTACATTCCTTCCCTGCAACACTAGTGAAGTCTTCATGGTATAGTGGGTAGTGCTCTGGACTCTCACCCCAGCGACCCGAGTTCAAATCCCGGTGGGACCAAAGAAAATATGTCATCATGGAAAAGGTGTTGGAGGCGGAGCTGGAGCTGTAGGCGGAGCTGAAGTCAGAGGCGGACCTGAAGTCAGAGGCAGATTTGGTGTGGCGCCGGAATTGGAAGCGGAGCTGAAGTCAGTGGCAGAGATGGTGTGGAACTGGAGTTGGAGGAGAAGCTGTAGTGTGAGATGGAACTGAAGTTGAAGTCAGATGCAGAACTGGTGTGGAGCTGGAGTCAGAGGTGGAGCTGGAGTCAGAAACTGGTGTGGAGCTGGCGGAGGAGTTGGAGGCGGAAGTGGGGCTGAAGTCAGAGGCAGAGATGGTGTAGAGCTGGAGTCAGAGGCAGAAATGAAGTCAGAGGTAGAGCTGGTGTGGAGCTGAAGTCAGAGGCGGAGATGAAGTTGGAGTCAGATGCAAAGCTGGTGTGGGGCTGGAGTCAGAGGTGGAGCTGAAGTGAGACTGGTGTGGAGCTGGAGTCAGAGGTAGAGCTGAAGTCAGGGTTGGAGGTGGAGCTGATGTCAGAGACTGGTGTGGAGCTGGAGGCGGAGCTGAAGGCAGAGGCAGAGCAAGTCTGGAGCTGGAGGCAGAGTCAAAGGCGGAAGTGGGGCTGAAGTCAGAGGCAGAGCTGGAGGCGGAGCTGAAGTCAGAGGCAGAGCTGGAGGCGGTGCTGAAGTCAGAGGTGGAGCTGAAGTCAGAGGCAGAGTTGGTGGTGGAGTCAGAGAATGCTCCATTAAACCATATAGTGTACATTCCTTCCCTGCAACACTAGTGAAGTCTTAATGGTATAGTGGATAGTGCTCTGGACTCACCCCAGCGACCCGAGTTCAAATCCCGGTGGGACCAAAGAAAATATGTCATCATGGAAAAGGTGTTGGAGGCGGAGCTGGAGCTGTAGGCGGAGCTGAAGTCAGAGGCGGACCTGAAGTCAGAGGCAGATTTGGTGTGGCGCCGGAATTGGAAGCGGAGCTGAAGTAAGTGGCAGAGATGGTGTGGAACTGGAGTTGGAGGAGAAGCTGTAGTGTGAGATGGAACTGAAGTTGTGGTCAGATGCAGAACTGGTGTGGAGCTGGAGTCAGAGGCGGAGCTGAAGTCAGAAACTGGTGTGGAGCTGGCGGCGGAGTTGGAGGCGGAAGTGGGGCTGAAGTCAGAGGCAGAGATGGTGTAGAGCTGGAGTCAGAGGCAGACATGAAGTCAGAGGTAGAGCTGGTGTGGAGCTGAGGTCAGAGGCGGAGATGAAGTTGGAGTCAGATGCAAATCTGGTGTGGGGCTGGTGTCAAAGGTGGAGCTGAAGTGAGACTGGTGTGGAGCTGGAGTCAGAGGTAGAGCTGAAGTCAGGGTTGGAGGTGGAGCTGAAGTCGGAGACTGGTGTGGAGCTGGAGGCGGAGCTGAAGGCAGAGGCAGAGCAGGTCTGGAGCTGGAGGCAGAGTCAAAGGCGGAAGTGGGGCTGAAGTCAGAGGCAGAGCTGGAGGCGGAGCTGAAGTCAGAGGCAGAGCTGGAGGCGGTGCTGAAGTCAGAGGTGGAGCTGAAGTCAGAGGCAGAGCTGGTGGTGGAGTC
Source organism: Syngnathus leptorhynchus (assembly GCF_054491065.1). Classification (NCBI taxonomy): domain Eukaryota; kingdom Metazoa; phylum Chordata; class Actinopteri; order Syngnathiformes; family Syngnathidae; genus Syngnathus; species Syngnathus leptorhynchus. The sequence continues at coordinate 793,022 of NW_028231998.1, forward strand.
AGAGAATGCTCCATTAAACCATATAGTGTACATTCCTTCCCTGCAACACTAGTGAAGTCTTCATGGTATAGTGGATAGTGCTCTGGACTCTCACCCCAGCGACCCGAGTTCAAATCCCGGTGGGACCAAAGAAAATATGTCATCATGGAAAAGGCGTTGGTGTTGGAGCTGGAAATGTAGGCGGAGCTGAAGTTAGAGGCGGAGCTGAAGTCAGAGGCAGATTTGTTGTGGTGCCGAAATTGGAGGCGGAGCTGAAGTCAGTGGCAGAGATGGTGTGGAGCTGGAGTTGGAGGAGAAGCTGTAGTCAGAGATGGAACTGAAGTTGTGGAGTCAGAGGCAGAAATGAAGTCAGAGGTAGAGCTGGTGTGGAGCTAAAGTCAGAGGCGGAGATGAAGTTGGAGTCAGATGCAAAGCTGGTGTGGGGCTGGAGTCAGAGGTGGAGCTGAAGTCAGAAACTGGTGTGGAGCTGGAGTCAGAGGTAGAGCTAAAGTCAGGGTTGGAGGTGGAGCTGAAGTCGGAGACTGGTGTGGAGCTGGAGGCGGAGCTGAAGGCAGAGGCAGAGCAGGTCTGGAGCTGGAGGCACAGTCAAAGGCGGAAGTGGGGCTGAAGTCAGAGGCAGAGCTGGAGGCGGTGCTGAAGTCAGAGGTGGAGCTGAAGTCAGAGGCAGAGCTGGTGGTGGAGTCAGAGAATGCTCCATTAAACCATATAGTGTACATTCCTTCCCTGCAACACTAATGAAGTCTTCATGGTATAGTGGGTAGTGCTCTGGACTCTCACCCCAGCGACCCGAGTTCAAATCCCGGTGGGACCAAAGAAAATATGTCATCATGGAAAAGGCGTTGGTGGCGGAGCTGGAGCTGTAGGCGGAGCTGAAGTCAGAGGCGGAGCTGAAGTCAGAGGCAGATTTGGTGTGGTGCCGAAATTGAAGGCGGAGCTGAAGTCAGTGGCAGAGATGGTGTGGAGCTGGAGTTGGAGGAGAAGCTGTAGTCAGAGATGGAACTGAAGTTGTGGTCAGATGCAGAACTGGTGTGGAGCTGGAGTCAGAGGCGGAGCTGAAGTCAGAAACTGGTGTGGAGCTGGCGGCGGAGTTGGAGGCGGAAGTGGGGCTGAAGTCAGAGGCAGAGATGGTGTAGAGCTGGAGTCAGAGGCAGAAATGAAGTCAGAGGTAGAGCTGGTGTGGAGCTGAAGTCAGAGGCAGAGATGAAGTTGGAGTCAGATGCAAAGCTGGTGTGGGGCTGGAGTCAGAGGTGGAGCTGAAGTCAGAGACTGGTGTGGAGCTGGAGTCAGAGGTAGAGCTGAAGTCAGGGTTGGAGGTGGAGCTGAAGTCAGAGACTGGTGTGGAGCTGGAGGCGGAGCTGAAGGCAGAGGCAGAGCAGGTCTGGAGCTGGAGGCACAGTCAAAGGCGGAAGTGGGGCTGAAGTCAGAGGCAGAGCTGGAGGCGGAGCTGAAGTCAGAGGCAGAGCTGGAGGCGGTGCTGAAGTCAGAGATGCAGCTCAAGTCAGAGGCAGAGCTGGTGGTGGAGTCAGAGAATGCTCCATTAAACCATATAGTGTACATTCCTTCCCTGCAACACTAGTGAAGTCTTCATGGTATAGTGGATAGTGCTCTGGACTCTCACCCCAGCGACCCGAGTTCAAATCCCGGCTGAAGTCAGAGGCAGAGATGGTGTAGAGCTGGAGTCAGAGGCAGAAATGAAGTCAGAGGTAGAGCTGGTGTGGAGCTGAAGTCAGAGGCGGAGATGAAGTAGGAGTCAGATGCAAAGCTGGTGTGGGGCTGGAGTTGGAGGCAGAGCTGGTGTGGAGCTGAAGTCAGAGGTGGAGCTGAAGTCAGAGACTGGTGTGGAGCTGGAGTCAGAGGTAGAGCTGAAGTCAGGGTTGGAGGTGGAGCTGATGTCAGAGACTGGTGTGGAGCTGGAGGCGGAGCTGAAGGCAGAGGCAGAGCAGGTCTGGAGCTGGAGGCACAGTCAAAGGCGGAAGTGGGGCTGAAGTCAGAGGCAGAGCTGGAGGCGGAGCTGAAGTCAGAGGCAGAGCTGGAGGCGGTGCTGAAGTCAGAGGTGGAGCTGAAGTCAGAGGCAGAGCTGGTGGTGGAGTCAGAGAATGCTCCATTAAACCATATAGTGTACATTCCTTCCCTGCAACACTAGTGAAGTCTTCATGGTATAGTGGGTAGTGCTCTGGACTCTCACCCCAGCGACCCGAGTTCAAATCCCGGTGGGACCAAAGAAAATATGTCATCATGGAAAAGGTGTTGGAGGCGGAGCTGGAGCTGTAGGCGGAGCTGAAGTCAGAGGCGGACCTGAAGTCAGAGTCAGATTTGGTGTGGCGCCGGAATTGGAAGCGGAGCTGAAGTCAGTGGCAGAGATGGTGTGGAACTGGAGTTGGAGGAGAAGCTGTAGTGTGAGATGGAACTGAAGTTGTGGTCAGATGCAGAACTGGTGTGGAGCTGGAGTCAGAGGCGGAGCTGAAGTCAGAAACTGGTGTGGAGCTGGCGGCGGAGTTGGAGGCGGAAGTGGGGCTGAAGTCAGAGGCAGAGATGGTGTAGAGCTGGAGTCAGAGGCAGACATGAAGTCAGAGGTAGAGCTGGTGTGGAGCTGAGGTCAGAGGCGGAGATGAAGTTGGAGTCAGATGCAAATCTGGTGTGGGGCTGGTGTCAAAGGTGGAGCTGAAGTGAGACTGGTGTGGAGCTGGAGTCAGAGGTAGAGCTGAAGTCAGGGTTGGAGGTGGAGCTGAAGTCGGAGACTGGTGTGGAGCTGGAGGCGGAGCTGAAGGCAGAGGCAGAGCAGGTCTGGAGCTGGAGGCAGAGTCAAAGGCGGAAGTGGGGCTGAAGTCAGAGGCAGAGCTGGAGGCGGAGCTGAAGTCAGAGGCAGAGCTGGAGGCGGTGCTGAAGTCAGAGGTGGAGCTGAAGTCAGAGGCAGAGCTGGTGGTTGAGTCAGAGAATGCTCCATTAAACCATATAGTGTACATTCCTTCCCTGCAACACTAGTGAAGTCTTCATGGTATAGTGGATAGTGCTATGGACTCTCACCCCAGCGACCCGAGTTCAAATCCCGGTGGGACCAAAGAAAATATGTCATCATGGAAAAGGCGTTGGTGTTGGAGCTGGAGCTGTAGGCGGAGCTGAAGTTAGAGGCGGAGCTGAAGTCAGAGGCAGATTTGTTGTGGTGCCGAAATTGGAGGCGGAGCTGAAGTCAGTGGCAGAGATGGTGTGGAGCTGGAGTTGGAGGAGAAGCTGTAGTCAGAGATGGAACTGAAGTTGTGGAGTCAGAGGCAGAAATGAAGTCAGAGGTAGAGCTGGTGTGGAGCTAAAGTCAGAGGCGGAGATGAAGTTGGAGTCAGATGCAAAGCTGGTGTGGGGCTGGAGTCAGAGGTGGAGCTGAAGTCAGAAACTGGTGTGGAGCTGGAGTCAGAGGTAGAGCTAAAGTCAGGGTTGGAGGTGGAGCTGAAGTCGGAGACTGGTGTGGAGCTGGAGGCGGAGCTGAAGGCAGAGGCAGAGCAGGTCTGGAGCTGGAGGCACAGTCAAAGGCGGAAGTGGGGCTGAAGTCAGAGGCAGAGCTGGAGGCGGTGCTGAAGTCAGAGGTGGAGCTGAAGTCAGAGGCAGAGCTGGTGGTGGAGTCAGAGAATGCTCCATTAAACCATATAGTGTACATTCCTTCCCTGCAACACTAGTGAAGTCTTAATGGTATAGTGGATAGTGCTCTGGACTCTCACCCCAGCGACCCGAGTTCAAATCCCGGTGGGACCAAAGAAAATATGTCATCATGGAAAAGGTGTTGGAGGCGGAGCTGGAGCTGTAGGCGGAGCTGAAGTCAGAGGCGGACCTGAAGTCAGAGGCAGATTTGGTGTGGCGCCGGAATTGGAAGCGGAGCTGAAGTAAGTGGCAGAGATGGTGTGGAACTGGAGTTGGAGGAGAAGCTGTAGTGTGAGATGGAACTGAAGTTGAAGTCAGATGCAGAACTGGTGTGGAGCTGGAGTCAGAGGTGGAGCTGGAGTCAGAAACTGGTGTGGAGCTGGCGGAGGAGTTGGAGGCGGAAGTGGGGCTGAAGTCAGAGGCAGAGATGGTGTAGAGCTGGAGTCAGAGGCAGAAATGAAGTCAGAGGTAGAGCTGGTGTGGAGCTGAAGTCAGAGGCGGAGATGAAGTTGGAGTCAGATGCAAAGCTGGTGTGGGGCTGGAGTCAGAGGTGGAGCTGAAGTGAGACTGGTGTGGAGCTGGAGTCAGAGGTAGAGCTGAAGTCAGGGTTGGAGGTGGAGCTGATGTCAGAGACTGGTGTGGAGCTGGAGGCGGAGCTGAAGGCAGAGGCAGAGCAAGTCTGGAGCTGGAGGCAGAGTCAAAGGCGGAAGTGGGGCTGAAGTCAGAGGCAGAGCTGGAGGCGGAGCTGAAGTCAGAGGCAGAGCTGGAGGCGGTGCTGAAGTCAGAGGTGGAGCTGAAGTCAGAGGCAGAGTTGGTGGTGGAGTCAGAGAATGCTCCATTAAACCATATAGTGTACATTCCTTCCCTGCAACACTAGTGAAGTCTTCATGGTATAGTGGATAGTGCTCTGGACTCTCACCCCAGCGACCCGAGTTCAAATCCCGGTGGGACCAAAGAAAATATGTCATCATGGAAAAGGCGTTGGTGGCGGAGCTGGAGCTGTAGGCGGAGCTGAAGTCAGAGGCGGAGCTGAAGTCAGAGGCAGATTTGGTGTGGTGCCGAAATTGAAGGCGGAGCTGAAGTCAGTGGCAGAGATGGTGTGGAGCTGGAGTTGGAGGAGAAGCTGTAGTCAGAGATGAAACTGAAGTTGTCGTCAGATGCAGAACTGGTGTGGAGCTGGAGTCAGAGGCGGAGCTGAAGTCAGAAACTGGTGTGGAGCTGGCGGCGGAGTTGGAGGCGGAAGTGGGGCTGAAGTCAGAGGCAGAGATGGTGTAGAGCTGGAGTCAGAGGCAGAAATGAAGTCAGAGGTAGAGCTGGTGTAGAGCTGAAGTCAGAGGCGGAGATGAAGTTGGAGTCAGATGCAAAGCTGGTGTGGGGCTGAAGTCAGAGACTGGTGTGGAGCTGGAGTCAGAGGTAGAGCTGAAGTCAGGGTTGGAGGTGGAGCTGAAGTCAGAGACTGGTGTGGAGCTGGAGGCGGAGCTGAAGGCAGAGGCAGAGCAGGTCTGGAGCTGGAGTCACAGTCAAAGGCGGAAGTGGGGCTGAAGTCAGAGGCAGAGCTGGAGGCGGAGCTAAAGTCAGAGGCAGAGCTGGAGGCGGTGCTGAAGTCAGAGGTGTAGCTGAAGTCAGAGGCAGAGCTGGTGGTGGAGTCAGAGAATGCTCCATTAAACCATATAGTGTACATTCCTTCCCTGCAACACTAGTGAAGTCTTCATGGTATAGTGGATAGTGCTCTGGACTCTCACCCCAGCGACCCGAGTTCAAATCCCGGCTGAAGTCAGAGGCAGAGATTGTGTAGAGCTGGAGTCAGAGGCAGAAATGAAGTCAGAGGTAGAGCTGGTGTGGAGCTGAAGTCAGAGGCGGAGATGAAGTAGGAGTCAGATGCAAAGCTGGTGTGGGGCTGGAGTTGGAGGCAGAGCTGGTGTGGAGCTGAAGTCAGAGGTGGAGCTGAAGTCAGAGACTGGTGTGGAGCTGGAGTCAGAGGAGGAAATGAAGTCAGAGGTAGAGCTGGTGTGGAGCTGAAGTCAGAGGTGGAGATGAAATTGGAGTCAGATGCAAAGCTGGTGTGGGGCTGGAGTCAGAGGTGGAGCTGAAGTGAAACTGGTGTGGAGCTGGAGTCAGAGGTAGAGCTGAAGTCAGGGTTGGAGGTGGAGCTGAAGTCGGAGACTGGTGTGGAGCTGGAGGCGGAGCTGAAGGCAGAGGCAGAGCAGGTCTGGAGCTGGAGGCAGAGTCAAAGGCGGAAGTGGGGCTGAAGTCAGAGGCAGAGCTGGAGGCGGAGCTGAAGTCAGAGGCAGAGCTGGAGGCGGTGCTGAAGTCAGAGGTGGAGCTGAAGTCAGAGGCAGAGCTGGTGGTGGAGTCAGAGAATGCTCCATTAAACCATATAGTGTACATTCCTTCCTGCAACACTAGTGAAGTCTTCATGGTATAGTGGATAGTGCTCTGGACTCTCACCCCAGCGACCCGAGTTCAAATCCCGGTGGGACCAAAGAAAATATGTCATCATGGAAAAGGTGTTGGAGGCGGAGCTGGAACTGTAGGCGGAGCTGAAGTCAGAGGCGGACCTGAAGTCAGAGGCAGATTTGGTGTGGCGCCGGAATTGGAAGCGGAGCTGAAGTCAGTGGCAGAGATGGTGTGGAACTGGAGTTGGAGGAGGAGCTGTAGTGTGAGATGGAACTGAAGTTGAAGTCAGATGCAGAACTGGTGTGGAGCTGGAGTCAGAGGTGGAGCTGAAGTCAGAAACTGGTGTGGAGCTGGCGGCGGAGATGGACGCGGAAGTGGGGCTGAAGTCAGAGGCAGAGATGGTGTAGAGCTGGAGTCAGAGGCAGAAATGAAGTCAGAGGTTGAGCTGGTGTGGAGCTGAAGTCAGAGGCGGAGATGAAGTTGGAGTCAGATGCAAAGCTGGTGTGGGGCTGGAGTCAGAGGTGGAGCTGAAGTGAGACTGGTGTGGAGCTGGAGTCAGAGGTAGAGCTGAAGTCAGGGTTGGAGGTGGAGCTGAAGTCGGAGATTGGTGTGGAGCTGGAGGCGGAGCTGAAGGCAGAGCAGGTCTGGAGCTGGAAGCAGAGTCAAAGGCGGAAGTGGGGCTGAAGTCAGAGGCAGAGCTGGAGGCGGAGCTGAAGTCAGAGGCAGAGCTGGAGGCGGTGCTGAAGTCAGAGATGGAGCTGAAGTCAGAGGCAGAGCTGGTGGTGGAGTCAGAGAATGCTCCATTAAACCATATAGTGTACATTCCTTCCCTGTAACACTAGTAAAGTCTTCATGGTATAGTGGATAGTGCTCTGGACTCTCACCCCAGCGAACCGAGTTCAAATCCCGGTGCGACCAAAGAATATATATCATCATGGAAAAGGCGTTGGTGGCGGAGCTGGAGCTGTAGGCGGAGCTGAAGTCAGAGGCGGAGCTGAAGTCAGAGGCAGATTTGGTGTGGTGCCGAAATTGAAGGCGGAGCTGAAGTCAGTGGCAGAGATGGTGTGGCGCTGGAGTTGGAGGAGAAGCTGTAGTCAGAGATGGAACTGAAGTTGTGGAGTCAGAGGCAGAAATGAAGTCAGAGGTAGAGCTGGTGTGGAGCTAAAGTCAGAGGCGGAGATGAAGTTGGAGTCAGATGAAAAGCTGGTGTGGGGCTGGAGTCAGAGGTGGAGCTGAAGTCAGAAACTGGTGTGGAGCTGGAGTCAGAGGTAGAGCTGAAGTCAGGGTTGGAGGTGGAGCTGAAGTCGGAGACTGGTGTGGAGCTGGAGGCGGAGCTGAAGGCAGAGGCAGAGCAGGTCTGGAGCTGGAGGCACAGTCAAAGGCGGAAGTGGGGCTGAAGTCAGAGGCAGAGCTGGAGGCGGTGCTGAAGTCAGAGGTGGAGCTGAAGTCAGAGGCAGAGCTGGTGGTGGAGTCAGAGAATGCTCCATTAAACCATATAGTGTACATTCCTTCCCTGCAACACTAGTGAAGTCTTAATGGTATAGTGGATAGTGCTCTGGACTCTCACCCCAGCGACCCAAGTTCAAATCCCGGTGGGACCAAAGAAAATATGTCATCATGGAAAAGGTGTTGGAGGCGGAGCTGGAGCTGTAGGCGGAGCTGAAGTCAGAGGCGGACCTGAAGTCAGAGGCAGATTTGGTGGGGCACCGGAATTGGAAGCGGAGCTGAAGTAAGTGGCAGAGATGGTGTGGAGCTGGAGTTGGAGGAGGAGCTGTAGTGTGAGATGGAACTGAAGTTGAAGTCAGATGCAGAACTGGTGTGGAGCTGGAGTCAGAGGTGGAGCTGAAGTCAGAAACTGGTGTGGAGCTGGCGGCGGAGATGGACGCGGAAGTGGGGCTGAAGTCAGAGGCAGAGATGGTGTAGAGCTGGAGTCAGAGGCAGAAATGAAGTCAGAGGTTGAGCTGGTGTGGAGCTGAAGTCAGAGGCGGAGATGAAGTTGGAGTCAGATGCAAAGCTGGTGTGGGGCTGGAGTCAGAGGTGGAGCTGAAGTGAGACTGGTGTGGAGCTGGAGTCAGAGGTAGAGCTGAAGTCAGGGTTGGAGGTGGAGCTGAAGTCGGAGATTGGTGTGGAGCTGGAGGCGGAGCTGAAGGCAGAGCAGGTCTGGAGCTGGAAGCAGAGTCAAAGGCGGAAGTGGGGCTGAAGTCAGAGGCAGAGCTGGAGGCGGAGCTGAAGTCAGAGGCAGAGCTGGAGGCGGTGCTGAAGTCAGAGATGGAGCTGAAGTCAGAGGCAGAGCTGGTGGTGGAGTCAGAGAATGCTCCATTAAACCATATAGTGTACATTCCTTCCCTGTAACACTAGTAAAGTCTTCATGGTATAGTGGATAGTGCTCTGGACTCTCACCCCAGCGACCCGAGTTCAAATCCCGGTGCGACCAAAGAATATATATCATCATGGAAAAGGCGTTGGTGGCGGAGCTGGAGCTGTAGGCGGAGCTGAAGTCAGAGGCGGAGCTGAAGTCAGAGGCAGATTTGGTGTGGTGCCGAAATTGAAGGCGGAGCTGAAGTCAGTGGCAGAGATGGTGTGGCGCTGGAGTTGGAGGAGAAGCTGTAGTCAGAGATGGAACTGAAGTTGTGGAGTCAGAGGCAGAAATGAAGTCAGAGGTAGAGCTGGTGTGGAGCTAAAGTCAGAGGCGGAGATGAAGTTGGAGTCAGATGCAAAGCTGGTGTGGGGCTGGAGTCAGAGGTGGAGCTGAAGTCAGAAACTGGTGTGGAGCTGAAGTCAGAGGTAGAGCTGAAGTCAGGGTTGGAGGTGGAGCTGAAGTCGGAGACTGGTGTGGAGCTGGAGGCGGAGCTAAAGGCAGAGGCAGAGCAGGTCTGGAGCTGGAGGCACAGTCAAAGGCGGAAGTGGGGCTGAAGTCAGAGGCAGAGCTGGAGGCGGTGCTGAAGTCAGAGGTGGAGCTGAAGTCAGAGGCAGAGCTGGTGGTGGAGTCAGAGAATGCTCCATTAAACCATATAGTGTACATTCCTTCCCTGCAACACTAGTGAAGTCTTAATGGTATAGTGGATAGTGCTCTGGACTCTCACCCCAGCGACCCAAGTTCAAATCCCGGTGGGACCAAAGAAAATATGTCATCATGGAAAAGGTGTTGGAGGCGGAGCTGGAGCTGTAGGCGGAGCTGAAGTCAGAGGCGGACCTGAAGTCAGAGGCAGATTTGGTGGGGCACCGGAATTGGAAGCGGAGCTGAAGTAAGTGGCAGAGATGGTGTGGAGCTGGAGTTGGAGGAGGAGCTGTAGTGTGAGATGGAACTGAAGTTGAAGTCAGATGCAGAACTGGTGTGGAGCTGGAGTCAGAGGTGGAGCTGAAGTCAGAAACTGGTGTGGAGCTGGCGGCGGAGTTGGAAGCGGAAGTGGGGCTGAAGTCAGAGGCAGAGATGGTGTAGAGCTGGAGTCAGAGGTAGAGCTGGTGTGGAGCTGAAGTCAGAGGCGGAGATGAAGTTGGAGTCAGATGCAAAGCTGGTGTGGGGCTAGAGTCAGAGGTGGAGCTGAAGTGAGACTGGTGTGGAGCTGGAGTCAGAGGTAGAGCTGAAGTCAGGGTTGGAGGTGGAGCTGAAGTCGGAGACTGGTGTGGAGCTGGAGGCGGAGCTGAAGGCAGAGGCAGAGCAGGTCTGGAGCTGGAGGCAGAGTCAAAGGCGGAAGTGGGGCTGAAGTCAGAGGCAGAGCTGGAGGCGGAGCTGAAGTCATAGGCAGAGCTGGAGGCGGTGCTGAAGTCAGAGGTGGAGCTGAAGTCAGACGCAGAGCTGGTGGTTGAGTCAGAGAATGCTCCATTAAACCATATAGTGTACATTCCTTCCCTGCAACACTAGTGAAGTCTTCATGGTATAGTGGATAGTGCTCTGGACTCTCACCCCAGCGACCCGAGTTCAAATCCCGGTGGGACCAAAGAAAATATGTCATCATGGAAAAGGCGTTGGTGGCGGAGCTGGAGCTGTAGGCGGAGCTGAAGTCAGAGGCGGAGCTGAAGTCAGAGGCAGATTTGGTGTGGTGCCGAAATTGGAGGCGGAGCTGAAGTCAGTGGCAGAGATGGTGTGGAGCTGGAGTTGGAGGAGAAGCTGTAGTCAGAGATGGAACTGAAGTTGTGGAGTCAGAGGCAGAAATGAAGTCAGAGGTAGAGCTGGTGTGGAGCTGAAGTCAGAGGCGGAGATGAAGTTGGAGTCAGATGCAAAGCTGGTGTGGGGCTGGAGTCAGAGGTGGAGTTGAAGTCAGAGACTGGTTTTGAGCTGGAGTCAGAGGTAGAGCTGAAGTCAGGGTTGGAGGTGATAATAAATGTACAATATATGGTTTAATGGAGAATGCTCCATTAAACCATATAGTGTACATTCCTTCCCTGCAACACTAGTGAAGTCTTCATGGTATAGTGGATAGTGCTCTGGACTCTCACCCCAGCGACCCGAGTTCAAATCCCGGCTGAAGTCAGAGGCAGAGATGGTGTAGAGCTGGAGTCAGAGGCAGAAATGAAGTCAGAGGTAGAGCTGGTGTGGAGCTGAAGTCAGAGGCGGAGATGAAGTAGGAGTCAGATGCAAAGCTGGTGTGGGGCTGGAGTTGGAGGCAGAGCTGGTGTGGAGCTGAAATCAGAGGTGGAGCTGAAGTCAGGGACTGGTGTGGAGCTGGAGTCAGAGAGAGCTGAAGTCAGGGTTGGAGGTGGAGCTGAAGTCGGAGACTGGTGTGGAGCTGGAGGCGGAGCTGAAGGCAGAGGCAGAACAGGTCTGAAGCTGGAGGCAGAGTCAAAGGCGGAAGTGGGGCTGAAGTCAGAGGCAGAGATGGAGGCGGAGCTGAAGTCAGAGGCAGAGCTGGAGGCGGTGCTGAAGTCAGAGGTGGAGCTGAAGTCAGAGGCAGAGCTGGTGGTGGAGTCAGAAAATGCTCCATTAAACCATATAGTGTACATTCCTTCCCTGCAACACTAGTGAAGTCTTCATGGTATAGTGGATAGTGCTCTGGACTCTCACCCCAGCGACCCGAGTTCAAATCCCGGTGGGACCAAAGAAAATATGTCATCATGGAAAAGGCGTTGGTGGCGGAGCTGGAGCTGTAGGCGGAGCTGAAGTCAGAGGCGGAGCTGAAGTCAGAGGCAGATTTGGTGTGGTGCCGAAATTGGAGGCGGAGCTGAAGTCAGTGGCAGAGATGGTGTGGAGCTGGAGTTGGAGGAGAAGCTGTGGTCAGAGATGGAACTGAAGTTGTGGTCAGATGCAAAACTGCTGTGGAGCTGGAGTCAGAGGCGGAGCTGAAGTCAGAAACTGGTGTGGAGCTGGCGGCGGAGTTGGAGGCGGAAGTGGGGCTAAAGTCAGAGGCAGAGATGGTGAAGAGCTGGAGTCAGAGGCAGAAATGAAGTCAGAGGTAGAGCTGGTGTGGAGCTGAAGTCAGAGGTGGAGATGAAGTTGGAGTCAGATGCAAAGCTGGTGTGGGGGTGGAGCTGAAGTCAGAGACTGGTGTGGAGCTGGAGTCAGAGGTAGAGCTGAAGTCAGGGTTGGAGGTGGAGCTGAAGTCAGAGACTGGTGTGGAGCTGGAGGCGGAGCTGAAGGCAGAGGCAGAGGAGGTCTGGAGCTGGAGGCACAGTCAAAGGCGGAAGTGGGGCTGAAGTCAGAGGCAGAGCTGGAGGCGGAGCTGAATTCAGAGGCAGAGCTGGAGGCGGTGCTGAAGTCAGAAGTGGAGCTGAAGTCAGAGGCAGAGCTGGTGGTGGAGTCAGAGAATGCTCCATTAAACCATATAGTGTACATTCCTTCCCTGCAACACTAGTGAAGTCTTAATGGTATAGTGGATAGTGCTCTGGACTCTCACCCCAGCGACCCGAGTTCAAATCCCGGTGGGACCAAAGAAAATATGTCATCATGGAAAAGGTGTTGGAGGCGAAGCTGGAGCTGTAGGCGGAGCTGAAGTCAGAGGCGGACCTGAAGTCAGAGGCAGATTTGGTGTGGCGCCGGAATTGGAAGCGGAGCTGAAGTCAGTGGCAGAGATGGTGTGGAACTGGAGTTGGAGGAGGAGCTGTAGTGTGAGATGGAACTGAAGTTGAAGTCAGATGCAGAACTGGTGTGGAGCTGGAGTCAGAGGTGGAGCTGAAGTCAGAAACTGGTGTGGAGCTGGCGGCGGAGTGTGAGGTGGAGGTGGGGCTGAAGTCAGAGGCAGAGATGGTGTAGAGCTGGAGTCAGAGGTAGAGCTGGTGTGGAGCTGAAGTCAGAGGCGGAGATGAAGTTGGAGTCAGATGCAAAGCTGGTGTGGGGCTGGAGTCAGAGGTGGAGCTGAAGTGAGACTGGTGTGGAGCTGAAGTCGGAGGTAGAGCTGAAGTCAGGGTTGGAGGTGGAGCTGAGGTCGGAGACTGGTGTGGAGCTGGAGGCGGAGCTGAAGGCAGAGGCAGAGCAGGTCTGGAGCTGGAGGCAGAGTCAAAGGCGGAAGTGGGGCTGAAGTTAGAGGCAGAGCTGTAGGCGGAGCTGAAGTCAGAGGCAGAGCTGGAGGCGGTGCTGAAGTCAGAGGTGGAGCTGAAGTCAAAGGCAGAGTTGGTGGTGGAGTCAGAGAATGCTCCATTAAACCATATAGTGTACATTCCTTCCCTGCAACACTAGTGAAGTCTTCATGGTATAGTGGATAGTGCTCTGGACTCTCACCCCAGCGACCTGAGTTCAAATCCCGGCTGAAGTCAGAGGCAGAGATTGTGTAGAGCTGGAGTCAGAGGCAGAAATGAAGTCAGAGGTAGAGCTGGTGTGGAGCTGAAGTCAGAGGCGGAGATGAAGTAGGAGTCAGATGCAAAGCTGGTGTGGGGCTGGAGTTGGAGGCAGAGCTGGTGTGGAGCTGAAGTCAGAGGTGGAGCTGAAGTCAGAGACTGGTGTGGAGCTGGAGTCAGAGGTACAGCTGAAGTCAGGGTTGGAGGTGGAGCTGATGTCAGAGACTGGTGTGGAGCTGGAGGCGGAGCTGAAGGCAGAGGCAGAGCAGGTCTGGAGCTGGAGGCAGACTCAAAGGCGGAAGTGGGGCTGAAGTCAGAGGCAGAGCTGGAGGCGGAGCTGAAGTCAGAGGCAGAGCTGGAGGCGGTGCTGAAGTCAGAGGTGGAGCTGAAGTCAGAGGCAGAGCTGGTGGTTGAGTCAGAGAATGCTCCATTAAACCATATAGTGTACATTCCTTCCCTGCAACACTAGTGAAGTCTTCATGGTATAGTGGGTAGTGCTCTGGACTCTCACCTTAGCGACCCGAGTTCAAATCCCGGTGGGACCAAAGAAAATATGTCATCATGGAAAAGGCGTTGGTGGCGGAGCTGGAGCTGTAGGCGGAGCTGAAGTCAGAGGCGGAGCTGAAGTCAGAGGCAGATTTGGTGTGGTGCCGAAATTGGAGGCGGAGCTGAAGTCAGTGGCAGAGATGGTGTGGAGCTGGAGTTGGAGGAGAAGCTGTAGTCAGAGATGGAACTGAAGTTGTGGAGTCAGAGGCAGACATGAAGTCAGAGGTAGAGCTGGTGTGGAGCTGAAGTCAGAGGCGGAGATGAAGTTGGAGTCAGATGCAAAGCTGGTGTGGGGCTGGAGTCAGAGGTGGAGCTGAAGTCAGAGACTGGTGTGGAGCTGGAGTCAGAGGTAGAGCTGAAGTCAGGGTTGGAGGTGATAATAAATGTACACTATATGGTTTAATGGAGAATGCTCCATTAAACCATATAGTGTACATTCCTTCCCTGCAACACTAGTGAAGTCTTCATGGTATAGTGGATAGTGCTCTGGACTCTCACCCCAGCGACCCGAGTTCAAATCCCGGCTGAAGTCAGAGGCAGAGATGGTGTAGAGCTGGAGTCAGAGGCAGAAATGAAGTCAGAGGTAGAGCTGGTGTGGAGCTGAAGTCAGAGGCGGAGATGAAGTAGGAGTCAGATGCAAAGCTGGTGATGGGCTGGAGTTGGAGGCAGAGCTGGTGTGGAGCTGAAATCAGAGGTGGAGCTGAAGTCAGGGACTGGTGTGGAGCTGGAGTCAGAGAGAGCTGAAGTCAGGGTTGGAGGTGGAGCTGAAGTCGGAGACTGGTGTGGAGCTGGAGGCGGAGCTGAAGGCAGAGGCAGAACAGGTCTGAAGCTGGAGGCAGAGTCAAAGGCGGAAGTGGGGCTGAAGTCAAAGGCAGAGCTGGAGGCGGAGCTGAAGTCAGAGGCAGAGCTGGAGGCGGTGCTGAAGTCAGAGGTGGAGCTGAAGTCAGAGGCAGAGCTGGTGGTGGAGTCAGAGAATGCTCCATTAAACCATATAGTGTACATTCCTTCCCTGCAACACTAGTGAAGTCTTCATGGTATAGTGGATAGTGCTCTGGACTCTCACCCCATCGACCCGAGTTCAAATCCCGGTGGGACCAAAGAAAATATGTCATCATGGAAAAGGTGTTGGAGGCGGAGCTGGAGCTGTAGGCGGAGCTGAAGTCAGAGGCGGACCTGAAGTCAGAGGCACATTTGGTGTGGTGCCGAAATTGAAGGCGGAGCTGAAGTCAGTGGCAGAGATGGTGTGGAGCTGGAGTTGGAGGAGAAGCTGTGGTCAGAGATGGAACTGAAGTTGTGGTCAGATGCAGGACTGCTGTGGAGCTGGAGTCAGAGGCGGAGCTGAAGTCAGAAACTGGTGTGGAGCTGGCGGCGGAGTTGGAAGTGGAAGTGGGGCTGAAGTCAGAGGCAGAGATGGTGAAGAGCTGGAGTCAGAGGCAGAAATGAAGTCAGAGGTAGAGCTGGTGTGGAGCTGAAGTCAGAGGTGGAGATGAAGTTAGAGTCAGATGTAAAGCTGGTGTGGGGGTGGAGCTGAAGTCAGAGACTGGTGTGGAGCTGGAGTCAGAGGTAGAGCTGAAGTCAGGGTTGGAGGTGGAGCTGAAGTCGGAGACTGGTGTGGAGCTGGAGGCGGAGCTGAAGGCAGAGGCAGAGCAGGTCTGGAGCTGGAGGCAGAATCAAAGGCGGAAGTGGGGCTGAAGTCAGAGGCAGAGCTGGAGGCGGAGCTGAAGTCAGAGGCAGAGCTGGAGGCGGTGCTGAAGTCAGAGGTGGAGCTGAAGTCAGAGGCAGAACTGGTGGTGGTCAGAAAATGCTCCATTAAACCATATAGTGTACATTCCTTCCCTGCAACACTAGTGAAGTCTTAATGGTATAGTGGATAGTGCTCTGGACTCTCACCCCAGCGACCCGAGTTCAAATTCCGGTGGGACCAAAGAAAATATGTCATCATGGAAAAGGTGTTGGAGGCGGAGCTGGAGCTGTAGGCGGAGCTGAAGTCAGAGGCGGACCTGAAGTCAGAGGCAGATTTGGTGTGGCGCCGGAATTGGAAGCGGAGCTGAAGTCAGTGGCAGAGATGGTGTGGAACTGGAGTTGGAGGAGGAGCTGTAGTGTGAGATGGAACTGAAGTTGAAGTCAGATGCAGAACTGGTGTGGAGCTGGAGTCAGAGGTGGAGCTGAAGTCAGAAACTGGTGTGGAGCTGGCGGAGGAGTTGGAGGCGGAAGTGGGGCTGAAGTCAGAGGCAGAGATGGTGTAGAGCTGGAGTCAGAGGCAGAAATGAAGTCAGAGGTAGAGCTGGTGTGGAGCTGAAGTCAGAGGCGGAGATGAAGTTGGAGTCAGATGCAAAGCTGGTGTGGGGCTGGAGTCAGAGGTGGAGCTGAAGTGAGACTGGTGTGGAGCTGGAGTCAGAAGTAGAGCTGAAGTCAGGGTTGGAGGTGGAACTGATGTCAGAGACTGGTGTGGAGCTGGAGGCGGAGCTGAAGGCAGAGGCAGAGCAAGTCTGGAGCTGGAGGCAGAGTCAAAGGCGGAAGTGGGGCTGAAGTCAGAGGCAGAGCTGGAGGCGGAGCTGAAGTCAGAGGCAGAGCTGGAGGCGGTGCTGAAGTCAGAGGTGGAGCTGAAGTCAGAGGCAGAGTTGGTGGTGGAGTCAGAGAATGCTCCATTAAACCATATAGTGTACATTCCTTCCCTGCAACACTAGTGAAGTCTTAATGGTATAGTGGATAGTGCTCTGGACTCTCACCCCAGCGACCCGAGTTCAAATCCCAGTGGGACCAAAGAAAATATGTCATCATGGAAAAGGTGTTGGAGGCGGAGCTGGAGCTGTAGGCGGAGCTGAAGTCAGAGGCGGACCTGAAGTCAGAGGCAGATTTGGTGTGGCGCCTGAATTGGAAGCGGAGCTGAAGTAAGTGGCAGAGATGGTGTGGAACTGGAGTTGGAGGAGGAGCTGTAGTGTGAGATGGAACTGAAGTTGTGGTCAGATGCAGAACTAGTGTGGAGCTGGAGTAAGAGGCGGAGCTGAAGTCAGAAACTGGTGTGGAGCTGGCGGCGGAGTTGGAGGCGGAAGTGGGGCTGAAGTCAGAGGCAGAGATGGTGTAGAGCTGGAGTCAGAGGCAGACATGAAGTCAGAGGTAGAGCTGGTGTGGAGCTGAGGTCAGAGGCGGAGATGAAGTTGGAGTCAGATGCAAATCTGGTGTGGGGCTGGTGTCAGAGGTGGAGCTGAAGTGAGACTGGTGTGGAGCTGGAGTCAGAGGTAGAGCTGAAGTCAGGGTTGGAGGTGGAGCTGAAGTCAGAGACTGGTGTGGAGCTGGAGGCGGAGCTGAAGGCAGAGGCAGAGCAGGTCTGGAGCTGGAGGCACAGTCAAAGGCGGAAGTGGGGCTGAAGTCAGAGGCAGAGCTGGAGGCGGAGCTGAAGTCAGAGGCAGAGCTGGAGGCGGTGCTGAAGTCAGAGGTGCAGCTCAAGTCAGAGGCAGAGCTGGTGGTGGAGTCAGAGAATGCTCCATTAAACCATATAGTGTACATTCCTTCCCTGCAACACTAGTGAAGTCTTCATGGTATAGTGGATAGTGCTCTGGACTCTCACCCCAGCGACCCGAGTTCAAATCCCGGCTGAAGTCAGAGGCAGAGATGGTGTAGAGCTGGAGTCAGAGGCAGAAATGAAGTCAGAGGTAGAGCTGGTGTGGAGCTGAAGTCAGAGGCGGAGATGAAGTAGGAGTCAGATGCAAAGCTGGTGTGGGGCTGGAGTTGGAGGCAGAGCTGGTGTGGAGCTGAAGTCAGAGGTGAAGCTGAAGTCAGAGACTGGTGTGGAGCTGGAGTCAGAGGTAGAGCTGAAGTCAGGGTTGGAGGTGGAGCTGATGTCAGAGACTGGTGTGGTGCTGGAGGCGGAGCTGAAGGCAGAGGCAGAGCAGGTCTGGAGCTGGAGGCAGAGTCAAAGGCGGAAGTGGGGCTGAAGTCAGAGGCAGAGCTGGAGGTGGAGCTGAAGTCAGAGGCAGAGCTGGAGGCGGTGCTGAAGTCAGAGGTGGAGCTGAAGTCAGAGGCAGAGCTGGTGGTGGTCAGAGAATGCTCCATTAAACCATATAGTGTACATTCCTTCCCTGCAACACTAGTGAAGTCTTAATGGTATAGTGGATAGTGCTCTGGACTCTCACCCCAGCGACCCGAGTTCAAATCCCGGTGGGACCAAAGAAAATATGTCATCATGGAAAAGGTGTTGGAGGCGGAGCTGGAGCTGTAGGCGGAGCTGAAGTCAGAGGCGGACCTGAAGTCAGAGGCAGATTTGGTGTGGCGCCGGAATTGGAAGCGGAGCTGAAGTCAGTGGCAGAGATGGTGTGGAACTGGAGTTGGAGGAGGAGCTGTAGTGTGAGATGGAATTGAAGTTGAAGTCAGATGCAGAACTGGTGTGGAGCTGGAGTCAGAGGTGGAGCTGAAGTCAGAAACTGGTGTGGAGCTGGCGGAGGAGTTGGAGGCGGAAGTGGGGCTGAAGTCAGAGGCAGAGATGGTGTAGAGCTGGAGTCAGAGGCAGAAATGAAGTCAGAGGTAGAGCTGGTGTGGAGCTGAAGTCAGAGGCGGAGATGAAGTTGGAGTCAGATGCAAAGCTGGTGTGGGGCTGGAGTCAGAGGTGAGACTGGTGTGGAGCTGGATTCAGAGGTAGAGCTGAAGTCAGGGTTGGAGGTGGAACTGATGTCAGAGACTGGTGTGGAGCTGGAGGCGGAGCTGAAGGCAGAGGCAGAGCAAGTCTGGAGCTGGAGGCAGAGTCTAAGGCGGAAGTGGGGCTGAAGTCAGAGGCGGAGCTGGAGGCGGAGCTGAAGTCAGAGGCAGAGCTGGAGGCGGTGCTGAAGTCAGAGGTGGAGCTGAAGTCAGAGGCAGAGTTGGTGGTGGTCAGAGAATGCTCCATTAAACCATATAGTGTACATTCCTTCCCTGCAACACTAGTGAAGTCTTAATGGTATAGTGGATAGTGCTCTGGACTCTCACCCCAGCGACCCGAGTTCAAATCCCGGTGGGACCAAAGAAAATATGTCATCATGGAAAAGGTGTTGGAGGCGGAGCTGGAGCTGTAGGCGGAGCTGAAGTCAGAGGCGGACCTGAAGTCAGAGGCAGATTTGGTGTGGCGCCGGAATTGGAAGCGGAGCTGAAGTAAGTGGCAGAGATGGTGTGGAACTGAAGTTGGAGGAGGAGCTGTAGTGTGAGATGGAACTGAAGTTGTGGTCAGATGCAGAACTGGTGTGGAGCTGGAGTACGAGGCGGAGCTGAAGTCAGAAACTGGTGTGGAGCTGGCGGCGGAGTTGGAGGCGGAAGTGGGGCTGAAGTAAGAGGCAGAGATGGTGTAGAGCTGGAGTCAGAGGTAGAGCTGGTGTGGAGCTGAAGTCAGAGGCGGAGATGAAGTTGGAGTCAGATGCAAAGCTGGTGTGGGGCTGGAGTCAGAGGTGGAGCTGAAGTGAGACTGGTGTGGAGCTGGAGTCAGAGGTAGAGCTGAAGTCAGGGTTGGAGGTGGAGCTGAAGTCGGAGATTGGTGTGGAGCTGGAGGCGGAGCTGAAGGCAGAGCAGTTCTGGAACTGGAAGCAGAGTCAAAGGCGGAAGTGGGGCTGAAGTCAGAGGCAGAGCTGGAGGCGGAGCTGAAGTCAGAGGCAGAGCTGGAGGCGGTGCTGAAGTCAGAGATGGAGCTGAAGTCAGAGGCAGAGCTGGTGGTGGAGTCAGAGAATGCTCCATTAAACCATATAGTGTACATTCCTTCCCTGTAACACTAGTGAAGTCTTCATGGTATAGTGGATAGTGCTCTGGACTCTCACCCCAGCGACCCGAGTTCAAATCCCGGTGGGACCAAAGAATATATATCATCATGGAAAAGGCGTTGGTGGCGGAGCTGGAGCTGTAGGCGGAGCTGAAGTCAGAGGCGGAGCTGAAGTCAGAGGCAGATTTGGTGTGGTGCCGAAATTGAAGGCGGAGCTGAAGTCAGTGGCAGAGATGGTGTGGCGCTGGAGTTGGAGGAGAAGCTGTAGTCAGAGATGGAACTGAAGTTGTGGTCAGATGCAGAACTGGTGTGGAGCTGGAGTCAGAGGCGGAGCTGAAGTCAGAAACTGGTGTGGAGCTGGCGTCAGAGTTGGAGGCGCAAGTGGGGCTGAAGTCAGAGGCAGAGATGGTGTAGAGCTGGA
This sequence comes from Syngnathus leptorhynchus, assembly GCF_054491065.1. Classification (NCBI taxonomy): domain Eukaryota; kingdom Metazoa; phylum Chordata; class Actinopteri; order Syngnathiformes; family Syngnathidae; genus Syngnathus; species Syngnathus leptorhynchus. Next base: position 812,437 of record NW_028231998.1, read on the forward strand.
GTCAGAGGCAGAAATGAAGTCTTAGGTAGAGCTGGTGTGGAACTGAAGTCAGAGGCGGAGATGAAGTTGGAGTCAGATGCAAAGCTGGTGTGGGGCTGGAGTCAGAGGTGGAGCTGAAGTCAGAGACTGGTGTGGAGCTGGAGTCAGAGGTAGAGCTGAAGTCAGGGTTGGAGGTGGAGCTGAAGTCAGAGACTGGTGTGGAGCTGGAGGCGGAGCTGAAGGCAGAGGCAGAGCAGGTCTGTAGCTGGAGGCACAGTCAAAGGTGGAAGTGGGGCTGAAGTCAGAGGCAGAGCTGGAGGCGGAGCTGAAGTCAGAGGCAGAGCTGGAGGCGGTGCTGAAGTCAGAGGTGGAGCTGAAGTCAGAGGCAGAGCTGGTGGTGGAGTCAGAGAATGCTCCATTAAACCATATAGTGTACATTCCTTCCCTGCAACACTAGTGAAGTCTTCATGGTATAGTGGATAGTGCTCTGGACTCTCACCCCAGCGACCCGAGTTCAAATCCCGGCTGAAGTCAGAGGCAGAGATGGTGTAGAGCTGGAGTCAGAGGCAGAAATGAAGTCAGAGGTAGAGCTGGTGTGGAGCTGAAGTCAGAGGCGGAGATGAAATTGGAGTCAGATGCAAAGATGGTGTGGGGCTGGAGTCAGAGGTGGAGCTGAAGTGAGACTGGTGTGGAGCTGGAGTCAGAGGTAGAGCTGAAGTCAGGGTTGGAGGTGGAGCTGAAGTCGGACACTGGTGTGGAGCTGGAGGCGGAGCTGAAGGCAGAGGCAGAGCAGGTCTGGAGCTGGAGGCAGAGTCAAAGGCGGAAGTGGGGCTGAAGTCAGAGGCAGAGCTGGAGGCGGAGTTGAAGTCAGAGGCAGAGCTGGAGGCGGTGCTGAAGTCAGAGGTGGAGCTGAAGTCAGAGGCAGAGCTGGTGGTGGAGTCAGAGAATGCTCCATTAAACCATATAGTGTACATTCCTTCCCTGCAACACTAGTGAAGTCTTCATGGTATAGTGGATAGTGCTCTGGACTCTCACCCCAGCGACCCGAGTTCAAATCCCGGTGGGACCAAAGAAAATATGTCATAATGGAAAAGGCGTTGGTGGCGGAGCTGGAGCTGTAGGCGGAGCTGAAGTCAGAGGCGGAGCTGAAGTCAGAGGCAGATTTGGTGTGGTGCCGAAATTGAAGGCGGAGCTGAAGTCAGTGGCAGAGATGGTGTGGAGCTGGAGTTGGAGGAGAAGCTGTGGTCAGAGATGGAACTGAAGTTGTGGTCAGATGCAGAACTGGTGTGGAGCTGGAGTCAGAGGCGGAGCTGAAGTCAGAAACTGGTGTGGAGCTGGCGTCGGAGTTGGAGGCGGAAGTGGGGCTGAAGTCAGAGGCAGAGATGGTGTAGAGCTGGAGTCAGAGGCAGAAATGAAGTCATAGGTAGAGCTGGTGTGGAACTGAAGTCAGAGGCGGAGATGAAGTTGGAGTCAGATGCAAAGCTGGTGTGGGGCTGGAGTCAGAGGTGGAGCTGAAGTCAGAGACTGGTGTGGAGCTGGAGTCAGAGGTAGAGCTGAAGTCAGGGTTGGAGGTGGAGCTGAAGTCAGAGACTGGTGTGGAGCTGGAGGCGGAGCTGAAGGCAGAGGCAAAGGAGGTCTGGAGCTGGAGGCACAGTCAAAGGCGGAAGTGGGGCTGAAGTCAGAGGCGGAGATGAAGTTGGAGTCAGATGCAAAGCTGGTGTGGGGCTGGAGTCAGAGGTGGAGCTGAAGTGAGACTGGTGTGGAGCTGGAGTCAAAGGTAGAGCTGAAGTCAGGGTTGGAGGTGGAGCTGAAGTCGGACACTGGTGTGGAGCTGGAGGCGGAGCTGAAGGCAGAGGCAGAGCAGGTCTGGAGCTGGAGGCAGAGTCAAAGGCGGAAGTGGGGCTGAAGTCAGAGGCAGAGCTGGAGGCTGAGCTGAAGTCAGAGGCAGAGGTGGAGGCGGTGCTGAAGTCAGAGGTGGAGCTGAAGTCAGAGGCAGAGCTGGTGGTGGAGTCAGAGAATGCTCCATTAAACCATATAGTGTACATTCCTTCCCTGCAACACTAGTGAAGTCTTCATGGTATAGTGGATAGTGCTCTGGACTCTCACCCCAGCGACCCGAGTTCAAATCCCGGTGGGACCAAAGAAAATATGTCATCATGGAAAAGGCGTTGGTGGCGGAGCTGGAGCTGTAGCCGGAGCTGAAGTCAGAGGCGGAGCTGAAGTCAGAGGCAGATTTGGTGTGGTGCCGAAATTGAAGGCGGAGCTGAAGTCAGTGGCAGAGATGGTGTGGAGCTGGAGTTGGAAGAGAAGCTGTTGTCAGAGATGGAACTGAAGTTGTGGTCAGATGCAGAACTGGTGTGGAGCTGGAGTCAGAGGCGGAGCTGAAGTCAGAAACTGGTGTGGAGCTGGCGTCGGAGTTGGAGGCGGAAGTGGGGCTGAAGTCAGAGGCAGAGATGGTGTAGAGCTGGAGTCAGAGGTAGAGCTGGTGTGGAGCTGAAGTCAGAGGCGGAGATAAAATTGGAGTCAGATGCAAAGCTGGTGTGGGGCTGGAGTCAGAGGTGGAGCTGAAGTGAGACTGGTGTGGAGCTGGAGTCAGAGGTAGAGCTGAAGTCAGGGTTGGAGGTGGAGCTGAAGTCGGACACTGGTGTGGAGCTGGAGGCGGAGCTGAAGGCAGAGGCAGAGCAGGTCTGGAGCTGGAGGCAGAGTCAAAGGCGGAAGTGGGGCTGAAGTCAGAGGCAGAGCTGGAGGCGGAGCTGAAGTCAGAGGCAGAGCTGGAGGCGGTGCTGAAGTCAGAGGTGGAGCTGAAGTCAGAGGCAGAGCTGGTGGTGGAGTCAGAGAATGCTCCATTAAACCATATAGTGTACATTCCTTCCCTGCAACACTAGTGAAGTCTTCATGGTATAGTGGATAGTGCTCTGGACTCTCACCCCAGCGACCAGAGTTCAAATCCCGGCTGAAGTCAGAGGCAGAGATGGTGTAGAGCTGGAGTCAGAGGCAGAAATGAAGTCAGAGGTAGAGCTGGTGTGGAGCTGAAGTCAGAGGCGGAGATGAAATTGGAGTCAGATGCAAAGCTGGTGTGGGGCTGGAGTCAGAGGTGGAGCTGAAGTGAGACTGGTGTGGAGCTGGAGTCAGAGGTAGAGCTGAAGTCAGGGTTGGAGGTGGAGCTGAAGTCGGACACTGGTGTGGAGCTGGAGGCGGAGCTGAAGGCAGAGGCAGAGCAGGTCTGGAGCTGGAGGCAGAGTCAAAGGCGGAAGTGGGGCTGAAGTCAGAGGCAGAGCTGGAGGCGGAGCTGAAGTCAGAGGCAGAGCTGGAGGCGGAGCTGAAGTCAGAGGCAGAGCTGGAGGCGGTGCTGAAGTCAGAGGTGGAGCTGAAGTCAGAGGCAGAGCTGGTGGTGGAGTCAGAGAATGCTCCATTAAACCATATAGTGTACATTCCTTCCCTGCAACACTAGTGAAGTCTTCATGGTATAGTGGATAGTGCTCTGGACTCTCACCCCAGCGACCCGAGTTCAAATCCCGGTGGGACCAAAGAAAATATGTCATCATGGAAAAGGCGTTGGTGGCGGAGCTGGAGCTGTAGGCGGAGCTGAAGTCAGAGGCGGAGCTGAAGTCAGAGGCAGATTTGGTGTGGTGCCGAAATTGGAGGCGGAGCTGAAGTCAGTGGCAGAGATGGTGTGGAGCTGGAGTTGGAGGAGAAGCTGTTGTCAGAGATGGAACTGAAGTTGTGGTCAGATGCAGAACTGGTGTGGAGCTGGAGTCAGAGGCGGAGCTGAAGTCAGAAACTGGTGTGGAGCTGGCGGCGGAGTTGGAGGCGGAAGTGGGGCTGAAGTCAGAGGCAGAGATGGTGAAGAGCTGGAGTCAGAGGAAGAAATGAAGTCAGAGGTAGAGCTGGTGTGGAGCTGAAGTCAGAGGTGGAGATGAAGTTGGAGTCAGATGCAAAGCTGGTGTGGGGCTGGAGTCAGAGGTGGAGCTGAAGTCAGAGACTGGTGTGGAGCTGGAGTCAGAGGTAGAGCTGAAGTCAGGGTTGGAGGTGGAGCTGAAGTCAGAGACTGGTGTGGAGCTGGAGGCGGAGCTGAAGGCAGAGGCAGAGGAGGTCTGGAGCTGGAGGCAGAGTCAAAGGCGGAAGTGGGGCTGAAGTCAGAGGCAGAGCTGGAGGCGGAGCTGAAGTCAGAGGCAGAGCTGGAGGCGGAGCTGAAGTCAGAGGCAGAGCCGGAGGCGGTGCTGAAGTCAGAGGTGGAGCTGAAGTCAGAGGCAGAGCTGGTGGTGGAGTCAGAGAATGCTCCATTAAACCATATAGTGTACATTCCTTCCCTGCAACACTAGTGAAGTCTTAATGGTATAGTGGATAGTGCTCTGGACTCTCACCCCAGCGACCCGAGTTCAAATCCCGGTGGGACCAAAGAAAATATGTCATCATGGAAAAGGTGATGGAGGCGGAGCTGGAGCTGTAGGCGGAGCTGAAGTCAGAGGCGGACCTGAAGTCAGAGGCAGATTTGGTGTGGCGCCGGAATTGGAAGCGTAGCTGAAGTCAGTGGCAGAGATGGTGTGGAACTGGAGTTGGAGGAGGAGCTGTAATGTGAGATGGAACTGAAGTTGAAGTCAGATGCAGAACTGGTGTGGAGCTGGAGTCAGAGGTGGAGCTGAAGTCAGAAACTGGTGTGGAGCTGGCGGCGGAGTTGGAGGCGGAAGTGGGGCTGAAGTCAGAGGCAGAGATGGTGTAGAGCTGGTGTCAGAGGTAGAGCTGGTGTGGAGCTGAAGTCAGAGGCGGAGATAAAATTGGAGTCAGATGCAAAGCTGGTGTGGGGCTGGAGTCAGAGGTGGAGCTGAAGTGAGACTGGTGTGGAGCTGGAGTCAGAGGTAGAGCTGAAGTCAGGGTTGGAGGTGGAGCTGAAGTCGGACACTGGTGTGGAGCTGGAGGCGGAGCTGAAGGCAGAGGCGGACCTGAAGTCAGAGGCAGATTTGGTGTGGCGCCGGAATTGGAAGCGGAGCTGAAGTCAGTGGCAGAGATGGTGTGGAACTGGAGTTTGAGGAGGAGCTGTAGTGTGAGATGGAATTGAAGTTGAAGTCAGATGCAGAACTGGTGTGGAGCTGGAGTCAGAGGTGGAGCTGAAGTCAGAAACTGGTGTGGAGCTGGCGGAGGAGTTGGAGGCGGAAGTGGGGCTGAAGTCAGAGGCAGAGATGGTGTAGAGCTGGAGTCAGAGGCAGAAATGAAGTCAGAGGTAGAGCTGGTGTGGAGCTGAAGTCAGAGGCGGAGATGAAGTTGGAGTCAGATGCAAAGCTGGTGTGGGGCTGGAGTCAGAGGTGAGACTGGTGTGGAGCTGGATTCAGAGGTAGAGCTGAAGTCAGGGTTGGAGGTGGAACTGATGTCAGAGACTGGTGTGGAGCTGGAGGCGGAGCTGAAGGCAGAGGCAGAGCAAGTCTGGAGCTGGAGGCAGAGTCTAAGGCGGAAGTGGGGCTGAAGTCAGAGGCGGAGCTGGAGGCGGAGCTGAAGTCAGAGGCAGAGCTGGAGGCGGTGCTGAAGTCAGAGGTGGAGCTGAAGTCAGAGGCAGAGTTGGTGGTGGTCAGAGAATGCTCCATTAAACCATATAGTGTACATTCCTTCCCTGCAACACTAGTGAAGTCTTAATGGTATAGTGGATAGTGCTCTGGACTCTCACCCCAGCGACCCGAGTTCAAATCCCGGTGGGACCAAAGAAAATATGTCATCATGGAAAAGGTGTTGGAGGCGGAGCTGGAGCTGTAGGCGGAGCTGAAGTCAGAGGCGGACCTGAAGTCAGAGGCAGATTTGGTGTGGCGCCGGAATTGGAAGCGGAGCTGAAGTAAGTGGCAGAGATGGTGTGGAACTGAAGTTGGAGGAGGAGCTGTAGTGTGAGATGGAACTGAAGTTGTGGTCAGATGCAGAACTGGTGTGGAGCTGGAGTACGAGGCGGAGCTGAAGTCAGAAACTGGTGTGGAGCTGGCGGCGGAGTTGGAGGCGGAAGTGGGGCTGAAGTAAGAGGCAGAGATGGTGTAGAGCTGGAGTCAGAGGTAGAGCTGGTGTGGAGCTGAAGTCAGAGGCGGAGATGAAGTTGGAGTCAGATGCAAAGCTGGTGTGGGGCTGGAGTCAGAGGTGGAGCTGAAGTGAGACTGGTGTGGAGCTGGAGTCAGAGGTAGAGCTGAAGTCAGGGTTGGAGGTGGAGCTGAAGTCGGAGATTGGTGTGGAGCTGGAGGCGGAGCTGAAGGCAGAGCAGTTCTGGAACTGGAAGCAGAGTCAAAGGCGGAAGTGGGGCTGAAGTCAGAGGCAGAGCTGGAGGCGGAGCTGAAGTCAGAGGCAGAGCTGGAGGCGGTGCTGAAGTCAGAGATGGAGCTGAAGTCAGAGGCAGAGCTGGTGGTGGAGTCAGAGAATGCTCCATTAAACCATATAGTGTACATTCCTTCCCTGTAACACTAGTGAAGTCTTCATGGTATAGTGGATAGTGCTCTGGACTCTCACCCCAGCGACCCGAGTTCAAATCCCGGTGGGACCAAAGAATATATATCATCATGGAAAAGGCGTTGGTGGCGGAGCTGGAGCTGTAGGCGGAGCTGAAGTCAGAGGCGGAGCTGAAGTCAGAGGCAGATTTGGTGTGGTGCCGAAATTGAAGGCGGAGCTGAAGTCAGTGGCAGAGATGGTGTGGCGCTGGAGTTGGAGGAGAAGCTGTAGTCAGAGATGGAACTGAAGTTGTGGTCAGATGCAGAACTGGTGTGGAGCTGGAGTCAGAGGCGGAGCTGAAGTCAGAAACTGGTGTGGAGCTGGCGTCAGAGTTGGAGGCGCAAGTGGGGCTGAAGTCAGAGGCAGAGATGGTGTAGAGCTGGAGTCAGAGGCAGAAATGAAGTCTTAGGTAGAGCTGGTGTGGAACTGAAGTCAGAGGCGGAGATGAAGTTGGAGTCAGATGCAAAGCTGGTGTGGGGCTGGAGTCAGAGGTGGAGCTGAAGTCAGAGACTGGTGTGGAGCTGGAGTCAGAGGTAGAGCTGAAGTCAGGGTTGGAGGTGGAGCTGAAGTCAGAGACTGGTGTGGAGCTGGAGGCGGAGCTGAAGGCAGAGGCAGAGCAGGTCTGTAGCTGGAGGCACAGTCAAAGGTGGAAGTGGGGCTGAAGTCAGAGGCAGAGCTGGAGGCGGAGCTGAAGTCAGAGGCAGAGCTGGAGGCGGTGCTGAAGTCAGAGGTGGAGCTGAAGTCAGAGGCAGAGCTGGTGGTGGAGTCAGAGAATGCTCCATTAAACCATATAGTGTACATTCCTTCCCTGCAACACTAGTGAAGTCTTCATGGTATAGTGGATAGTGCTCTGGACTCTCACCCCAGCGACCCGAGTTCAAATCCCGGTGGGACCAAAGAAAATATGTCATCATGGAAAAGGCGTTGGTGGCGGAGCTGGAGCTGTAGGCGGAGCTGAAGTCAGAGGCGGAGCTGAAGTCAGAGGCAGATTTGGTGTGGTGCCGAAATTGAAAGCGGAGCTGAAGTCAGTGGCAGAGATGGTGTGGAGCTGGAGTTGGAGGAGAAGCTGTAGTCAGAGATGGAACTGAAGTTGTGGTCAGATGCAGAACTGGTGTTGAGCTGGAGTCAGAGGCGGAGCTGAAGTCAGAAACTGGTGTGGAGCTGGCGTCGGAGTTGGAGGCGGAAGTGGGGCTGAAGTCAGAGGCAGAGATGGTGTAGAGCTGGAGTCAGAGGCAGAAATGAAGTCATAGGTAGAGCTGGTGTGGAACTGAAGTCAGAGGCGGAGATGAAGTTGGAGTCAGATGCAAAGCTGGTGTGGGGCTGGAGTCAGAGGTGGAGCTGAAGTCAGAGACTGGTGTGGAGCTGGAGTCAGAGGTAGAGCTGAAGTCAGGGTTGGAGGTGGAGCTGAAGTCACAGACTGGTGTGGAGCTGGAGGCGGAGCTGAAGGCAGAGGCAGAGCAGGTCTGGAGCTGGAGGCACAGTCAAAGGCGGAAGTGGGGCTGAAGTCAGAGGCAGAGCTGGAGGCGGAGCTGAAGTCAGAGGCAGAGCTGGAGGCGGTGCTGAAGTCAGAGGTGGAGCTGAAGTCAGAGGCAGAGCTGGTGGTGGAGTCAGAGAATGCTCCATTAAACCATATAGTGTACATTCCTTCCCTGCAACACTAGTGAAGTCTTCATGGTATAGTGGATAGTGCTCTGGACTCTCACCCCAGCGACCCGAGTTCAAATCCCGGCTGAAGTCAGAGGCAGAGATGGTGTAGAGCTGGAGTCAGAGGCAGAAATGAAGTCAGAGGTAGAGCTGGTGTGGAGCTGAAGTCAGAGGCGGAGATGAAATTGGAGTCAGATGCAAAGATGGTGTGGGGCTGGAGTCAGAGGTGGAGCTGAAGTGAGACTGGTGTGGAGCTGGAGTCAGAGGTAGAGCTGAAGTCAGGGTTGGAGGTGGAGCTGAAGTCGGACACTGGTGTGGAGCTGGAGGCGGAGCTGAAGGCAGAGGCAGAGCAGGTCTGGAGCTGGAGGCAGAGTCAAAGGCGGAAGTGGGGCTGAAGTCAGAGGCAGAGCTGGAGGCGGAGTTGAAGTCAGAGGCAGAGCTGGAGGCGGTGCTGAAGTCAGAGGTGGAGCTGAAGTCAGAGGCAGAGCTGGTGGTGGAGTCAGAGAATGCTCCATTAAACCATATAGTGTACATTCCTTCCCTGCAACACTAGTGAAGTCTTCATGGTATAGTGGATAGTGCTCTGGACTCTCACCCCAGCGACCCGAGTTCAAATCCCGGTGGGACCAAAGAAAATATGTCATAATGGAAAAGGCGTTGGTGGCGGAGCTGGAGCTGTAGGCGGAGCTGAAGTCAGAGGCGGAGCTGAAGTCAGAGGCAGATTTGGTGTGGTGCTGAAATTGAAGGCGGAGCTGAAGTCAGTGGCAGAGATGGTGTGGAGCTGGAGTTGGAGGAGAAGCTGTGGTCAGAGATGGAACTGAAGTTGTGGTCAGATGCAGAACTGGTGTGGAGCTGGAGTCAGAGGCGGAGCTGAAGTCAGAAACTGGTGTGGAGCTGGCGTCGGAGTTGGAGGCGGAAGTGGGGCTGAAGTCAGAGGCAGAGATGGTGTAGAGCTGGAGTCAGAGGCAGAAATGAAGTCATAGGTAGAGCTGGTGTGGAACTGAAGTCAGAGGCGGAGATGAAGTTGGAGTCAGATGCAAAGCTGGTGTGGGGCTGGAGTCAGAGGTGGAGCTGAAGTCAGAGACTGGTGTGGAGCTGGAGTCAGAGGTAGAGCTGAAGTCAGGATTGGAGGTGGAGCTGAAGTCAGAGACTGGTGTGGAGCTGGAGGCGGAGCTGAAGGCAGAGGCAAAGGAGGTCTGGAGCTGGAGGCACAGTCAAAGGCGGAAGTGGGGCTGAAGTCAGAGGCGGAGCTGAAGTCAGAGGCGGAGATGAAGTTGGAGTCAGATGCAAAGCTGGTGTGGGGCTGGAGTCAGAGGTGGAGCTGAAGTGAGACTGGTGTGGAGCTGGAGTCAAAGGTAGAGCTGAAGTCAGGGTTGGAGGTGGAGCTGAAGTCGGACACTGGTGTGGAGCTGGAGGCGGAGCTGAAGGCAGAGGCAGAGCAGGTCTGGAGCTGGAGGCAGAGTCAAAGGCGGAAGTGGGGCTGAAGTCAGAGGCAGAGCTGGAGGCTGAGCTGAAGTCAGAGGCAGAGCTGGAGGCGGTGCTGAAGTCAGAGGTGGAGCTGAAGTCAGAGGCAGAGCTGGTGGTGGAGTCAGAGAATGCTCCATTAAACCATATAGTGTACATTCCTTCCCTGCAACACTAGTGAAGTCTTCATGGTATAGTGGATAGTGCTCTGGACTCTCACCCCAGCGACCCGAGTTCAAATCCCGGTGGGACCAAAGAAAATATGTCATCATGGAAAAGGCGTTGGTGGCGGAGCTGGAGCTGTAGCCGGAGCTGAAGTCAGAGGCGGAGCTGAAGTCAGAGGCAGATTTGGTGTGGTGCCGAAATTGAAGGCGGAGCTGAAGTCAGTGGCAGAGATGGTGTGGAGCTGGAGTTGGAAGAGAAGCTGTTGTCAGAGATGGAACTGAAGTTGTGGTCAGATGCAGAACTGGTGTGGAGCTGGAGTCAGAGGCGGAGCTGAAGTCAGAAACTGGTGTGGAGCTGGCGTCGGAGTTGGAGGCGGAAGTGGGGCTGAAGTCAGAGGCAGAGATGGTGTAGAGCTGGAGTCAGAGGTAGAGCTGGTGTGGAGCTGAAGTCAGAGGCGGAGATAAAATTGGAGTCAGATGCAAAGCTGGTGTGGGGCTGGAGTCAGAGGTGGAGCTGAAGTGAGACTGGTGTGGAGCTGGAGTCAGAGGTAGAGCTGAAGTCAGGGTTGGAGGTGGAGCTGAAGTCGGACACTGGTGTGGAGCTGGAGGCGGAGCTGAAGGCAGAGGCAGAGCAGGTCTGGAGCTGGAGGCAGAGTCAAAGGCGGAAGTGGGGCTGAAGTCAGAGGCAGAGCTGGAGGCGGAGCTGAAGTCAGAGGCAGAGCTGGAGGCGGTGCTGAAGTCAGAGGTGGAGCTGAAGTCAGAGGCAGAGCTGGTGGTGGAGTCAGAGAATGCTCCATTAAACCATATAGTGTACATTCCTTCCCTGCAACACTAGTGAAGTCTTCATGGTATAGTGGATAGTGCTCTGGACTCTCACCCCAGCGACCAGAGTTCAAATCCCGGCTGAAGTCAGAGGCAGAGATGGTGTAGAGCTGGAGTCAGAGGCAGAAATGAAGTCAGAGGTAGAGCTGGTGTGGAGCTGAAGTCAGAGGCGGAGATGAAATTGGAGTCAGATGCAAAGCTGGTGTGGGGCTGGAGTCAGAGGTGGAGCTGAAGTGAGACTGGTGTGGAGCTGGAGTCAGAGGTAGAGCTGAAGTCAGGGTTGGAGGTGGAGCTGAAGTCGGACACTGGTGTGGAGCTGGAGGCGGAGCTGAAGGCAGAGGCAGAGCAGGTCTGGAGCTGGAGGCAGAGTCAAAGGCGGAAGTGGGGCTGAAGTCAGAGGCAGAGCTGGAGGCGGAGCTGAAGTCAGAGGCAGAGCTGGAGGCGGAGCTGAAGTCAGAGGCAGAGCTGGAGGCGGTGCTGAAGTCAGAGGTGGAGCTGAAGTCAGAGGCAGAGCTGGTGGTGGAGTCAGAGAATGCTCCATTAAACCATATAGTGTACATTCCTTCCCTGCAACACTAGTGAAGTCTTCATGGTATAGTGGATAGTGCTCTGGACTCTCACCCCAGCGACCCGAGTTCAAATCCCGGTGGGACCAAAGAAAATATGTCATCATGGAAAAGGCGTTGGTGGCGGAGCTGGAGCTGTAGGCGGAGCTGAAGTCAGAGGCGGAGCTGAAGTCAGAGGCAGATTTGGTGTGGTGCCGAAATTGGAGGCGGAGCTGAAGTCAGTGGCAGAGATGGTGTGGAGCTGGAGTTGGAGGAGAAGCTGTTGTCAGAGATGGAACTGAAGTTGTGGTCAGATGCAGAACTGGTGTGGAGCTGGAGTCAGAGGCGGAGCTGAAGTCAGAAACTGGTGTGGAGCTGGCGGCGGAGTTGGAGGCGGAAGTGGGGCTGAAGTCAGAGGCAGAGATGGTGAAGAGCTGGAGTCAGAGGAAGAAATGAAGTCAGAGGTAGAGCTGGTGTGGAGCTGAAGTCAGAGGTGGAGATGAAGTTGGAGTCAGATGCAAAGCTGGTGTGGGGCTGGAGTCAGAGGTGGAGCTGAAGTCAGAGACTGGTGTGGAGCTGGAGTCAGAGGTAGAGCTGAAGTCAGGGTTGGAGGTGGAGCTGAAGTCAGAGACTGGTGTGGAGCTGGAGGCGGAGCTGAAGGCAGAGGCAGAGGAGGTCTGGAGCTGGAGGCAGAGTCAAAGGCGGAAGTGGGGCTGAAGTCAGAGGCAGAGCTGGAGGCGGAGCTGAAGTCAGAGGCAGAGCTGGAGGCGGAGCTGAAGTCAGAGGCAGAGCCGGAGGCGGTGCTGAAGTCAGAGGTGGAGCTGAAGTCAGAGGCAGAGCTGGTGGTGGAGTCAGAGAATGCTCCATTAAACCATATAGTGTACATTCCTTCCCTGCAACACTAGTGAAGTCTTAATGGTATAGTGGATAGTGCTCTGGACTCTCACCCCAGCGACCCGAGTTCAAATCCCGGTGGGACCAAAGAAAATATGTCATCATGGAAAAGGTGATGGAGGCGGAGCTGGAGCTGTAGGCGGAGCTGAAGTCAGAGGCGGACCTGAAGTCAGAGGCAGATTTGGTGTGGCGCCGGAATTGGAAGCGTAGCTGAAGTCAGTGGCAGAGATGGTGTGGAACTGGAGTTGGAGGAGGAGCTGTAATGTGAGATGGAACTGAAGTTGAAGTCAGATGCAGAACTGGTGTGGAGCTGGAGTCAGAGGTGGAGCTGAAGTCAGAAACTGGTGTGGAGCTGGCGGCGGAGTTGGAGGCGGAAGTGGGGCTGAAGTCAGAGGCAGAGATGGTGTAGAGCTGGAGTCAGAGGTAGAGCTGGTGTGGAGCTGAAGTCAGAGGCGGAGATAAAATTGGAGTCAGATGCAAAGCTGGTGTGGGGCTGGAGTCAGAGGTGGAGCTGAAGTGAGACTGGTGTGGAGCTGGAGTCAGAGGTAGAGCTGAAGTCAGGGTTGGAGGTGGAGCTGAAGTCGGACACTGGTGTGGAGCTGGAGGCGGAGCTGAAGGCAGAGGCAGAGCAGGTCTGGAGCTGGAGGCAGAGTCAAAGGCGGAAGTGGGGCTGAAGTCAGAGGCAGAGCTGGAGGTGGAGCTGAAGTCAGAGGCAGAGGTGGAGGCGGTGCTGAAGTCTGAGGTGGAGCTGAAGTCAGAGGCAGAGCTGGTGGTGGAGTCAGAGAATGCTCCATTAAACCATATAGTGTACATTCCTTCCTTGCAACACTAGTGAAGTCTTCATGGTATAGTGGATAGTGCTCTGGACTCTCACCCCAGCGACCCGAGTTCAAATCCCGGTGGGACCAAAGAAAATATGTCATCATGGAAAAGGCGTTGGTGGCGGAGCTGGAGCTGTAGGCGGAGCTGAAGTCAGAGGCAGATTTGGTGTGGTGCCGAAATTGAAGGCGGAGCTGAAGTCAGTGGCAGAGATGGTGTGGAGCTGGAGTTGGAGGAGAAGCTGTGGTCAGAGATGGAACTGAAGTTGTGGTCAGATGCGGAGCTGGAGCTGTAGGCGGAGCTGAAGTCAGAGGCGGACCTGAAGTCAGAGGCAGATTTGGTGTGGCGCCGGAATTGGAAGCGGAGCTGAAGTAAGTGGCAGAGATGGTGTGGAACTGGAGTTGGAGGAGGAGCTGTAGTGTGAGATGGAACTGAAGTTGAAGTCAGATGCAGAACTGGTGTGGAGCTGGAGTCAGAGGTGGAGCTGAAGTCAGAAACTGGTGTGAAGCTGGTGGCGGAGTTGGAGGCGGAAGTGGGGCTAAAGTCAGAGGCAGAGATGGTGTAGAGCTGGAGTCAGAGGCAGAAATGAAGTCAGAGGTAGAGCTGGTGTGGAGCTGAAGTCAGAGGCGGAGATGAAGTTGGAGTCAGATGCAAAGCTGGTGTGGGGCTGGAGTCAGAGGTGGAGCTGAAGTGAGACTGGTGTGGAGCTGGAGTCAAAGGTAGAGCTGAAGTCAGGGTTGGAGGTGGAGCTGAAGTCGGACACTGGTGTGGAGCTGGAGGCGGAGCTGAAGGCAGAGGCAGAGCAGGTCTGGAGCTGGAGGCAGAGTCAAAGGCGGAAGTGGGGCTGAAGTCAGAGGCAGAGCTGGAGGCGGAGCTGAAGTCAGAGGCAGAGCTGGAGGCGGAGCTGAAGTTAGAGGCAGAGCTGGAGGCGGTGCTGAAGTCAGAGGTGGAGCTGAAGTCAGAGGCAGAGCTGGTGGTGGAGTCAGAGAATGCTCCATTAAACCATATAGTGTACATTCCTTCCCTGCAACACTAGTGAAGTCTTCATGGTATAGTGGATAGTGCTCTGGACTCTCACCCCAGCGACCCGAGTTCAAATCCCGGTGGGACCAAAGAAAATATGTCATCATGGAAAAGGCGTTGGTGTTGGAGCTGGAGCTGTAGGCGGAGCTGAAGTCAGAGGCGGAGCTGAAGTCAGAGGCAGATTTGGTGTGGTGCCGAAATTGGAGGCGGAGCTGAAGTCAGTGGCAGAGATGGTGTGGAGCTGGAGTTGGAGGAGAAGCTGTAGTCAGAGATGGAACTGAAGTTGTGGAGTCAGAGGCAGAAATGAAGTCAGACGTAGAGCTGGTGTGGAGCTGAAGTCAGAGGCGGACATGAAGTTGGAGTCAGATGCAAAGCTGGTGTGGGGCTGGAGTCAGAGGTGGAGCTGAAGTCAGAGACTGGTGTGGAGCTGGAGTCAGAGGTAGAGCTGAAGTCAGGGTTGGAGGTGGAGCTGAAGTCAGAGACTGGTGTGGCGCTGGAGGCGGAGCTGAAGGCAGAGGCAGAGCAGGTCTGGAGCTGGAGGCACAGTCAAAGGCGGAAGTGGGGCTGAAGTCAGAGGCAGAGCTGGAGGCGGAGCTGAAGTCAGAGGCAGAGCTGGAGGCGGTGCTGAAGTCAGAGGCAGAAATGAAGTCAGAGGTAGAGCTGGTGTGGAGCTGAAGTCAGAGGTGGAGATGAAGTTGGAGTCAGATGCAAAGCTGGTGTGGGGCTGGAGTCAGAGGTGGAGCTGAAGTCAGAGACTGGTGTGGAGCTGGAGTCAGAGGTAGAGCTGAAGTCAGGGTTGGAGGTGGAGCTGAAGTCAGAGACTGGTGTGGAGCTGAAGGCGGAGCTGAAGGCAGAGGCAGAGGAGGTCTGGAGCTGGAGGCAGAGTCAAAGGCGGAAGTGGGGCTGAAGTCAGAGGCAGAGCTGGAAGCGGAGCTGAAGTCAGAGGCAGAGCCGGAGGCGGTGCTGAAGTCAGAGGTGGAGCTGAAGTCAGAGGCAGAGCTGGTGGTGGAGTCAGAGAATGCTCCATTAAACCATATAGTGTACATTCCTTCCCTGCAACACTAGTGAAGTCTTAATGGTATAGTGGATAGTGCTCTGGACTCTCACCCCAGCGACCCGAGTTCAAATCCCGGTGGGACCAAAGAAAATATGTCATCATGGAAAAGGTGATGGAGGCGGAGCTGGAGCTGTAGGCGGAGCTGAAGTCAGAGGCGGACCTGAAGTCAGAGGCAGATTTGGTGTGGCGCCGGAATTGGAAGCGGAGCTGAAGTCAGTGGCAGAGATGGTGTGGAACTGGAGTTGGAGGAGGAGCTGTAATGTGAGATGGAACTGAAGTTGAAGTCAGATGCAGAACTGGTGTGGAGCTGGAGTCAGAGGTGGAGCTGAAGTCAGAAACTGGTGTGGAGCTGGCGGCGGAGTTGGAGGCGGAAGTGGGGCTGAAGTCAGAGGCAGAGATGGTGTAGAGCTGGAGTCAGAGGTAGAGCTGGTGTGGAGCTGAAGTCAGAGGCGGAGATAAAATTGGAGTCAGATGCAAAGCTGGTGTGGGGCTGGAGTCAGAGGTGGATCTGAAGTGAGACTGGTGTGGAGCTGGCGTCAGAGGTAGAGCTGAAGTCAGGGTTGGAGGTGGAGCTGAAGTCGGACACTGGTGTGGAGCTGGAGGCGGAGCTGAAGGCAGAGGCAGAGCAGGTCTGGAGCTGGAGGCAGAGTCAAAGGCGGAAGTGGGGCTGAAGTCAGAGGCAGAGCTGGAGGCGGAGCTGAAGTCAGAGGCAGAGCTGGAGGCGGTGCTGAAGTCAGAGGTGGAGCTGAAGTCAGAGGCAGAGCTGGTGGTGGAGTCAGAGAATGCTCCATTAAACCATATAGTGTACATTCCTTCCCTGCAACACTAGTGAAGTCTTCATGGTATAGTGGATAGTGCTCTGGACTCTCACCCCAGCGACCCGAGTTCAAATCCCGGCTGAAGTCAGAGGCAGAGATGGTGTAGAGCTGGAGTCAGAGGCAGAAATGAAGTCAGAGGTAGAGCTGGTGTGGAGCTGAAGTCAGAGGCGGAGATGAAATTGGAGTCAGATGCAAAGCTGGTGTGGGGCTGGAGTCAGAGGTGGAGCTGAAGTGAGACTGGTGTGGAGCTGGAGTCAGAGGTAGAGCTGAAGTCAGGGTTGGAGGTGGAGCTGAAGTCGTACACTGGTGTGGAGCTGGAGGCGGAGCTGAAGGCAGAGGCAGAGCAGGTCTGGAGCTGGAGGCAGAGTCAAAGGCGGAAGTGGGGCTGAAGTCAGAGGCAGAGCTGGAGGCGGAGCTGAAGTCAGAGGCAGAGCTGGAGGCGGAGCTGAAGTCAGAGGCAGAGCTGGAGGCGGTGCTGAAGTCAGAGGTGGAGCTGAAGTCAGAGGCAGAGCTGGTGGTGGAGTCAGAGAATGCTCCATTAAACCATATAGTGTACATTCCTTCCCTGCAACACTAGTGAAGTCTTCATGGTATAGTGGATAGTGCTCTGGACTCTCACCCCAGCGACCCGAGTTCAAATCCCGGTGGGACCAAAGAAAATATGTCATCATGGAAAAGGCGTTGGTGGCGGAGCTGGAGCTGTAGGCGGAGCTGAAGTCAGAGGCGGAGCTGAAGTCAGAGGCAGATTTGGTGTGGTGCCGAAATTGGAGGCGGAGCTGAAGTCAGTGGCAGAGATGGTGTGGAGCTGGAGTTGGAGGAGAAGCTGTTGTCAGAGATGGAACTGAAGTTGTGGTCAGATGCAGAACTGGTGTGGAGCTGGAGTCAGAGGCGGAGCTGAAGTCAGAAACTGGTGTGGAGCTGGCGGCGGAGTTGGAGGCGGAAGTGGGGCTGAAGTCAGAGGCAGAGATGGTGAAGAGCTGGAGTCAGAGGCAGAAATGAAGTCAGAGGTAGAGCTGGTGTGAAGCTGAAGTCAGAGGTGGAGATGAAGTTGGAGTCAGATGCAAAGCTGGTGTGGGGCTGGAGTCAGAGGTGGAGCTGAAGTCAGAGACTGGTGTGGAGCTGGAGTCAGAGGTAGAGCTGAAGTCAGGGTTGGAGGTGGAGCTGAAGTCAGAGACTGGTGTGGAGCTGGAGGCGGAGCTGAAGGCAGAGGCAGAGGAGGTCTGGAGCTGGAGGCAGAGTCAAAGGCGGAAGTGGGGCTGAAGTCAGAGGCAGAGCTGGAGGCGGAGCTGAAGTCAGAGGCAGAGCCGGAGGCGGTGCTGAAGTCAGAGGTGGAGCTGAAGTCAGAGGCAGAGCTGGTGGTGGAGTCAGAGAATGCTCCATTAAACCATATAGTGTACATTCCTTCCCTGCAACACTAGTGAAGTCTTAATGGTATAGTGGATAGTGCTCTGGACTCTCACCCCAGCGACCCGAGTTCAAATCCCGGTGGGACCAAAGAAAATATGTCATCATGGAAAAGGTGATGGAGGCGGAGCTGGAGCTGTAGGCGGAGCTGAAGTCAGAGGCGGACCTGAAGTCAGAGGCAGATTTGGTGTGGCGCCGGAATTGGAAGCGTAGCTGAAGTCAGTGGCAGAGATGGTGTGGAACTCGAGTTGGAGGAGGAGCTGTAATGTGAGATGGAACTGAAGTTGAAGTCAGATGCAGAACTGGTGTGGAGCTGGAGTCAGAGGTGGAGCTGAAGTCAGAAACTGGTGTGGAGCTGGCGGCGGAGTTGGAGGCGGAAGTGGGGCTGAAGTCAGAGGCAGAGATTGTGTAGAGCTGGAGTCAGAGGTAGAGCTGGTGTGGAGCTGAAGTCAGAGGCGGAGATAAAATTGGAGTCAGATGCAAAGCTGGTGTGGGGCTGGAGTCAGAGGTGGAGCTGAAGTGAGACTGGTGTGGAGCTGGAGTCAGAGGTAGAGCTGAAGTCAGGGTTGGAGGTGGAGCTGAAGTCGGACACTGGTGTGGAGCTGGAGGCGGAGCTGAAGGCAGAGGCAGAGCAGGTCTGGAGCTGGAGGCAGAGTCAAAGGCGGAAGTGGGGCTGAAGTCAGAGGCAGAGCTGGAGGTGGAGCTGAAGTCAGAGGCAGAGGTGGAGGCGGTGCTGAAGTCAGAGGTGGAGCTGAAGTCAGAGGCAGAGCTGGTGGTGGAGTCAGAGAATGCTCCATTAAACCATATAGTGTACATTCCTTCCCTGCAACACTAGTGAAGTCTTCATGGTATAGTGGATAGTGCTCTGGACTCTCACCCCAGCGACCCGAGTTCAAATCCCGGTGGGACCAAAGAAAATATGTCATCATGGAAAAGGCGTTGGTGGCGGAGCTGGAGCTGTAGGCGGAGCTGAAGTCAGAGGCAGATTTGGTGTGGTGCCGAAATTGAAGGCGGAGCTGAAGTCAGTGGCAGAGATGGTGTGGAGCTGGAGTTGGAGGAGAAGCTGTGGTCAGAGATGGAACTGAAGTTGTGGTCAGATGCGGAGCTGGAGCTGTAGGCGGAGCTGAAGTCAGAGGCGGACCTGAAGTCAGAGGCAGATTTGGTGTGGCGCCGGAATTGGAAGCGGAGCTGAAGTAAGTGGCAGAGATGGTGTGGAACTGGAGTTGGAGGAGGAGCTGTAGTGTGAGATGGAACTGAAGTTGAAGTCAGATGTAGAACTGGTGTGGAGCTGGAGTCAGAGGTGGAGCTGAAGTCAGAAACTGGTGTGGAGCTGGTGGCGGAGTTGGAGGCGGAAGTGGGGCTGAAGTCAGAGGCAGAGATGGTGTAGAGCTGGAGTCAGAGGCAGAAATGAAGTCAGAGGTAGAGCTGGTGTGGAGCTGAAGTCAGAGGCGGAGATGAAGTTGGAGTCAGATGCAAAGCTGGTGTGGGGCTGGAGTCAGAGGTGGAGCTGAAGTGAGACTGGTGTGGAGCTGGAGTCAAAGGTAGAGCTGAAGTCAGGGTTGGAGGTGGAGCTGAAGTCGGACACTGGTGTGGAGCTGGAGGCGGAGCTGAAGGCAGAGGCAGAGCAGGTCTGGAGCTGGAGGCAGAGTCAAAGGCGGAAGTGGGGCTGAAGTCAGAGGCAGAGCTGGAGGCGGAGCTGAAGTCAGAGGCAGAGCTGGAGGCGGAGCTGAAGTTAGAGGCAGAGCTGGAGGCGGTGCTGAAGTCAGAGGTGGAGCTGAAGTCAGAGGCAGAGCTGGTGGTGGAGTCAGAGAATGCTCCATTAAACCATATAGTGTACATTCCTTCCCTGCAACACTAGTGAAGTCTTCATGGTATAGTGGATAGTGCTCTGGACTCTCACCCCAGCGACCCGAGTTCAAATCCCGGTGGGACCAAAGAAAATATGTCATCATGGAAAAGGCGTTGGTGTTGGAGCTGGAGCTGTAGGCGGAGCTGAAGTCAGAGGCGGAGCTGAAGTCAGAGGCAGATTTGGTGTGGTGCCGAAATTGGAGGCGGAGCTGAAGTCAGTGGCAGAGATGGTGTGGAGCTGGAGTTGGAGGAGAAGCTGTAGTCAGAGATGGAACTGAAGTTGTGGAGTCAGAGGCAGAAATGAAGTCAGACGTAGAGCTGGTGTGGAGCTGAAGTCAGAGGCGGACATGAAGTTGGAGTGAGATGCAAAGCTGGTGTGGGGCTGGAGTCAGAGGTGGAGCTGAAGTCAGAGACTGGTGTGGAGCTGGAGTCAGAGGTAGAGCTGAAGTCAGGGTTGGAGGTGGAGCTGAAGTCAGAGACTGGTGTGGCGCTGGAGGCGGAGCTGAAGGCAGAGGCAGAGCAGGTCTGGAGCTGGAGGCACAGTCAAAGGCGGAAGTGGGGCTGAAGTCAGAGGCAGAGCTGGAGGCGGAGCTGAAGCTGGAGGCGGTGCTGAAGTCAGAGGTGGAGCTGAAGTCAGAGGCAGAGCTGGTGGTGGAGTCAGAGAATGCTCCATTAAACCATATAGTGTACATTCCTTCCCTGCAACACTAGTGAAGTCTTCATGGTATAGTGGATAGTGCTCTGGACTCTCACCCCAGCGACCCGAGTTCAAATCCCGGCTGAAGTCAGAGGCAGAGATGGTGTAGAGCTGGAGTCAGAGGCAGAAATGAAGTCAGAGGTAGAGCTGGTGTGGAGCTGAAGTCAGAGGCGGAGATGAAGTAGGAGTCAGATGCACAGCTGGTGTGGGGCTGGAGTTGGAGGCAGAGCTGGTGTGGAGCTGAAGTCAGAGGTGGAGCTGAAGTCAGAGACTGGTGTGGAGCTGGAGTCAGAGGTAGAGCTGAAGTCAGGGTTGGAGGTGGAGCTGAAGTCGGAGACTGGTGTGGAACTGGAGGCGGAGCTGAAGGCAGAGGCAGAGCAGGTCTGGAGCTGGAGGCAGAGTCAAAGGCGGAAGTGGGGCTGAAGTCAGAGGCAGAGCTGGAGGCGGAGCTGAAGTCAGAGGCAGAGCTGGAGGCGGTGCTGAAGTCAGAGGCAGAGTTGGTGGTGGAGTCAGAGAATGCTCCATTAAACCATATAGTGTACATTCCTTCCCTGCAACACTAGTGAAGTCTTAATGGTATAGTGGATAGTGCTCTGGACTCTCACCCCAGCGACCCGAGTTCAAATCCCGGTGGGACCAAAGAAAATATGTCATCATGGAAAAGGTGTTGGAGGCGGAGCTGGAGCTGTAGGCGGAGCTGAAGTCAGAGGCGGACCTGAAGTCAGAGGCAGATTTGGTGTGGCGCCGGAATTGGAAGCGGAGCTGAAGTAAGTGGCAGAGATGGTGTGGAACTGGAGTTGGAGGAGGAGCTGTAGTGTGAGATGGAACTTAAGTTGTGGTCAGATGCAGAACTGGTGTGGAGCTGGAGTCAGGGGCGGAGCTGAAGTCAGAAACCGGTGTGGAGCTGGCGGCGGAGTTGGAGGCGGAAGTGGGGCTGAAGTCAGAGGCAGAGATGGTGTAGAGCTGGAGTCAGAGGCAGACATGAAGTCAGAGGTAGAGCTGGTATGGAGCTGAGGTCAGAGGCGGAGATGAAGTTGGTGTCAGATCAAATCTGGTGTGGGGCTGGAGTCAGAGGTGGAGCTGAAGTGAGACTGGTGTGGAGCTGGAGTCAGAGGTAGAGCTGAAGTCAGGGTTGGAGGTGGAGCTGAAGTCGGAGACTGGTGTGGAGCTGGAGGCGGAGCTGAAGGCAGAGGCAGAGCAGGTCTGGAGCTGGAGGCAGAGTCAAAGGCGGAAGTGGGGCTGAAGTCAGAGGCAGAGCTGGAGGCGGAGCTGAAGTCAGAGGCAGAGCTGGAGGCGGTGCTGAAGTCAGAGGTGGAGCTGAAGTCAGAGGCAGAGCTGGTGGTGGAGTCAGAGAATGCTCCATTAAACCATATAGTGTACATTCCTTCCCTGCAACACTAGTGAAGTCTTAATGGTATAGTGGATAGTGCTCTGGACTCTCACCCCAGCGACCCGAGTTCAAATCTCGGTGGGACCAAAGAAAATATGTCATCATGGAAAAGGTGTTGGAGGCGGAGCTGGAGCTGTAGGCGGAGCTGAAGTCAGAGGCGGACCTGAACTCAGAGGCAGATTTGGTGTGGCGCCGGAATTGGAAGCGGAGCTGAAGTCAGTGGCAGAGAAGGTGTGGAACTGGAGTTGGAGGAGGAGCTGTAGTGTCAGATGGAACTGAAGTTGAAGTCAGATGCAGAACTGGTGTGGAGCTGGACTCAGAGGTGGAGCTGAAGTCAGAAACTGGTGTGGAGCTGGTGGCGGAGTTGGAGGCGGAAGTGGGGCTGAAGTCAGAGGCAGACATGGTGTAGAGCTGGAGCCAGAGGCAGAAATGAAGTCAGAGGTAGAGCTGGTGTGGAGCTGTAGTCAGAGGTAGAGCTGAAGTCAGGGTTGGAGGTGGAGCTGAACTCGGAGACTGGTGTGGAGCTGGAGGCGGAGCTGAAGGCAGAGGCAGAGCAGGTCTGGAGCTGGAGGCAGAGTCAAAGGCGGAAGTGGGGCTGAAGTCAGAGGCAGAGCTGGAGGCGGAGCTGAAGTCAGAGGCAAAGCTGGAGGCGGTGCTGAAGTCAGAGGTGGAGCTGAAGTCAGAGGCAGAGCTGGTGGTGGAGTCAGAGAATGCTCCATTAAACCATATAGTGTACATTCCTTCCCTGCAACACTAGTGAAGTCTTCATGGTATAGTGGGTAGTGCTCTGGACTCTCACCCCAGCGACCCGAGTTCAAATCCCGGTGGGACCAAAGAAAATATGTCATCATGGAAAAGGCGTTGGCGGCGGAGCTGGAGCTGTAGGCGGAGCTGAAGTCAGAGGCGGACGTGAAGTCAGAGGCAGATTTGGTGTGGTGCCGAAATTGAAGGCGGGCTGAAGTCAGTGGCAGAGATGGTGTGGAGCTGGAGTTGGAGGAGAAGCTGTAGTCAGAGATGGAACTGAAGTTGTGGAGTCAGAGGCAGAAATGAAGTCAGAGGTAGAGCTGGTGTGGAGCTGAAGTCAGAGGCGGAGATGAAGTTGGAGTCAGATGCAAAGCTGGTGTGGGGCTGGAGTCAGAGGTGGAGCTGAAGTCAGAGACTGGTGTGGAGCTGGAGTCAGAGGTAGAGCTGAAGTCAGGGTTGGAGGTGGAGCTGTAGTCAGAGACTGGTGTGGAGCTGGAGGCGGAGCTGAAGGCAGAGGCAGAGCAGGTCTGGAGCTGGAGGCACAGTCAAAGGCGGAAGTGGGGCTGAAGTCAGAGACAGGGCTGGAGGCGGAGCTGAAGTCAGAGGCAGAGCTGGAGGCGGTGCTGAAGTCAGAGGTGGAGCTGAAGTCAGATGCAGAGCTGGTGGTGGAGTCAGAGAATGCTCCATTAAACCATATAGTGTACATTCCTTCCATGCAACACTAGTGAAGTCTTCATGGTATAGTGGATAGTGCTCTGGACTCTCACCCCAGCGACCCGAGTTCAAATCCCGGCTGAAGTCAGAGGCAGAGATGGTGTAGAGCTGGAGTCAGAGGCAGAAATGAAGTCAGAGGTAGAGCTGGTGTGGAGCTGAAGTCAGAGGCGGAGATGAAGTAGGAGTCAGATGCAAAGCTGGTGTGGGGCTGGAGTTGGAGGCAGAGCTGGTGTGGAGCTGAAGTCAGAGGTGGAGCTGAAGTCAGGGACTGGTGTGGAGCTGGAGTCAGAGGTAGAGCTGAAGTCAGGGTTGGAGGTGGAGCTGAAGTCGGAGACTGGTGTGGAGCTGGAGGCGGAGCTGAAGGCAGAGGCAGACCAGGTCTGGAGCTGGAGGCAGAGTCAAAGGCGGAAGTGGGGCTGAAGTCAGAGGCAGAGCTGGAGGCGGAGCTGAAGTCAGAGGCAGAGCTGGAGGCGGTGCTGAAGTCAGAGGCAGAGTTGGTGGTGGAGTCAGAGAATGCTCCATTAAACCATATAGTGTACATTCCTTCCCTGCAACACTAGTGAAGTCTTAATGGTATAGTGGATAGTGCTCTGGACTCTCACCCCAGCGACCCGAGTTCAAATCCCGGTGGGACCAAAGAAAATATGTCATCATGGAAAAGGTGTTGGAGGCGGAGCTGGAGCTGTAGGCGGAGCTGAAGTCAGAGGCGGACCTGAAGTCAGAGGCAGATTTGGTGTGGCGCCGGAATTGGAAGCGGAGCTGAAGTAAGTGGCAGAGATGGTGTGGAACTGGAGTTGGAGGAGGAGCTGTAGTGTGAGATGGAACTTAAGTTGTGGTCAGATGCAGAACTGGTGTGGAGCTGGAGTCAGAGGCGGAGCTGAAGTCAGAAACCGGTGTGGAGCTGGCGGCGGAGTTGGAGGCGGAAGTGGGGCTGAAGTCAGAGGCAGAGATGGTGTAGAGCTGGAGTCAGAGGCAGACATGAAGTCAGAGGTAGAGCTGGTATGGAGCTGAGGTCAGAGGCGGAGATGAAGTTGGTGTCAGATGCAAATCTGGTGTGGGGCTGGAGTCAGAGGTGGAGCTGAAGTGAGACTGGTGTGGAGCTGGAGTCAGAGGTAGAGCTGAAGTCAGGGTTGGAGGTGGAGCTGAAGTCGGAGACTGGTGTGGAGCTGGAGGCGGAGCTGAAGGCAGAGGCAGAGCAGGTCTGGAGCTGGAGGCAGAGTCAAAGGCGGAAGTGGGGCTGAAGTCAGAGGCAGAGCTGGAGGCGGAGCTGAAGTCAGAGGCAGAGCTGGAGGCGGTGCTGAAGTCAGAGGTGGAGCTGAAGTCAGAGGCAGAGCTGGTGGTGGAGTCAGAGAATGCTCCATTAAACCATATAGTGTACATTCCTTCCCTGCAACACTAGTGAAGTCTTAATGGTATAGTGGATAGTGCTCTGGACTCTCACCCCAGCGACCCGAGTTCAAATCTCGGTGGGACCAAAGAAAATATGTCATCATGGAAAAGGTGTTGGAGGCGGAGCTGGAGCTGTAGGCGGAGCTGAAGTCAGAGGCGGACCTGAACTCAGAGGCAGATTTGGTGTGGCGCCGGAATTGGAAGCGGAGCTGAAGTCAGTGGCAGAGAAGGTGTGGAACTGGAGTTGGAGGAGGAGCTGTAGTGTCAGATGGAACTGAAGTTGAAGTCAGATGCAGAACTGGTGTGGAGCTGGACTCAGAGGTGGAGCTGAAGTCAGAAACTGGTGTGGAGCTGGTGGCGGAGTTGGAGGCGGAAGTGGGGCTGAAGTCAGAGGCAGACATGGTGTAGAGCTGGAGCCAGAGGCAGAAATGAAGTCAGAGGTAGAGCTGGTGTGGAGCTGTAGTCAGAGGTAGAGCTGAAGTCAGGGTTGGAGGTGGAGCTGAACTCGGAGACTGGTGTGGAGCTGGAGGCGGAGCTGAAGGCAGAGGCAGAGCAGGTCTGGAGCTGGAGGCAGAGTCAAAGGCGGAAGTGGGGCTGAAGTCAGAGGCAGAGCTGGAGGCGGAGCTGAAGTCAGAGGCAAAGCTGGAGGCGGTGCTGAAGTCAGAGGTGGAGCTGAAGTCAGAGGCAGAGCTGGTGGTGGAGTCAGAGAATGCTCCATTAAACCATATAGTGTACATTCCTTCCCTGCAACACTAGTGAAGTCTTCATGGTATAGTGGGTAGTGCTCTGGACTCTCACCCCAGCGACCCGAGTTCAAATCCCGGTGGGACCAAAGAAAATATGTCATCATGGAAAAGGCGTTGGCGGCGGAGCTGGAGCTGTAGGCGGAGCTGAAGTCAGAGGCGGACGTGAAGTCAGAGGCAGATTTGGTGTGGTGCCGAAATTGAAGGCGGGCTGAAGTCAGTGGCAGAGATGGTGTGGAGCTGGAGTTGGAGGAGAAGCTGTAGTCAGAGATGGAACTGAAGTTGTGGAGTCAGAGGCAGAAATGAAGTCAGAGGTAGAGCTGGTGTGGAGCTGAAGTCAGAGGCGGAGATGAAGTTGGAGTCAGATGCAAAGCTGGTGTGGGGCTGGAGTCAGAGGTGGAGCTGAAGTCAGAGACTGGTGTGGAGCTGGAGTCAGAGGTAGAGCTGAAGTCAGGGTTGGAGGTGGAGCTGTAGTCAGAGACTGGTGTGGAGCTGGAGGCGGAGCTGAAGGCAGAGGCAGAGCAGGTCTGGAGCTGGAGGCACAGTCAAAGGCGGAAGTGGGGCTGAAGTCAGAGGCAGGGCTGGAGGCGGAGCTGAAGTCAGAGGCAGAGCTGGAGGCGGTGCTGAAGTCAGAGGTGGAGCTGAAGTCAGTTGCAGAGCTGGTGGTGGAGTCAGAGAATGCTCCATTAAACCATATAGTGTACATTCCTTCCATGCAACACTAGTGAAGTCTTCATGGTATAGTGGATAGTGCTCTGGACTCTCACCCCAGCGACCCGAGTTCAAATCCCGGCTGAAGTCAGAGGCAGAGATGGTGTAGAGCTGGAGTCAGAGGCAGAAATGAAGTCAGAGGTAGAGCTGGTGTGGAGCTGAAGTCAGAGGCGGAGATGAAGTAGGAGTCAGATGCAAAGCTGGTGTGGGGCTGGAGTTGGAGGCAGAGCTGGTGTGGAGCTGAAGTCAGAGGTGGAGCTGAAGTCAGGGACTGGTGTGGAGCTGGAGTCAGAGGTAGAGCTGAAGTCAGGGTTGGAGGTGGAGCTGAAGTCGGAGACTGGTGTGGAGCTGGAGGCGGAGCTGAAGGCAGAGGCAGACCAGGTCTGGAGCTGGAGGCAGAGTCAAAGGCGGAAGTGGGGCTGAAGTCAGAGGCAGAGCTGGAGGCGGAGCTGAAGTCAGAGGCAGAGCTGGAGGCGGTGCTGAAGTCAGAGGTGGAGCTGAAGTCAGAGGCAGAGCTGGTGGTGGAGTCAGAGAATGCTCCATTAAACCATATAGTGTACATTCCTTCCCTGCAACACTAGTGAAGTCTTCATGGTATAGTGGATAGTGTTCTGGACTCTCACCCCAGCGACCCGAGTTCAAATCCCGGTGGGACCAAAGAAAATATGTCATCATGGAAAAGGTGTTGGAGGCGGAGCTGGAGCTGTAGGCGGAGATGAAGTCAGAGGCGGACCTGAAGTCAGAGGCAGATTTGGTGTGGTGCCGAAATTGAAGGCGGAGCTGAAGTCAGTGGCAGAGATGGTGTGGAGCTGGAGTTGGAGGAGAAGCTGTAGTCAGAGATGGAACTGAAGTTGTGGAGTCAGAGGCAGAAATGAAGTCAGACGTAGAGCTGGTGTGGAGCTGAAGTCAGAGGCGGAGATGAAGTTGGAGTCAGATGCAAAGCTGGTGTGGGGCTGGAGTCAGAGGTGGAGCTGTAGTCAGAGACTGGTGTGGAACTGGAGTCATAAGTAGAGCTGAAGTCAGGGTTGGAGGTGGAGCTGAAGTCAGAGACTGGTGTGGAGCTGGAGGCGGAGCTGGAGGCAGAGCAGGTCTGGAGCTGGAGGCACAGTCAAAGGCGGAAGTGGGGCTGAAGTCAGAGGCAGAGCTGGAGGCGGAGCTGAAGTCAGAGGCAGAGCTGAAGTCATAGGCAGAGCTGGATGCGGTGCTGAAGTCAGAGGTGCAGCTCAAGTCAGAGGCAGAGCTGGTGGTGGAGTCAGAGAATGCTCCATTAAACCATATAGTGTACATTCCTTCCCTGCAACACTAGTGAAGTCTTCATGGTGTAGTGGATAGTGCTCTGGACTCTCACCCCAGCGACCCGAGTTCAAATCCCGGTGGGACCAAAGAAAATATGTCATCATGGAAAAGGTGTTGGTGGCGGAGCTGGAGCTGTAGGCGGAGCTGAAGTCAGAGGCGGACCTGAAGTCAGAGGCAGATTTGGTGTGGCGCCGGAATTGGAAGCGGAGCTGAAGTCAGTGGCAGAGATGGTGTGGAACTGGAGTTGGAGGAGGAGCTGTAGTGTGAGATGGAACTGAAGTTGTGGTCAGATGCAGAACTGGTGTGGAGCTGGAGTCAGAGGCGGAGCTGAAGTCAGAAACTGGTGTGGAGCTGGCGGCGGAGTTGGAGGCGGAAGTGGGGCTGAAGTCAGAGGCAGAGATGGTGTAGAGCTGGAGTCAGAGGCAGAAATGAAGTCAGAGGTAGAGCTGGTGTGGAGCTGAAGTCAGCGGCGGAGATGAAGTTGGAGTCAGATGCAAAGCTGGTGTGGGGCCTGAGTCAGAGGTGGAGCTGAAGTGAGACTGGTGTGGAGCTGGAGTCAGAGGTAGAGCTGTAGTCAGGGGTGGAGGTGGTGCTGATGTCAGAGACTGGTGTGGAGCTGGAGGCGGAGCTGAAGGCAGAGGCAGAGCAGGTCTGGAGCTGGAGGCAGAGTCAAAGGCGGAAGTGGGGCTGAAGTCAGAGGCAGAGCTGGAGGCGGAGCTGAAGTCAGAGGCAGAGCTGGAGGCGGTGCTGAAGTCAGAGGTGGAGCTGAAGTCAGAGGCAGAGTTGGTGGTGGAGTCAGAGAATGCTCCATTAAACCATATAGTGTACATTCCTTCCCTGCAACACTAGTGAAGTCTTAATGGTATAGTGGATAGTGCTCTGGACTCTCACCCCAGCGACCCGAGTTCAAATCCCGGTGGGACCAAAGAAAATATGTCATCATGGAAAAGGTGTTGGAGGCGGAGCTGGAGCTGTAGGCGGAGCTGAAGTCAGAGGCGGACCTGAAGTCAGAGGCAGATTTGGTGTGGCGCCGGAATTGGAAGCGGAGCTGAAGTAAGTGGCAGAGATGGTGTGGAACTGGAGTTGGAGGAGGAGCTGTAGTGTGAGATGAAACTTAAGTTGTGGTCAGATGCAGAACTGGTGTGGAGCTGGAGTCAGAGGCGGAGCTGAAGTCAGAAACCGGTGTGGAGCTGGCGGCGGAGTTGGAGGCGGAAGTGGGGCTGAAGTCAGAGGCAGAGATGGTGTAGAGCTGGAGTCAGAGATAGACATGAAGTCAGAGGTAGAGCTGGTATGGAGCTGAGGTCAGAGGCGGAGATGAAGTTGGTGTCAGATGCAAATCTGGTGTGGGGCTGGAGTCAGAGGTGGAGCTGAAGTGAGACTGGTGTGGAGCTGGAGTCAGAGGTAGAGCTGAAGTCAGGGTTGGAGGTGGAGCTGAAGTCGGAGACTGGTGTGGAGCTGGAGGCGGAGCTGAAGGCAGAGGCAGAGCAGGTCTGGAGCTGGAGGCAGAGTCAAAGGCGGAAGTGGGGCTGAAGTCAGAGGCAGAGCTGGAGGCGGAGCTGAAGTCAGAGGCAGAGCTGGAGGCGGTGCTGAAGTCAGAGGTGGAGCTGAAGTCAGAGGCAGAGCTGGTGGTGGAGTCAGAGAATGCTCCATTAAACCATATAGTGTACATTCCTTCCCTGCAACACTAGTGAAGTCTTAATGGTATAGTGGATAGTGCTCTGGACTCTCACCCCAGCGACCCGAGTTCAAATCCCGGTGGGACCAAAGAAAATATGTCATCATGGAAAAGGTGTTGGTGGCGGAGCTGGAGCTGTAGGCGGAGCTGAAGTCAGAGACGGAGCTGAAGTCAGAGGCAGATTTGGTGTGGTGCCGAAATTGAAGGCGGAGCTGAAGTCAGTGGCAGAGATGGTGTGGAGCTGGAGTTGGAGGAGAAGCTGTGGTCAGAGATGGAACTGAAGTTGTGGTCAGATGCAGAACTGGTGTGGAGCTGGAGTCAGAGGCGGAGCTGAAGTCAGAAACTGGTGTGGAGCTGGCGGCGGAGTTGGAGGCGGAAGTGGGGCTGAAGTCAGAGGCAGAGCTGGTGAAGAGCTGGAGTCAGAGGCAGAAATGAAGTCAAAGGTAGAGCTGGTGTGGAGCTGAAGTCAGAGGTGGAGATGAAATTGGAGTCAGATGCAAAGCTGGTGTGGGGCTGGAGTCAGAGGTGGAGCTGAAGTCAGAGACTGGTGTGGAGCTGGAGTCAGAGGTAGAGCTGAAGTCAGGGTTGGAGGTGGAGCTGAAGTCAGAGACTGGTGTGGAGCTGGAGGCGGAGCTGAAGGCAGAGGCAGAGCAGGTCTGGAGCTGTAGGCACAGTCAAAGGCGGAAGTGGGGCTGAAGTCAGAGGCAGAGCTGGAGGCGGAGCTGAAGTCAGAGGCAGAGCTGGAGGCGGTGCTGAAGTCAGAGGTGCAGCTCAAGTCAGAGGCAGAGCTGGTGGTGGAGTCAGAGAATGCTCCATTAAACCATATAGTGTACATTCCTTCCCTGCAACACTAGTGAAGTCTTCATGGTATAGTGGATAGTGCTCTGGACTCTCACCCCAGCGACCCGAGTTCAAATCCCGGCTGAAGTCAGAGGCAGAGATGGTGTAGAGCTGGAGTCAGAGGCAGAAATGAAGTCAGAGGTAGAGCTGGTGTGGAGCTGAAGTCAGAGGCGGAGATGAAGTAGGAGTCAGATGCACAGCTGGTGTGGGGCTGGAGTTGGAGGCAGAGCTGGTGTGGAGCTGAAGTCAGAGGTGGAGCTGAAGTCAGAGCCTGGTGTGGAGCTGGAGTCAGAGGTAGAGCTGAAGTCAGGTTTGGAGGTGGAGCTGAATTCGGAGACTGGTGTGGAGCTGGAGGCGGAGCTGAAGGCAGAGGCAGAGCAGGTCTGGAGCTGGAGGCAGAGTCAAAGGCGGAAGTGGGGCTGAAGTCAGAGGCAGAGCTGGAGGCGGAGTCAGAGAATGCTCCATTAAACCATATAGTGTACATTCCTTCCCTGCAACACTAGTGAAGTCTTCATGGTATAGTGGATAGTGCTCTGGACTCTCACCCCAGCGACCCGAGTTCAAATCCCGGCTGAAGTCAGAGGCAGAGATGGTGTAGAGCTGGAGTCAGAGGCAGAAATGAAGTCAGAGGTAGAGCTGGTGTGGAGCTGAAGTCAGAGGCGGAGATGAAGTAGGAGTCAGATGCAAAGCTGGTGTGGGGCTGGAGTTGGAGGCAGAGCTTGTGTGGAGCTGAAGTCAGAGGTGGAGCTGAAGTCAGAGACTGGTGTGGAGCTGGAGTCAGAGGTACAGCTGAAGTCAGGGTTGGAGGTGGAGCTGATGTCAGAGACTGGTGTGGAGCTGGAGGCGGAGCTGAAGGCAGAGGCAGAGCAGGTCTGGAGCTGGAGGCAGAGTCAAAGGCGGAAGTGGGGCTGAAGTCAGAGGCAGAGCTGGAGGCGGAGCTGAAGTCAGAGGCAGAGCTGGAGGCGGTGCTGAAGTCAGAGGTGGAGCTGAAGTCAGAGGCAGAGCTGGTGGTGGAGTCAGAGAATGCTCCATTAAACCATATAGTGTACATTCCTTCCCTGCAACACTAGTGAAGTCTTAATGGTATAGTGGATAGTGCTCTGGACTCTCACCCCAGCGACCCGAGTTCAAATCCCGGTGGGACCAAAGAAAATATGTCATCATGGAAAAGGTGTTGGAGGCGGAGCTGGAGCTGTAGGCGGTGCTGAAGTCAGAGGCGGACCTGAACTCAGAGGCAGATTTGATGTGGCGCCGGAATTGGAAGCGGAGCTGAAGTCAGTGGCGGAGAAGGTGTGGAACTGGAGTTGGAGGAGGAGCTGTAGTGTCAGATGGAACTGAAGTTGAAGTCAGATGCAGAACTGGTGTGGAGCTGGAGTCAGAAGTGGAGCTGAAGTCAGGAACTGGTGTGGAGCTGGCGGCGGAGTTGGAGGCGGAAGTGGGGCTGAAGTCAGAGGCAGAGATGGTGTAGAGCTGGAGTCAGAGGCAGAAATGAAGTCAGAGGTAGAACTGGTGTGGAGCTGAAGTCAGAGGCGGAGATGAAATTGGAGTCAGATGCAAAGCTGGTGTGGGGCTGGAGTCAGAGGTGGAGCTGAAGTGAAACTGGTGTGGAGCTGAAGTCAGGGTTGGAGGTGGAGCTGAAGTCGGAGACTGGTGTGGAGCTGGAGGCGGAGCTGAAGGCAGAGGCAGAGCAGGTCTGGAGCTGGAGGCAGAGTCAAAGGCGGAAGTGGGGCTGAAGTCAGAGGCAGAGCTGGAGGCGGAGCTGAAGTCAGAGGCAGAGCTGGAGACGGTGCTGAAGTCAGAGGTGGAGCTAAAGTCAGAGGCAGAGCTGGTGGTGGTCAGAGAATGCTCCATTAAACCATATAGTGTACATTCCTTCCCTGCAACACTAGTGAAGTCTTCATGGTATAGTGGGTAGTGCTCTGGACTCTCACCCCAGCGACCCGAGTTCAAATCCCGGTGGGACCAAAGAAAATATGTCATCATGGAAAAGGCGTTGGTGGCGGAGCTGGAGCTGTAGGCGGAGCTGAAGTCAGAGGCGGAGCTGAAGTCAGAGGCAGATTTGGTGTGGTGCCGAAATTGAAGGCGGAGCTGAAGTCAGTGGCAGAGATGGTGTGGAGCTGGAGTTGGAGGAGAAGCTGTAGTCAGAGATGGAACTCAAGTTGTGGTCAGATGCAGAACTGGTGTGGAGCTGGAGTCAGAGGCGGAGCTGAAGTCAGAAACTGGTGTGGAGCTGGCGGCGGAGTTGGAGGCGGAAGTGGGGCTGGAGTCAGAGGCAGAAATGAAGTCAGAGGTAGAGCTGGTGTGGAGCTGAAGTCAGAGGCGGAGATGAAGTTGGAGTCAGATGCAAAGCTGGTGTGGGGCTGGAGTCAGAGGTGGAGCTGAAGTCAGAGACTGGTGTGGAGCTGGAGTCAGAGGTAAAGCTGAAGTCAGGGTTGGAGGTGGAGCTGAAGTCAGAGACTGGTGTGGAGCTGGAGGCGGAGCTGAAGGCAGAGGCAGAGCAGGTCTGGAGCTGGAGGCACAGTCAAAGGCGGAAGTGGGGCTGAAGTCAGAGGCAGAGCTGGAGGCGGAGCTGAAGTCAGAGGCAGAGCTGGAGGCGGAGCTTAAGTCAGAGGGGGAGCTGGAGGTGGTGCTGAAGTCAGAGGTGGAGCTGGAGGCAGAGCTGGTGGTGGAGTCAGAGAATGCTCCATTAAACCATATAGTGTACATTCCTTCCCTGCAACACTAGTGAAGTCTTCATGGTATAGTGGATAGTGCTCTGGACTCTCACCCCAGCGACCCGAGTTCAAATCCCGGCTGAAGTCAGAGGCAGAGATAGTGTAGAGCTGGAGTCAGAGGCAGAAATGAAGTCAGAGGTAGAGCTGGTGTGGAGCTGAAGTCAGAGGCGGAGATGAAGTAGGAGTCAGATGCAAAGCTGGTGTGGGGCTGGAGTTGGAGGCAGAGCTTGTGTGGAGCTGAAGTCAGAGGTGGAGCTGAAGTCAGAGACTGGTGTGGAGCTGGAGTCAGAGGTACAGCTGAAGTCAGGGTTGGAGGTGGAGCTGATGTC
This sequence comes from Syngnathus leptorhynchus, assembly GCF_054491065.1. Classification (NCBI taxonomy): domain Eukaryota; kingdom Metazoa; phylum Chordata; class Actinopteri; order Syngnathiformes; family Syngnathidae; genus Syngnathus; species Syngnathus leptorhynchus. The sequence goes on from NW_028231998.1 coordinate 844,610, forward strand.
AGAGACTGGTGTGGAGCTGGAGGCGGAGCTGAAGGCAGAGGCAGAGCAGGTCTGGAGCTGGAGGCAGAGTCAAAGGCGGAAGTGGGGCTGAAGTCAGAGGCAGAGCTGGAGGCGGAGCTGAAGTCAGAGGCAGAGCTGGAGGCGGTGCTGAAGTCAGAGGTGGAGCTGAAGTCAGAGGCAGAGCTGGTGGTGGAGTCAGAGAATGCTCCATTAAACCATATAGTGTACATTCCTTCCCTGCAACACTTGTGAAGTCTTAATGGTATAGTGGATAGTGCTCTGGACTCTCACCCCAGCGACCCGAGTTCAAATCCCGGTGGGACCAAAGAAAATATGTCATCATGGAAAAGGTGTTGGAGGCGGAGCTGGAGCTGTAGGCGGAGCTGAAGTCAGAGGCGGACCTGAACTCAGAGGCAGATTTGGTGTGGCGCCGGAATTGGAAGCGGAGCTGAAGTCAGTGGCAGAGAAGCTGTGGAACTGGAGTTGGAGGAGGAGCTGTAGTGTCAGATGGAACTGAAGTTGAAGTCAGATGCAGAACTGGTGTGGAGCTGGACTCAGAGGTGGAGCTGAAGTCAGAAACTGGTGTGGAGCTGGTGGCGGAGTTGGAGGCGGAAGTGGGGCTGAAGTCAGAGGCAGACATGATGTAGAGCTGGAGCCAGAGGCAGAAATGAAGTCAGAGGTAGAGCTGGTGTGGAGCTGAAGTCAGAGGTAGAGCTGAAGTCAGGGTTGGAGGTGGAGCTGAAGTCGGAGACTGGTGTGGAGCTGGAGGCGGAGCTGAAGGCAGAGGCAGAGCAGGTCTGGAGCTGGAGGCAGAGTCAAAGGCGGAAGTGGGGCTGAAGTCAGAGGCGGAGCTGGAGGCGGAACTGGAGGCGGAGCTGAAGTCAGAGGCAAAGCTGGAGGCGGTGCTGAAGTCAGAGGTGGAGCTGAAGTCAGAGGCAGAGCTGGTGGTGGAGTCAGAGAAAGCTCCATTAAACCATATAGTGTACATTCCTTCCCTGCAACACTAGTGAAGTCTTCATGGTATAGTGGGTAGTGCTCTGGACTCTCACCCCAGCGACCCGAGTTCAAATCCCGGTGGGACCAAAGAAAATATGTCATCATGGAAAAGGCGTTGGTGGCGGAGCTGGAGCTGTAGGCGGAGCTGAAGTCAGAGGCGGACGTGAAGTCAGAGGCAGATTTGGTGTGGTGCCGAAATTGAAGGCGGGCTGAAGTCAGTGGCAGAGATGGTGTGGAGCTGGAGTTGGAGGAGAAGCTGTAGTCAGAGATGGAACTGAAGTTGTGGAGTCAGAGGCAGAAATGAAGTCAGAGGTAGAGCTGGTGTGGAGCTGAAGTCAGAGGCGGAGATGAAGTTGGAGTCAGATGCAAAGCTGGTGTGGGGCTGGAGTCAGAGGTGGAGCTGAAGTCAGAGACTGGTGTGGAGCTGGAGTCAGAGGTAGAGCTGAAGTCAGGGTTGGAGGTGGAGCTGAAGTCAGAGACTGGTGTGGAGCTGGAGGCAGAGCAGGTCTGGAGCTGGAGGCACAGTCAAAGGCGGAAGTGGGGCTGAAGTCAGAGGCAGAGCTGGAGGCGGAGCTGAAGTCAGAGGCAGAGCTGGAGGCGGTGCTGAAGTCAGAGGTGGAGCTGAAGTCAGATGCAGAGCTGGTGGTGGAGTCAGAGAATGCTCCATTAAACCATATAGTGTACATTCCTTCCATGCAACACTAGTGAAGTCTTCATGGTATAGTGGATAGTGCTCTGGACTCTCACCCCAGCGACCCGAGTTCAAATCCCGGCTGAAGTCAGAGGCAGAGATGGTGTAGAGCTGGAGTCAGAGGCAGAAATGAAGTCAGAGGTAGAGCTGGTGTGGAGCTGAAGTCAGAGGCGGAGATGAAGTAGGAGTCAGATGCAAAGCTGGTGTGGGGCTGGAGTTGGAGGCAGAGCTGGTGTGGAGCTGAAGTCAGAGACTGGTGTGGAGCTGGAGTCAGAGATCGAGCTGAAGTCAAGGTTGGAGGTGGAGCTGATGTCAGAGACTGGTGTGAAGCTGGAGGCGGAGCTGAAGGCAGAGGCAGAGCAGGTCTGGAGCTGGAGGCAGAGTCGAAGGCGGAAGTGGGGCTGGAGCTGGAGGCAGAGCTGGAGGCGGAGCTGAAGTCAGAGGCAGAGCTGGAGGCGGTGCTGAAGTCAGAGGTGGAGCTAAAGTCAGAGGCAGAGCTGGTGGTGGTCAGAGAATGCTCCATTAAACCATATAGTCTACATTCCTTCCCTGCAACACTAGTGAAGTCTTCATGGTATAGTGGGTAGTGCTCTGGACTCTCACCCCAGCGACCCGAGTTCAAATCCCGGTGGGACCAAAGAAAATATGTCATCATGGAAAAGGCGTTGGTGGCGGAGCTGGAGCTGTAGGCGGAGCTGAAGTCAGAGGCGGAGCTGAAGTCAGAGGCAGATTTGGTGTGGTGCCGAAATTGAAGGCGGAGCTGAAGTCAGTGGCAGAGATGGTGTGGAGCTGGAGTTGGAGGAGAAGCTGTAGTCAGAGATGGAACTCAAGTTGTGGTCAGATGCAGAACTGGTGTGGAGCTGGAGTCAGAGGCGGAGCTGAAGTCAGAAACTGGTGTGGAGCTGGCGGCGGAGTTGGAGGCGGAAGTGGGGCTGAAGTCAGAGGCAGAGATGGTGTAGAGCTGGAGTCAGAGGCAGAAATGAAGTCAGAGGTAGAGCTGGTGTGGAGCTGAAGTCAGAGGCGGAGATGAAGTTGGAGTCAGATGCAAAGCTGGTGTGGGGCTGGAGTCAGAGGTGGAGCTGAAGTCAGAGACTGGTGTGGAGCTGGAGTCAGAGGTAAAGCTGAAGTCAGGGTTGGAGGTGGAGCTGAAGTCAGAGACTGGTGTGGAGCTGGAGGCGGAGCTGAAGGCAGAGGCAGAGCAGGTCTGGAGCTGGAGGCACAGTCAAAGGCGGAAGTGGGGCTGAAGTCAGAGGCAGAGCTGGAGGCGGAGCTGAAGTCAGAGGCAGAGCTGGAGGCGGAGCTTAAGTCAGAGGGGGAGCTGGAGGTGGTGCTGAAGTCAGAGGTGGAGCTGGAGGCAGAGCTGGTGGTGGAGTCAGAGAATGCTCCATTAAACCATATAGTGTACATTCCTTCCCTGCAACACTAGTGAAGTCTTCATGGTATAGTGGATAGTGCTCTGGACTCTCACCCCAGCGACCCGAGTTCAAATCCCGGCTGAAGTCAGAGGCAGAGATAGTGTAGAGCTGGAGTCAGAGGCAGAAATGAAGTCAGAGGTAGAGCTGGTGTGGAGCTGAAGTCAGAGGCGGAGATGAAGTAGGAGTCAGATGCAAAGCTGGTGTGGGGCTGGAGTTGGAGGCAGAGCTTGTGTGGAGCTGAAGTCAGAGGTGGAGCTGAAGTCAGAGACTGGTGTGGAGCTGGAGTCAGAGGTACAGCTGAAGTCAGGGTTGGAGGTGGAGCTGATGTCAGAGACTGGTGTGGAGCTGGAGGCGGAGCTGAAGGCAGAGGCAGAGCAGGTCTGGAGCTGGAGGCAGAGTCAAAGGCGGAAGTGGGGCTGAAGTCAGAGGCAGAGCTGGAGGCGGAGCTGAAGTCAGAGGCAGAGCTGGAGGCGGTGCTGAAGTCAGAGGTGGAGCTGAAGTCAGAGGCAGAGCTGGTGGTGGAGTCAGAGAATGCTCCATTAAACCATATAGTGTACATTCCTTCCCTGCAACACTAGTGAAGTCTTAATGGTATAGTGGATAGTGCTCTGGACTCTCACCCCAGCGACCCGAGTTCAAATCCCGGTGGGACCAAAGAAAATATGTCATCATGGAAAAGGTGTTGGAGGCGGAGCTGGAGCTGTAGGCGGAGCTGAAGTCAGAGGCGGACCTGAACTCAGAGGCAGATTTGGTGTGGCGCCGGAATTGGAAGCGGAGCTGAAGTCAGTGGCAGAGAAGCTGTGGAACTGGAGTTGGAGGAGGAGCTGTAGTGTCAGATGGAACTGAAGTTGAAGTCAGATGCAGAACTGGTGTGGAGCTGGACTCAGAGGTGGAGCTGAAGTCAGAAACTGGTGTGGAGCTGGTGGCGGAGTTGGAGGCGGAAGTGGGGCTGAAGTCAGAGGCAGACATGGTGTAGAGCTGGAGCCAGAGGCAGAAATGAAGTCAGAGGTAGAGCTGGTGTGGAGCTGAAGTCAGAGGTAGAGCTGAAGTCAGGGTTGGAGGTGGAGCTGAAGTCGGAGACTGGTGTGGAGCTGGAGGCGGAGCTGAAGGCAGAGGCAGAGCAGGTCTGGAGCTGGAGGCAGAGTCAAAGGCGGAAGTGGGGCTGAAGTCAGAGGCAGAGACTGGTGTGGAGCTGGAGGCGGAGCTGAAGGCAGAGGCAGAGCAAGTCTGGAGCTGGAGGCAGAGTCAAAGGCGGAAGTGGGGCTGAAGTCAGAGGCAGAGCTGGAGGCGGACCTGAAGTCAGAGGCAGAGCTGGAGGCGGTGCTGAAGTCAGAGGTGGAGCTGAAGTCAGAGGCAGAGTTGGTGGTGGAGTCAGAGAATGCTCCATTAAACCATATAGTGTACATTCCTTCCCTGCAACACTAGTGAAGTCTTAATGGTATAGTGGATAGTGCTCTGGACTCACCCCAGCGACCCGAGTTCAAATCCCGGTGGGACCAAAGAAAATATGTCATCATGGAAAAGGTGTTGGAGGCGGAGCTGGAGCTGTAGGCGGAGCTGAAGTCAGAGGCGGACCTGAAGTCAGAGGCAGATTTGGTGTGGCGCCGGAATTGGAAGCGGAGCTGAAGTAAGTGGCAGAGATGGTGTGGAACTGGAGTTGGAGGAGAAGCTGTAGTGTGAGATGGAACTGAAGTTGTGGTCAGATGCAGAACTGGTGTGGAGCTGGAGTCAGAGGCGGAGCTGAAGTCAGAAACTGGTGTGGAGCTGGCGGCGGAGTTGGAGGCGGAAGTGGGGCTGAAGTCAGAGGCAGAGATGGTGTAGAGCTGGAGTCAGAGGCAGACATGAAGTCAGAGGTAGAGCTGGTGTGGAGCTGAGGTCAGAGGCGGAGATGAAGTTGGAGTCAGATGCAAATCTGGTGTGGGGCTGGTGTCAAAGGTGGAGCTGAAGTGAGACTGGTGTGGAGCTGGAGTCAGAGGTAGAGCTGAAGTCAGGGTTGGAGGTGGAGCTGAAGTCGGAGACTGGTGTGGAGCTGGAGGCGGAGCTGAAGGCAGAGGCAGAGCAGGTCTGGAGCTGGAGGCAGAGTCAAAGACGGAAGTGGGGCTGAAGTCAGAGGCAGAGCTGGAGGCGGAGCTGAAGTCAGAGGCAGAGCTGGAGGCGGTGCTGAAGTCAGAGGTGGAGCTGAAGTCAGAGGCAGAGCTGGTGGTGGAGTCAGAGAATGCTCCATTAAACCATATAGTGTACATTCCTTCCCTGCAACACTAGTGAAGTCTTCATGGTATAGTGGATAGTGCTCTGGACTCTCACCCCAGCGACCCGAGTTCAAATCCCGGTGGGACCAAAGAAAATATGTCATCATGGAAAAGGCGTTGGTGTTGGAGCTGGAGCTGTAGGCGGAGCTGAAGTTAGAGGCGGAGCTGAAGTCAGAGGCAGATTATTTGTGGTGCCGAAATTGGAGGCGGAGCTGAAGTCAGTGGCAGAGATGGTGTGGAGCTGGAGTTGGAGGAGAAGCTGTAGTCAGAGATGGAACTGAAGTTGTGGAGTCAGAGGCAGAAATGAAGTCAGAGGTAGAACTGGTGTGGAGCTGAAGTCAGAGGCGGAGATGAAATTGGAGTCAGATGCAAAGCTGGTGTGGGGCTGGAGTCAGAGGTGGAGCTGAAGTGAAACTGGTGTGGAGCTGGAGTCAGAGGTAAAGCTGAAGTCAGGGTTGGAGGTGGAGCTGAAGTCGGAGACTGGTGTGGAGCTGGAGGCGGAGCTGAAGGCAGAGGCAGAGCAGGTCTGGAGCTGGAGGCAGAGCTGGAGGCGGAGCTGAAGTCAGAGGCAGAGCTGGAGGCGGTGCTGAAGTCAGAGGTGGAGCTAAAGTCAGAGGCAGAGCTGGTGGTGGTCAGAGAATGCTCCATTAAACCATATAGTCTACATTCCTTCCCTGCAACACTAGTGAAGTCTTCATGGTATAGTGGGTAGTGCTCTGGACTCTCACCCCAGCGACCCGAGTTCAAATCCCGGTGGGACCAAAGAAAATATGTCATCATGGAAAAGGCGTTGGTGGCGGAGCTGGAGCTGTAGGCGGAGCTGAAGTCAGAGGCGGAGCTGAAGTCAGAGGCAGATTTGGTGTGGTGCCGAAATTGAAGGCGGAGCTGAAGTCAGTGGCAGAGATGGTGTGGAGCTGGAGTTGGAGGAGAAGCTGTAGTCAGAGATGGAACTCAAGTTGTGGTCAGATGCAGAACTGGTGTGGAGCTGGAGTCAGAGGCGGAGCTGAAGTCAGAAACTGGTGTGGAGCTGGCGGCGGAGTTGGAGGCGGAAGTGGGGCTGAAGTCAGAGGCAGAGATGGTGTAGAGCTGGAGTCAGAGGCAGAAATGAAGTCAGAGGTAGAGCTGGTGTGGAGCTGAAGTCAGAGGCGGAGATGAAGTTGGAGTCAGATGCAAAGCTGGTGTGGGGCTGGAGTCAGAGGTGGAGCTGAAGTCAGAGACTGGTGTGGAGCTGGAGTCAGAGGTAAAGCTGAAGTCAGGGTTGGAGGTGGAGCTGAAGTCAGAGACTGGTGTGGAGCTGGAGGCGGAGCTGAAGGCAGAAGCAGAGCAGGTCTGGAGCTGGAGGCACAGTCAAAGGCGGAAGTGGGGCTGAAGTCAGAGGCAGAGCTGGAGGCGGAGCTGAAGTCAGAGGCAGAGCTGGAGGCGGAGCTGAAGTCAGAGGGAGAGCTGGAGGTGGTGCTGAAGTCAGAGGTGGAGCTGGAGGCAGAGCTGGTGGTGGAGTCAGAGAATGCTCCATTAAACCATATAGTGTACATTCCTTCCCTGCAACACTAGTGAAGTCTTCATGGTATAGTGGATAGTGCTCTGGACTCTCACCCCAGCGACCCGAGTTCAAATCCCGGCTAAAGTCAGAGGCAGAGATGGTGTAGAGCTGGAGTCAGAGGCAGAAATGAAGTCAGAGGTAGAGCTGGTGTGGAGCTGAAGTCAGAGGCGGAGATGAAGTAGGAGTCAGATGCAAAGCTGGTGTGGGGCTGGAGTTGGAGGCAGAGCTTGTGTGGAGCTGAAGTCAGAGGTGGAGCTGAAGTCAGAGACTGGTGTGGAGCTGGAGTCAGAGGTACAGCTGAAGTCAGGGTTGGAGGTGGAGCTGATGTCAGAGACTGGTGTGGAGCTGGAGGCGGAGCTGAAGGCAGAGGCAGAGCAGGTCTGGAGCTGGAGGCAGAGTCAAAGGCGGAAGTGGGGCTGAAGTCAGAGGCAGAGCTGGAGGCGGAGCTGAAGTCAGAGGCAGAGCTGGAGGCGGTGCTGAAGTCAGAGGTGGAGCTGAAGTCAGAGGCAGAGCTGGTGGTGGAGTCAGAGAATGCTCCATTAAACCATATAGTGTACATTCCTTCCCTGCAACACTAGTGAAGTCTTAATGGTATAGTGGATAGTGCTCTGGACTCTCACCCCAGCGACCCGAGTTCAAATCCCGGTGGGACCAAAGAAAATATGTCATCATGGAAAAGGTGTTGGAGGCGGAGCTGGAGCTGTAGGCGGAGCTGAAGTCAGAGGCGGACCTGAACTCAGAGGCAGATTTGGTGTGGCGCCGGAATTGGAAGCGGAGCTGAAGTCAGTGGCAGAGAAGCTGTGGAACTGGAGTTGGAGGAGGAGCTGTAGTGTCAGATGGAACTGAAGTTGAAGTCAGATGCAGAAATGGTGTGGAGCTGGACTCAGAGGTGGAGCTGAAGTCAGAAACTGGTGTGGAGCTGGTGGCGGAGTTGGAGGCGGAAGTGGGGCTGAAGTCAGAGGCAGACATGGTGTAGAGCTGGAGCCAGAGGCAGAAATGAAGTCAGAGGTAGAGCTGGTGTGGAGCTGAAGTCAGAGGTAGAGCTGAAGTCAGGGTTGGAGGTGGAGCTGAAGTCGGAGACTGGTGTGGAGCTGGAGGCGGAGCTGAAGGCAGAGGCAGAGCAGGTCTGGAGCTGGAGGCAGAGTCAAAGGCGGAAGTGGGGCTGAAGTCAGAGGCGGAGCTGGAGGCGGAGCTGGAGGCGGAGCTGAAGTCAGAGGCAAAGCTGGAGGCGGTGCTGAAGTCAGAGGTGGAGCTGAAGTCAGAGGCAGAGCTGGTGGTGGAGTCAGAGAATGCTCCATTAAACCATATAGTGTACATTCCTTCCCTGCAACACTAGTGAAGTCTTCATGGTATAGTGGGTAGTGCTCTGGACTCTCACCCCAGCGACCCGAGTTCAAATCCCGGTGGGACCAAAGAAAATATGTCATCATGGAAAAGGCGTTGGTGGCGGAGCTGGAGCTGTAGGCGGAGCTGAAGTCAGAGGCGGACGTGAAGTCAGAGGCAGATTTGGTGTGGTGCCGAAATTGAAGGCGGGCTGAAGTCAGTGGCAGAGATGGTGTGGAGCTGGAGTTGGAGGAGAAGCTGTAGTCAGAGATGGAACTGAAGTTGTGGAGTCAGAGGCAGAAATGAAGTCAGAGGTGGAGCTGGAGGCAGAGCTGGTGGTGGAGTCAGAGAATGCTCCATTAAACCATATAGTGTACATTCCTTCCCTGCAACACTAGTGAAGTCTTCATGGTATAGTGGATAGTGCTCTGGACTCTCACCCCAGCGACCCGAGTTCAAATCCCGGCTGAAGTCAGAGGCAGAGATGGTGTAGAGCTGGAGTCAGAGGCAGAAATGAAGTCAGAGGTAGAGCTGGTGTGGAGCTGAAGTCAGAGGCGGAGATGAAGTAGGAGTCAGATGCAAAGCTGGTGTGGGGCTGGAGTTGGAGGCAGAGCTTGTGTGGAGCTGAAGTCAGAGGTGGAGCTGAAGTCAGAGACTGGTGTGGAGCTGGAGTCAGAGGTACAGCTGAAGTCAGGGTTGGAGGTGGAGCTGATGTCAGAGACTGGTGTGGAGCTGGAGGCGGAGCTGAAGGCAGAGGCAGAGCAGGTCTGGAGCTGGAGGCAGAGTCAAAGGCGGAAGTGGGGCTGAAGTCAGAGGCAGAGCTGGAGGCGGAGCTGAAGTCAGAGGCAGAGCTGGAGGCGGTGCTGAAGTCAGAGGTGGAGCTGAAGAATGGAGTCAGACTGGTGGTGGAGTCAGAGAATGCTCCATTAAACCATATAGTGTACATTCCTTCCCTGCAACACTAGTGAAGTCTTAATGGTATAGTGGATAGTGCTCTGGACTCTCACCCCAGCGACCCGAGTTCAAATCCCGGTGGGACCAAAGAAAATATGTCATCATGGAAAAGGTGTTGGAGGCGGAGCTGGAGCTGTAGGCGGAGCTGAAGTCAGAGGCGGACCTGAACTCAGAGGCAGATTTGGTGTGGCGCCGGAATTGGAAGCGGAGCTGAAGTCAGTGGCAGAGAAGCTGTGGAACTGGAGTTGGAGGAGGAGCTGTAGTGTCAGATGGAACTGAAGTTGAAGTCAGATGCAGAAATGGTGTGGAGCTGGACTCAGAGGTGGAGCTGAAGTCAGAAACTGGTGTGGAGCTGGTGGCGGAGTTGGAGGCGGAAGTGGGGCTGAAGTCAGAGGCAGACATGGTGTAGAGCTGGAGCCAGAGGCAGAAATGAAGTCAGAGGTAGAGCTGGTGTGGAGCTGAAGTCAGAGGTAGAGCTGAAGTCAGGGTTGGAGGTGGAGCTGAAGTCGGAGACTGGTGTGGAGCTGGAGGCGGAGCTGAAGGCAGAGGCAGAGCAGGTCTGGAGCTGGAGGCAGAGTCAAAGGCGGAAGTGGGGCTGAAGTCAGAGGCGGAGCTGGAGGCGGAGCTGAAGTCAGAGGCAAAGCTGGAGGCGGTGCTGAAGTCAGAGGTGGAGCTGAAGTCAGAGGCAGAGCTGGTGGTGGAGTCAGAGAATGCTCCATTAAACCATATAGTGTACATTCCTTCCCTGCAACACTAGTGAAGTCTTCATGGTATAGTGGGTAGTGCTCTGGACTCTCACCCCAGCGACCCGAGTTCAAATCCCGGTGGGACCAAAGAAAATATGTCATCATGGAAAAGGCGTTGGTGGCGGAGCTGGAGCTGTAGGCGGAGCTGAAGTCAGAGGCGGACGTGAAGTCAGAGGCAGATTTGGTGTGGTGCCGAAATTGAAGGCGGGCTGAAGTCAGTGGCAGAGATGGTGTGGAGCTGGAGTTGGAGGAGAAGCTGTAGTCAGAGATGGAACTGAAGTTGTGGAGTCAGAGGCAGAAATGAAGTCAGAGGTAGAGCTGGTGTGGAGCTGAAGTCAGAGGCGGAGATGAAGTTGGAGTCAGATGCAAAGCTGGTGTGGGGCTGGAGTCAGAGGTGGAGCTGAAGTCAGAGACTGGTGTGGAGCTGGAGTCAGAGGTAGAGCTGAAGTCAGGGTTGGAGGTGGAGCTGAAGTCAGAGACTGGTGTGGAGCTGGAGGCGGAGCTGAAGGCAGAGGCAGAGCAGGTCTGGAGCTGGAGGCACAGTCAAAGGCGGAAGTGGGGCTGAAGTCAGAGGCAGAGCTGGAGGCGGAGCTGAAGTCAGAGGCAGAGCTGGAGGCGGTGCTGAAGTCAGAGGTGGAGCTGAAGTCAGATGCAGAGCTGGTGGTGGAGTCAGAGAATGCTCCATTAAACCATATAGTGTACATTCCTTCCATGCAACACTAGTGAAGTCTTCATGGTATAGTGGATAGTGCTCTGGACTCTCACCCCAGCGACCCGAGTTCAAATCCCGGCTGAAGTCAGAGGCAGAGATGGTGTAGAGCTGGAGTCAGAGGCAGAAATGAAGTCAGAGGTAGAGCTGGTGTGGAGCTGAAGTCAGAGGCGGAGATGAAGTAGGAGTCAGATGCAAAGCTGGTGTGGGGCTGGAGTTGGAGGCAGAGCTGGTGTGGAGCTGAAGTCAGAGACTGGTGTGGAGCTGGAGTCAGAGATCGAGCTGAAGTCAGGGTTGGAGGTGGAGCTGATGTCAGAGACTGGTGTGAAGCTGGAGGCGGAGCTGAAGGCAGAGGCAGAGCAGGTCTGGAGCTGGAGGCAGAGTCGAAGGCGGAAGTGGGGCTGGAGCTGGAGGCAGAGCTGGAGGCGGAGCTGAAGTCAGAGGCAGAGCTGGAGGCGGTGCTGAAGTCAGAGGTGGAGCTAAAGTCAGAGGCAGAGCTGGTGGTGGTCAGAGAATGCTCCATTAAACCATATAGTCTACATTCTTTCCCTGCAACACTAGTGAAGTCTTCATGGTATAGTGGGTAGTGCTCTGGACTCTCACCCCAGCGACCCGAGTTCAAATCCCGGTGGGACCAAAGAAAATATGTCATCATGGAAAAGGCGTTGGTGGCGGAGCTGGAGCTGTAGGCGGAGCTGAAGTCAGAGGCGGAGCTGAAGTCAGAGGCAGATTTGGTGTGGTGCCGAAATTGAAGGCGGAGCTGAAGTCAGTGGCAGAGATGGTGTGGAGCTGGAGTTGGAGGAGAAGCTGTAGTCAGAGATGGAACTCAAGTTGTGGTCAGATGCAGAACTGGTGTGGAGCTGGAGTCAGAGGCGGAGCTGAAGTCAGAAACTGGTGTGGAGCTGGCGGCGGAGTTGGAGGCGGAAGTGGGGCTGAAGTCAGAGGCAGAGATGGTGTAGAGCTGGAGTCAGAGGCAGAAATGAAGTCAGAGGTAGAGCTGGTGTGGAGCTGAAGTCAGAGGCGGAGATGAAGTTGGAGTCAGATGCAAAGCTGGTGTGGGGCTGGAGTCAGAGGTGGAGCTGAAGTCAGAGACTGGTGTGGAGCTGGAGTCAGAGGTAAAGCTGAAGTCAGGGTTGGAGGTGGAGCTGAAGTCAGAGACTGGTGTGGAGCTGGAGGCGGAGCTGAAGGCAGAGGCAGAGCAGGTCTGGAGCTGGAGGCACAGTCAAAGGCGGAAGTGGGGCTGAAGTCAGAGGCAGAGCTGGAGGCGGAGCTGAAGTCAGAGGCAGAGCTGGAGGCGGAGCTGAAGTCAGAGGGAGAGCTGGAGGTGGTGCTGAAGTCAGAGGTGGAGCTGGAGGCAGAGCTGGTGGTGGAGTCAGAGAATGCTCCATTAAACCATATAGTGTACATTCCTTCCCTGCAACACTAGTGAAGTCTTCATGGTATAGTGGATAGTGCTCTGGACTCTCACCCCAGCGACCCGAGTTCAAATCCCGGCTGAAGTCAGAGGCAGAGATAGTGTAGAGCTGGAGTCAGAGGCAGAAATGAAGTCAGAGGTAGAGCTGGTGTGGAGCTGAAGTCAGAGGCGGAGATGAAGTAGGAGTCAGATGCAAAGCTGGTGTGGGGCTGGAGTTGGAGGCAGAGCTTGTGTGGAGCTGAAGTCAGAGGTGGAGCTGAAGTCAGAGACTGGTGTGGAGCTGGAGTCAGAGGTACAGCTGAAGTCAGGGTTGGAGGTGGAGCTGAAGTCAGAGACTGGTGTGGAGCTGGAGGCGGAGCTGAAGGCAGAGGCAGAGCAGGTCTGGAGCTGGAGGCACAGTCAAAGGCGGAAGTGGGGCTGAAGTCAGAGGCAGAGCTGGAGGCGGAGCTGAAGTCAGAGGCAGAGCTGGAGGCGGTGCTGAAGTCAGAGGTGGAGCTGAAGTCAGATGCAGAGCTGGTGGTGGTCAGAGAATGCTCCATTAAACCATATAGTGTACATTCCTTCCATGCAACACTAGTGAAGTCTTCATGGTATAGTGGATAGTGCTCTGGACTCTCACCCCAGCGACCCGAGTTCAAATCCCGGCTGAAGTCAGAGGCAGAGATGGTGTAGAGCTGGAGTCAGAGGCAGAAATGAAGTCAGAGGTAGAGCTGGTGTGGAGCTGAAGTCAGAGGCGGAGATGAAGTAGGAGTCAGATGCAAAGCTGGTGTGGGGCTGGAGTTGGAGGCAGAGCTGGTGTGGAGCTGAAGTCAGAGACTGGTGTGGAGCTGGAGTCAGAGATCGAGCTGAAGTCAGGGTTGGAGGTGGAGCTGATGTCAGAGACTGGTGTGAAGCTGGAGGCGGAGCTGAAGGCAGAGGCAGAGCAGGTCTGGAGCTGGAGGCAGAGTCGAAGGCGGAAGTGGGGCTGAAGTCAGAGGCAGAGCTGGAGGCGGAGCTGAAGTCAATGGCAGAGCTGGAGGCGGTGCTGAAGTCAGAGGTGGAGCTGAAGTCAGAGGCAGAGCTGGTGGTGGAGTCAGAGAATGCTCCATTAAACCATATAGTGTACATTCCTTCCCTGCAACACTAGTGAAGACTTAATGGTATAGTGGATAGTGCTCTGGACTCTCACCCCAGCGACCCGAGTTCAAATCCCGGTGGGACCAAAGAAAATATGTCATCATGGAAAAGGTGTTGGAGGCGGAGCTGGAGCTGTAGGCGGTGCTGAAGTCAGAGGCGGACCTGAACTCAGAGGCAGATTTGATGTGGCGCCGGAATTGGAAGCGGAGCTGAAGTCAGTGGCGGAGAAGGTGTGGAACTGGAGTTGGAGGAGGAGCTGTAGTGTCAGATGGAACTGAAGTTGAAGTCAGATGCAGAACTGGTGTGGAGCTGGAGTCAGAGGTGGAGCTGAAGTCAGAAGCTGGTGTGGAGCTGGCGGCGGAGTTGGAGGCGGAAGTGGGGCTGAAGTCAGAGGCAGAGATGGTGTAGAGCTGGAGTCAGAGGCAGAAATGAAGTCAGAGGTAGAACTGGTGTGGAGCTGAAGTCAGAGGCGGAGATGAAATTGGAGTCAGATGCAAAGCTGGTGTGGGGCTGGAGTCAGAGGTGGAGCTGAAGTGAAACTGGTGTGGAGCTGGAGTCAGAGGTAAAGCTGAAGTCAGGGTTGGAGGTGGAGCTGAAGTCGGAGACTGGTGTGGAGCTGGAGGCGGAGCTGAAGGCAGAGGCAGAGCAGGTCTGGAGCTGGAGGCAGAGTCAAAGGCGGAAGTGGGGCTGAAGTCAGAGGCAGAGCTGGAGGCGGAGCTGAAGTCAGAGGCAGAGCTGGAGGCGGTGCTGAAGTCAGAGGTGGAGCTGAAGTCAGAGGCAGAGCTGGTGGTGGAGTCAGAGAATGCTCCATTAAACCATATAGTGTACATTCCTTCCCTGCAACACTAGTGAAGTCTTAAGGGTATAGTGGATAGTGCTCTGGACTCTCACCCCAGCGACCCGAGTTCAAATCCCGGTGGGACCAAAGAAAATATGTCATCATGGAAAAGGCGTTGGTAGCGGAGCTGGAGTTGTAGGCGGAGCTGAAGTCAGAGGTGGAGCTGAAGTCAGAGGCGGATTTGGTGTGGTGCCGAAATTGGAGGCGGAGCTGAAATCAGTGGCAGAGATGGTGTGGAGCTGGAGTTGGAGGAGGAGCTGTAGTCAGAGATGGAACTGAAGTTGAAGTCAGATGCAGAACTGGTGTGGAACTGGAGTCAGAGGCGGAGAAACTGGTGTGGAGCTGGCGGCGGAGTTGGAGGCGGAAGTGGGGCTGAAGTCAGAGGCAGAGCTGGAGTCAGAGGCAGAAATGAAGTCAGAGGTAGAGCTGGTGTGGAGCTGAAGTCAGAGGCGGAGATGAAGTTGGAGTCAGATGCAAAGCTGGTGTGGGGCTCGAGTCAGAGGTGGAGCTGAAGTCAGAGACTGGTGTGGAGCTGGAGTCAGAGGTAGAGCTGAAGTCAGGGTTGGAGGTGGAGCTGAAGTCAGAGACTGGTGTGGAGCTGGAGGCGGAGCTGAAGGCAGAGGCAGAGCAGGTCTGGAGCTGGAGGCACAGTCAAAGGCGGAAGTGGGGCTGAAGTCAGAGGCAGAGCTGGAGGCGGAGCTGAAGTCAGAGGCAGAGCTGGAGGCGGTGCTGAAGTCAGAGGTGGAGCTGAAGTCAGAGGCAGAGCTGGTGGTGGAGTCAGAATGCTCCATTAAACCATATAGTGAACATTCCTTCCCTGCAACACTAGTGAAGTCTTCATGGTATAGTGGATAGTGCTCTGGACTCTCACCCCAGCGACCCGAGTTCAAATCCCGGCTGAAGTCAGAGGCAGAGATTGTGTAGAGCTGGAGTCAGAGGCAGAAATGAAGTCAGAGGTAGAGCTGGTGTGGAGCTGAAGTCAGAGGCGGAGATGAAGTAGGAGTCAGATGCAAAGCTGGTGTGGGGCTGGAGTTGGAGGCAGAGCTGGTGTGGAGCTGAAGTCAGAGGTGGAGCTGAAGTCAGAGACTGGTGTGGAGCTGGAGTCAGAGGTCGAGCTGAAGTCAGGGTTGGAGGTGGAGCTGATGTCAGAGACTGGTGTGGAGCTGGAGGCGGAGCTGAAGGCAGAGGCAGAGCAGGTCTGGAGCTGGAGGCAGAGTCAAAGGCGGCAGTGGGGCTGAAGTCAGAGGCAGAGCTGGAGGCGGAGCTGAAGTCAGAGGCAGAGCTGGAGGCGGTGCTGAAGTCAAAGGTGGAGCTGAAGTCAGAGGCAGAGCTGGTGGTGGTCAGAGAATGCTCCATTAAACCATATAGTGTACATTCCTTCCCTGCAACACTAGTGAAGTCTTAATGGTATAGTGGATAGTGCTCTGGACTCTCACCCCAGCGACCCGAGTTCAAATCCCGGTGGGACCAAAGAAAATATGTCATCATGGAAAAGGTGTTGGAGGCGGAGCTGGAGCTGTAGGCGGAGCTGAAGTCAGAGGCGGACCTGAAGTCAGAGGCAGATTTGGTGTGGCGCCGGAATTGGAAGCGGAGCTGAAGTAAGTGGCAGAGATGGTGTGGAGCTGGAGTTGGAGGAGGAGCTGTAATGTGAAATGGAACTGAAGTTGAAGTCAGATGCAGAACTGGTGTGGAGCTGGAGTTAGAGGTGGAGCTGAAGTCAGAAACTGGTGTGGAGCTGGCGGCGGAGTTGGAGGCGGAAGTGGGGCTGAAGTCAGAGGCAGAGATGGTGTAGAGCTGGAGTCAGAGGTAGAGCTGGTGTAGAGCTGAAGTCAGAGGCGGAGATGAAGTTGGAGTCAGATGCAAAGCTGGTGTGGGGCTGGAGTCAGAGGTGGAGCTGAAGTGAGACTGGTGTGGAGCTGGAGTCAGAGGTAGAGCTGAAGTCAGGGTTGGAGGTGGAGCTGAAGTCGGAGACTGGTGTGGAGCTGGAGGCGGAGCTGAAGGCAGAGGCAGAGCAGGTCTGGAGCTGGAGGCAGAGTCAAAGGCGGAAGTGGGGTTGAAGTCAGAGGCAGAGCTGGAGGCGGAGCTGAAGTCAGAGGCACAGCTGGAGGCGGTGCTGAAGTCAGAGGTGGAGCTAAAGTCAGAGGCAGAGCTGGTGGTGGAGTCAGAGAATGCTCCATTAAACCATATAGTGTACATTCCTTCCCTGCAACACTAGTGAAGTCTTCATGGTATAGTGGATAGTGCTCTGGACTCTCACCCCAGCGACCCGAGTTCAAATCCCGGTGGGACCAAAGAAAATATGTCATCATGGAAAAGGTGTTGGAGGCGGAGCTGGAGCTGTAGGCGGAGCTGAAGTCAGAGGCGGACCTGAAGTCAGAGGCAGATTTGGTGTGGCGCCGGAATTGGAAGCGGAGCTGAAGTCAGTGGCAGAGATGGTGTGGAACTGGAGTTGGAGGAGGAGCTGTAGTGTGAGATGGAACTGAAGGTGGAGCTGGAGTCAGAGGTGGAGCTGAAGTCAGAAACTGGTGTTGAGCTGGCGGCGGAGTTGGAGGCGGAAGTGGGGCTGAAGTCAGAGGCAGAGATGGTGTAGAGCTGGAGTCAGAGGCAGAAATGAAGTCAGAGGTAGAGCTGGTGTGGAGCTGAAGTCAGAGGCGGAGATGAAGTTGGAGTCAGATGCAAAGCTGGTGTGGGGCTGGAGTCAGAGGTGGAGCTGAAGTGAGACTGGTGTGGAGCTGGAGTCAGAGGTAGAGCTGAAGTCAGGGTTGGAGGTGGAGCTGAAGCTGGAGGCGGAGCTGAAGGCAGAGGCAGAGCAGGTCTGGAGCTGGAGGCAGAGTCAAAGGCGGAAGTGGGGTTGAAGTCAGAGGCAGAGCTGGAGACGGTGCTGAAGTCAGAGGTGGAGCTAAAGTCAGAGGCAGAGCTGGTGGTGGAGTCAGAGAATGCTCCATTAAACCATATAGTGTACATTCCTTCCCTGCAACACTAGTGAAGTCTTCATGGTATAGTGGATAGTGCTCTGGACTCTCACCCCAGCGACCCGAGTTCAAATCCCGGTGGGACCAAAGAAAATATGTCATCATGGAAAAGGTGTTGGAGGCGGAGCTGGAGCTGTAGGCGGAGCTGAAGTCAGAGGCGGACCTGAAGTCAGAGGCAGATTTGGTGTGGCGCCGGAATTGGAAGCGGAGCTGAAGTCAGTGGCAGAGATGGTGTGGAACTGGAGTTGGAGGAGGAGCTGTAGTGTGAGATGGAACTGAAGTTGAAGTCAGATGCAGAACTGGTGTGGAGCTGGAGTCAGAGGTGGAGCTGAAGTCAGAAACTGGTGTGGAGCTGGCGGAGGAGTTGGAGGCGGAAGTGGGGCTGAAGTCAGAGGCAGAGATGGTGTAGAGCTGGAGTCAGAGGCAGAAATGAAGTCAGAGGTAGAGCTGGTGTGGAGCTGAAGTCAGAGGCGGAGATGAAGTTGGAGTCAAATGCAAAGCTGGTGTGGGGCTGGAGTCAGAGGTGGAGCTGAAGTGAGACTGGTGTGGAGCTGGAGTCAGAGGTAGAGCTGAAGTCAGGGTTGGAGGTGGAGCTGAAGTCGGAGATTGGTGTGGAGCTGGAGGCGGAGCTGAAGGCAGAGCAGGTCTGGAGCTGGAAGCAGAGTCAAAGGCGGAAGTGGGGCTGAAGTCAGAGGCAGAGCTGGAGGCAGAGCTGAAGTCAGAGGCAGAGCTGGAGGCGGTGCTGAAGTCAGAGGTGGAGCTGAAGTCAGAGGCAGAGCTGGTGGTGGAGTCAGAGAATGCTCCATTAAACCATATAGTGTACATTCCTTCCCTGTAACACTAGTGTAGTCTTCATGGTATAGTGGATAGTGCTCTGGACTCTCACCCCAGCGACCCGAGTTCAAATCCCGGTGGGACCAAAGAATATATATCATCATGGAAAAGGCGTTGGTGGCGGAGCTGGAGCTGTAGGCGGAGCTGAAGTCAGAGGCGGAGCTGAAGTCAGAGGCAGATTTGGTGTGGTGCCGAAATTGAAGGCGGAGCTGAAGTCAGTGGCAGAGATGGTGTGGCGCTGGAGTTGGAGGAGAAGCTGTAGTCAGAGATGGAACTGAAGTTGTGGTCAGATGCAGAACTGGTGTGGAGCTGGAGTCAGAGGCGGAGAAACTGGTGTGGAGCTGGCGGCGGAGTTGGAGGAGGAGCTGTAGTGTGAAATGGAACTGAAGTTGAAGTCAGATGCAGAACTGGTGTGGAGCTGGAGTTAGAGGTGGAGCTGAAGTCAGAAACTGGTGTGGAGCTGGCGGCGGAGTTGGAGGCGGAAGTGGGGCTGAAGTCAGAGGCAGAGATGGTGTAGAGCTGGAGTCAGAGGTAGAGCTGGTGTGGAGCTGAAGTCAGAGGCGGAGATGAAGTTGGAGTCAGATGCAAAGCTGGTGTGGGGCTGGAGTCAGAGGTGGAGCTGAAGTGAGACTGGTGTGGAGCTGGAGTCAGAGGTAGAGCTGAAGTCAGGGTTGGAGGTGGAGCTGAAGTCGGAGACTGGTGTGGAGCTGGAGGCGGAGCTGAAGGCAGAGGCAGAGCAGGTCTGGAGCTGGAGGCAGAGTCAAAGGCGGAAGTGGGGTTGAAGTCAGAGGCAGAGCTGGAGGCGGAGCTGAAGTCAGAGGCACAGCTGGAGGCGGTGCTGAAGTCAGAGGTGGAGCTAAAGTCAGAGGCAGAGCTGGTGGTGGAGTCAGAGAATGCTCCATTAAACCATATAGTGTACATTCCTTCCCTGCAACACTAGTGAAGTCTTCATGGTATAGTGGATAGTGCTCTGGACTCTCACCCCAGCGACCCGAGTTCAAATCCCGGTGGGACCAAAGAAAATATGTCATCATGGAAAAGGTGTTGGAGGCGGAGCTGGAGCTGTAGGCGGAGCTGAAGTCAGAGGCGGACCTGAAGTCAGAGGCAGATTTGGTGTGGCGCCGGAATTGGAAGCGGAGCTGAAGTCAGTGGCAGAGATGGTGTGGAACTGGAGTTGGAGGAGGAGCTGTAGTGTGAGATGGAACTGAAGTTGTGGTCAGATGCAGAACTGGTGTGGAGCTGGAGTCAGAGGCGGAGCTGAAGTCAGAAACTGGTGTGGAGCTGGCGGCGAAGTTGGAGGCGGAAGTGGGGCTGAAGTCAGAGGCAGAGATGGTGTAGAGCTGGAGTCAGAGGCAGACATGAAGTCAGAGGTAGAGCTGGTGTGGAGCTGAGGTCAGAGGCGGAGATGAAGTTGGAGTCAGATGCAAATCTGGTGTGGGGCTGGTGTCAGAGGTGGAGCTGAAGTGAGACTGGTGTGGAGCTGGAGTCAGAGGTAGAGCTGAAGTCAGGGTTGGAGGTGGAGCTGAAGTCGGACACTGGTGTGGAGCTGGAGGCGGAGCTGAAGGCAGAGGCAGAGCAGGTCTGGAGCTGGAGGCAGATTCAAAGGCGGAAGTGGGGCTAAAGTCAGAGGCAGAGCTGGAGGCGGAGCTGAAGTCAGAGGCAGAGCTGGAGGCGGTGCTGAAGTCAGAGGTGGAGCTGAAGTCAGAGGCAGAGCTGGTGGTGGAGTCAGAGAATGCTCCATTAAACCATATAGTGTACATTCCTTCCCTGCAACACTAGTGAAGTCTTCATGGTATAGTGGATAGTGCTCTGGACTCTCACCCCAGCGACCCGAGTTCAAATCCCGGCTGAAGTCAGAGACAGAGATGGTGTAGAGCTGGAGTCAGAGGCAGAAATGAAGTCAGAGGTAGAGCTGGTGTGGAGCTAAAGTCAGAGGCGGAGATGAAGTAGGAGTCAGATGCAAAGCTGGTGTGGGGCTGGAGTTGGAGGCAGAGCTGGTGTGGAGCTGAAGTCAGAGACTGGTGTGGAGCTGGAGTCAGAGGTACAGCTGAAGTCAGGGTTGGAGGTGGAGCTGATGTCAGAGACTGGTGTGGAGCTGGAGGCGGAGCTGAAGGCAGAGGCAGAGCAGGTCTGGAGCTGGTGGCAGAGTCAAAGGCGGAAGTGGGGCTGAAGTCAGAGGTGGAGCTGAAGTGAAACTGGTGAGGAGCTGGAGTCAGAGGTACAGCTGAAGTCAGGGTTGGAGGTGGAGCTGAAGTCGGAGACTGGTGTGGAGCTGGAGGCGGAGCTGAAGGCAGAGGCAGAGCAGGTCTGGAGCTGGAGGCAGAGTCAAAGGCGGAAGTGGGGCTGAAGTCAGAGGCAGAGCTGGAGGCGGAGCTGAAGTCAGAGGCAGAGCTGGAGGCGGTGCTGAAGTCAGAGGTGGAGCTGAAGTCAGAGGCAGAGCTGGTGGTGGAGTCAGAGAATTCTCCATTAAACCATATAGTGTACATTCCTTCCCTGCAACACTAGTGAAGTCTTCATGGTATAGTGGGTAGTGCTCTGGACTCTCACCCCAGCGACCCGAGTTCAAATCCCGGTGGGACCAAAGAAAATATGTCATCATGGAAAAGGCGTTGGTGGCGGAGCTGGAGCTGTAGGCGGAGTTGAAGTCAGAGTCGGAGCTGAAGTCATAGGCAGTATTGGTGTGGTGCCGAAATTGAAGGCGGAGCTGAAGTCAGTGGCAGAGATGGTGTGGAGCTGGAGTTGGAGGAGAAGCTGTAGTCAGAGATGGAACTGAAGTTGTGGTCAGATGCAGAAATGGTGTGGAGCTGGAGTCAGAGGCGGAGCTGAAGTCAGAAACTGGTGTGGAGCTGGCGGCGGAGTTGGAGGCGGAAGTGGGGCTGAAGTCAGAGGCAGAGATGGTGTAGAGCTGGAGTCAGAGGCAGAAATGAAGTCAGAGGTAGAGCTGGTGTGGAGCTGAAGTCAGAGGCGGAGATGAAGTTGGAGTCAGATGCAAAGCTGGTGTGGGGCTGGAGTCAGAGGTGGAGCTGAAGTCAGAGACTGGTGTGGAGCTGGAGTCAGAGGTAGAGCTGAAGTCAGGGTTGGAGGTGGAGCTGAAGTCAGAGACTGGTGTGGAGCTGGAGGCAGAGGCAGAGCAGGTCTGGAGCTGGAGGCACAGTCAAAGGCGGAAGTGGGGCTGAAGTCAGAGGCAGAGCTGGAGGCGGAGCTGAAGTCAGAGGCAGAGCTGGAGGTGGTGCTGAAGTCAGAGATGCAGCTCAAGTCAGAGGCAGAGCTGGTGGTGGAGTCAGAGAATGCTCCATTAAACCATATAGTGTACATTCCTTCCCTGCAACACTAGTGAAGTCTTCATGGTATAGTGGATAGTGCTCTGGACTCTCACCCCAGCGACCCGAGTTCAAATCCCGGCTGAAGTCAGAGGCAGAGATGGTGTAGAGCTGGAGTCAGAGGCAGAAATGAAGTCAGAGGTAGAGCTGGTGTGGAGCTGAAGTCAGAGGCGGAGATGAAGTAGGAGTCAGATGCAAAGCTGGTGTGGGGCTGGAGTTGGAGGCAGAGCTGGTGTGGAGCTGAAGTCAGAGGTGGAGCTGAAGTGAGACTGGTGTGGAGCTGGAGTCAGAGGTAGAGCTGAAGTCAGGGTTGGAGGTGGAGCTGATGTCAGAGACTGGTGTGGAGCTGGAGGCGGAGCTGAAGGCAGAGGCAGAGCAGGTCTGGAGCTGGAGGCAGAGTCAAAGGCGGAAGTGGGGCTGAAGTCAGAGGCAGAGCTGGAGGCGGAGCTGAAGTCAGAGGCAGAGCTGGAGGCGGTGCTGAAGTCAGAGGTGGAGCTGAAGTCAGAGGCAGAGTTGGTGGTGGAGTCAGAGAATGCTCCATTAAACCATATAGTGTACATTCCTTCCCTGCAACACTAGTGAAGTCTTAATGGTATAGTGGATAGTGCTCTGGACTCTCACCCCAGCGACCCGAGTTCAAATCCCGGTGGG
The DNA here is from genome assembly GCF_054491065.1 of Syngnathus leptorhynchus. NCBI lineage: Eukaryota > Metazoa > Chordata > Actinopteri > Syngnathiformes > Syngnathidae > Syngnathus > Syngnathus leptorhynchus. The sequence goes on from NW_028231998.1 coordinate 866,378, forward strand.
ACCAAAGAAAATATGTCATCATGGAAAAGGTGTTGGAGGCGGAGCTGGAGCTGTAGGCGGAGCTGAAGTCAGAGGCGGACCTGAAGTCAGAGGCAGATTTGGTGTGGCGCCGGAATTGGAAGCGGAGCTGAAGTAAGTGGCAGAGATGGTGTGGAACTGGAGTTGGAGGAGGAGCTGTAGTGTGAGATGGAACTGAAGTTGTGGTCAGATGCAGAACTGGTGTGGAGCTGGAGTCAGAGGCGGAGCTGAAGTCAGAAACTGGTGTGGAGTTGGAGGCGGAAGTGGGGCTGAAGTCAGAGGCAGAACTGGTGTGGAGCTGGAGTCAGAGGCGGAGCTGAAGTCAGAGGTAGAGCTGGTGTGGAGCTGGCGTCGGAGTTTGAGGCGGAAGTGGGGCTGAAGTCAGAGGCAGAGATGGTGTAGAGCTGGAGTCAGAGGCAGAAATGAAGTCATAGGTAGAGCTGGTGTGGAACTGAAGTCAGAGGCGGAGATGAAGTTGGAGTCAGATGCAAAGCTGGTGTGGGGCTGGAGTCAGAGGTGGAGCTGAAGTCAGAGACTGGTGTGGAGCTGGAGTCAGAGGTAGAGTTGAAGTCAGGGTTGGAGGTGGAGCTGAAGTCAGAGACTGGTGTGGAGCTGGAGGCGGAGCTGAAGGCAGAGGCAGAGCAGGTCTGGAGCTGGAGGCACAGTCAAAGGCATAAGTGGGGCTGAAGTCAGAGGCAGAGCTGGAGGCGGAGCTGAAGTCAGAGGCAGAGCTGGAGGCGGTGCTGAAGTCAGAGGTGTAGCTGAAGTCAGAGGCAGAGCTGGTGGTGGAGTCAGAGAATGCTCCATTAAACCATATAGTGTACATTCCTTCCCTGCAACACTAGTGAAGTCTTCATGGTATAATGGATAGTGCTCTGGACTCTCACCCCAGCGACCCGAGTTCAAATCCCGGTGGGACCAAAGAAAATATGTCATCATTGGAAAGACGTTGGTGGCGGAGCTGGAGCTGTAGGCGGAGCTGAAGTCAGAGGCGGAGCTGAAGTCAGAGGCAGATTTGGTGTGGTGCCGAAATTGGAGGCGGAGCTGAAGTCAGTGGCAGAGATGGTGTGGAGCTGGAGTTGGAGGAGAAGCTGTAGTCAGAGATGAAACTGAAGTTGTGGTCAGATGCAGAACTGGTGTGGAGCTGGAGTCAGAGGCGGAGCTGAAGTCAGAAACTGGTGTGAAGCTGGCGGCGGAGTTGGAGGCGGAAGTGGGGCTGAAGTCAGAGGCAGAGATGGTGTAGAGCTGGAGTCAGAGGCAGAAATGAAGTCAGAGGTAGAGCTGGTGTGGAGCTGAAGTCAGAGGCGGAGATGAAGTTGGAGTCAGATGCAAAGCTGGTGTGGGGCTGGAGTCAGAGGTGGAGCTGAAGTCAGAGACTGGTGTGGAGCTGGAGTCAGAGGTAGAGCTGAAGTCAGGGTTGGAGGTGGAGCTGAAGTCAGAGACTGGTGTGGAGCTGGAGGCGGAGCTGAAGGCAGAGGCAGAGCAGGTCTGGAGCTGGAGTCACAGTCAAAGGCGGAAGTGGGGCTGAAGTCAGAGGCAGAGCTGGAGGCGGAGCTGAAGTCAGAGGCAGAGCTGGAGGCGGTGCTGAAGTCAGAGGCGGTGCTGAAGTCAGAGGTGGAGCTGAAGTCAGAGGCAGAGCTGGTGGTGGAGTCAGAGAATGCTCCATTAAACCATATAGTGTACATTCCTTCCCTGCAACACTAGTGAAGTGTTCATGGTATAGTGGATAGTGCTCTGGACTCTCACCCCAGCGAACCGAGTTCAAATCCCGGTGGGACCAAAGAAAATATGTCATCATGGAAAAGGTGTTGGAGGCGGAGCTGGAGCTGTAGGCGGAGCTGAAGTCAGAGGCGGACCTGAAGTCAGAGGCAGATTTGGTGTGGTGCCGAAATTTAAGGCGGAGCTGAAGTCAGTGGCAGAGATGGTGTGGAGCTGGAGTTGGAGGAGAAGCTGTGGTCAGAGATGGAACTGAAGTTGTGGAGTCAGAGGCAGAAATGAAGTCAGAGGTAGAGCTGGTGTGGAACTGAAGTCAGAGGCGGAGATGAAGTTGGAGTCAGATGCAAAGCTGGTGTGGAGCTGAAGTCAGAGACTGGTGTGGAGCTGGAGTCAGAGGTAGAGCTGAAGTCAGGGTTGGAGGTGGAGCTGAAGTTGGAGTCAGATGCAAAGCTGGTGTGGGGGTGGAGCTGAAGTCAGAGACTGGTGTGGAGCTGGAGTCAGAGGTAGAGCTGAAGTCAGGGTTGGAGGTGGAGCTGAAGTCAGAGACTGGTGTGGAGCTGGAGGCGGAGCTGAAGGCAGAGGCAGAGGAGGTCTGGAGCTGGAGGCACAGTCAAAGGCGGAAGTGGGGCTGAAGTCAGAGGCAGAGCTGGAGGCGGAGCTGAAGTCAGAGGCAGAGCTGGAGGCGGTGCTGAAGTCAGAGGTGGAGCTGAAGTCAGAGGCAGAGCTGGTGGTGGAGTCAGAGAATGCTCCATTAAACCATATAGTGTACATTCCTTCCCTGAAACACTAGTGAAGTCTTCATGGTATAGTGGATAGTGCTCTGGACTCTCACCCCAGCGACCCGAGTTCAAATCCCGGTGGGACCAAAGAAAATATGTCATCATGGAAAAGGTGTTGGAGGCGGAGCTGGAGCTGTAGGCGGAGCTGAAGTCAGAGGCGGACCTGAAGTCAGAGGCAGATTTGGTGTGGCGCCGGAATTGGAAGCGGAGCTGAAGTCAGTGGCAGAGATGGTGTGGAACTGGAGTTGGAGGAGGAGCTGTAGTGTGAGATGGAACTGAAGTTGAAGTCAAATGCAGAACTGGTGTGGAGCTGGAGTCAGAGGTGGAGCTGAAGTCAGAAACTGGTGTGGAGCTGGCGGCGGAGTGTGAGGCGGAATTGGGGCTGAAGTCAGAGGCAGAGATGGTGTAGAGCTGGAGTCAGAGGCAGAAATGAAGTCAGAGGTAGAGCTGGTGTGGAGCTGAAGTCAGAGGCGGAGATGAAATTGGAGTCAGATGCAAAGCTGGTGTGGGGCTAGAGTCAGAGGTGGAGCTGAAGTGAGACTGGTGTGGAGCTGGAGTCAGAGGTAGAGCTGAAGTCAGGGTTGGAGGTGGAGCTGAAGTCGGAGACTGGTGTGGAGCTGGAGGCGGAGCTGAAGGCAGAGGCAGAGCAGGTCTGGAGCTGGAGGCAGAGTCAAAGGCGGAAGTGGGGCTGAAGTCAGAGGCAGAGCTGGAGGCGGAGCTGAAGTCAGAGGCAGAGCTGGAGGCGGTGCTGAAGTCAGAGGTGGAGCTGAAGTCAGAGGCAGAGCTGGTGGTGGAGTCAGAGAATGCTCCATTAAACCATATAGTGTACATTCCTTCCCTGTAACACTAGTGAAGTCTTCATGGTATAGTGGATAGTGCTCTGGACTCTCACCCCAGCGACCCGAGTTCAAATCCCGGTGGGACCAAAGAATATATATCATCATGGAAAAGGCATTGGTGGCGGAGCTGGAGCTGTAGGCGGAGCTGAAGTCAGAGGCGGAGCTGAAGTCAGAGGCAGATTTGGTGTGGTGCCGAAATTGAAGGCGGAGCTGAAGTCAGTGGCAGAGATGGTGTGGCGCTGGAGTTGGAGGAGAAGCTGTAGTCAGAGATGGAACTGAAGTTGTGGTCAGATGCAGAACTGGTGTGGAGCTGGAGTCAGAGGCGGAGCTGAAGTCAGAAACTGGTGTGGAGCTGGCGTCGGAGTTGGAGGCGGAAGTGGGGCTGAAGTCAGAGGCAGAGATGGTGTAGAGCTGGAGTCAGAGGCAGAAATGAAGTCATAGGTAGAGCTGGTGTGGAACTGAAGTCAGAGGCGGAGATGAAGTTGGAGTCAGATGCAAAGCTGGTGTGGGGCTGGAGTCAGAGGTGGAGCTGAAGTCAGAGACTGGTGTGGAGCTGGAGTCAGAGGTAGAGCTGAAGTCAGGGTTGGAGGTGGAGCTGAAGTCAGAGACTGGTGTGGAGCTGGAGGCGGAGCTGAAGGCAGAGGCAGAGCAGGTCTGGAGCTGGAGGCACAGTCAAAGGCGGAAGTGGGGCTGAAGTCAGAGGCAGAGCTGGAGGCGGAGCTGAAGTCAGAGGCAGAGCTGGAGGCGGTGCTGAAGTCAGAGGTGGAGCTGAAGTCAGAGGCAGAGCTGGTGGTGGAGTCAGAGAATGCTTCATTAAACCATATAGTGTACATTCCTTCCCTGCAACACTAGTGAAGTCTTCATGGTATAGTGGATAGTGCTCTGGACTGTCACCCCAGCGACCCGAGTTCAAATCCCGGTGGGACCAAAGAAAATATGTCATCATGGAAAAGGCGTTGGTGGCGGAGCTGGAGCTGTAGGCGGAGCTGAAGTCAGAGGCGGAGCTGAAGTCAGAGGCAGATTTTGTGTGGTGCCGAAATTGGAGGCGGAGCTGAAGTCAGTGGCAGAGATGGTGTGGAGCTGGAGTTGGAGGAGAAGCTGTAGTCAGAGATGAAACTGAAGTTGTGGTCAGATGCAGAACTGGTGTGGAGCTGGAGTCAGAGGCGGAGCTGAAGTCAGAAACTGGTGTGGAGCTGGCGGCGGAGTTGGAGGCGGAAGTGGGGCTGAAGTCAGAGGCAGAGAAGGTGTAGAGCTGGAGTCAGAGGCAGAAATGAAGTCAGAGGTAGAGCTGGTGTGGAGCTGAAGTCAGAGGCGGAGATGAAGTTGGAGTCAGATGCAAAGCTGGTGTGGGGCTGGAGTCAGAGGTGGAGCTGAAGTCAGAGACTGGTGTGGAGCTGGAGTCAGAGGTAGAGCTGAAGTCAGGGTTGGAGGTGGAGCTGAAGTCAGAGACTGGTGTGGAGCTGGAGGCGGAGCTGAAGGCAGAGGCAGAGCAGGTCTGGAGCTGGAGTCACAGTCAAAGGCGGAAGTGGGGCTGAAGTCAGAGGCAGAGCTGGAGGCGGAGTTGAAGTCAGAGGCAGAGCTGGAGGCGGTGCTGAAGTCAGAGGTGTAGCTGAAGTCAGAGGCAGAGCTGGTGGTGGAGTCAGAGAATGCTCCATTAAACCATATAGTGTACATTCCTTCCCTGCAACACTAGTGAAGTCTTCATGGTATAATGGATAGTGCTCTGGACTCTCACCCCAGCGACCCGAGTTCAAATCCCGGCTGAAGTCAGAGGCAGAGATTGTGTAGAGCTGGAGTCAGAGGCAGAAATGAAGTCAGAGGTAGAGCTGGTGTGGAGCTGAAGTCAGAGGCGGAGATGAAGTAGGAGTCAGATGCAAAGCTGGTGTGGGGCTGGAGTCAGAGGTGGAGCTGAAGTCAGAGACTGGTGTGGAGCTGGAGTCAGAGGTAGAGCTGAAGTCAGGGTTGGAGGTGGAGCTGAAGTCAGAGACTGGTGTGGAGCTGGAGGCGGAGCTGAAGGCAGAGGCAGAGCAGGTCTGGAGCTGGAGTCACAGTCAAAGGCGGAAGTGGGGCTGAAGTCAGAGGCAGAGCTGGAGGCGGAGCTGAAGTCAGAGGCAGAGCTGGAGGCGGTGCTGAAGTCAGAGGTGTAGCTGAAGTCAGAGGCAGAGCTGGTGGTGGAGTCAGAGAATGCTCCATTAAACCATATAGTGTACATTCCTTCCCTGCAACACTAGTGAAGTCTTCATGGTATAAAGGATAGTGCTCTGGACTCTCACCCCAGCGACCCGAGTTCAAATCCCGGCTGAAGTCATAGGCAGAGATTGTGTAGAGCTGGAGTCAGAGGCAGAAATGAAGTCAGAGGTAGAGCTGGTGTGGAGCTGAAGTCAGAGGCGGAGATGAAGTAGGAGTCAGATGCAAAGCTGGTGTGGGGCTGGAGTTGGAGGCAGAGCTGGTGTGGAGCTGAAGTCAGAGGTGGAGCTGAAGTGAGACTGGTGTGGAGCTGGAGTCAGAGGTAGAGCTGAAGTCAGGGTTGGAGGTGGAGCTGATGTCAGAGACTGGTGTGGAGCTGGAGGCAGAGCTGAAGGCAGAGGCAGAGCAGGTCTGGAGCTGGAGGCAGAGTCAAAGGCGGAAGTGGGGCTGAAGTCAGAGGCAGAGCTGGAGGTGGAGCTGAAGTCAGAGGCAGAGCTGGAGGCGGTGCTGAAGTCAGAGGTGGAGCTGAAGTCAGAGGCAGAGTTGGTGGTGGAGTCAGAGAATGCTCCATTAAACCATATAGTGTACATTCCTTCCCTGCAACACTAGTGAAGTCTTAATGGTATAGTGGATAGTGCTCTGGACTCTCACCCCAGCGACCCGAGTTCAAATCCCGGTGGGACCAAAGAAAATATGTCATCATGGAAAAGGTGTTGGAGGCGGAGCTGGAGCTGTAGGCGGAGCTGAAGTCAGAGGCGGGCCTGAAGTCAGAGGCAGATTTGGTGTGGCGCCGGAATTGGAAGCGGAGCTGAAGTAAGTGGCAGAGATGGTGTGGAACTGGAGTTGGAGGAGGAGCTGTAGTGTGAGATGGAACTGAAGTTGTGGTCAGATGCAGAACTGGTGTGGAGCTGGAGTCAGAGGCGGAGCTGAAGTCAGAAACTGGTGTGGAGTTGGAGGCGGAAGTGGGGCTGAAGTCAGAGGCAGAGATGGTGTAGAGCTGGAGTCAGAGGCAGACATGAAGTCAGAGGTAGAGCTGGTGTGGAGCTGAAGTCAGAGGCGGAGATGAAGTTGGAGTCAGATGCAAATCTGGTGTGGGGCTGGAGTCAGAGGTGGAGCTGAAGTGAGACTGGTGTGGAGCTGGAGTCAGAGGTAGAGCTGAAGTCAGGGTTGGAGGTGGAGCTGAAGTCGGAGACTGGTGTGGAGCTGGAGGCGGAGCTGAAGGCAGAGGCAGAGCAGGTCTGGAGCTGGAGGCAGAGTCAAAGGCAGAAGTGGGGCTGAAGTCAGAGGCAGAGCTGGAGGCGGTAAGTGGTAAGTGATGGTGTGGCAGAGATGGTGTGGAACTGGAGTTGGAGGAGGAGCTGTAGTGTGAGATGGAACTGAAGTTGTGGTCAGATGCAGAACTGGTGTGGAGCTGGAGTCAGAGGCGGAGCTGAAGTCAGAAACTGGTGTGGAGTTGGAGGCGGAAGTGGGGCTGAAGTCAGAGGCAGAACTGGTGTGGAGCTGGAGTCAGAGGCGGAGCTGAAGTCAGAGGTAGAGCTGGTGTGGAGCTGGCGTCGGAGTTGGAGGCGGAAGTGGGGCTGAAGTCAGAGGCAGAGATGGTGTAGAGCTGGAGTGAGAGGCAGAAATGAAGTCATAGGTAGAGCTGGTGTGGAACTGAAGTCAGAGGCGGAGATGAAGTTGGAGTCAGATGCAAAGCTGGTGTGGGGCTGGAATCAGAGGTGGAGCTGAAGTCAGAGACTGGTGTGGAGCTGGAGTCAGAGGTACAGCTAAAGTCAGGGTTGGAGGTGGAGCTGAAGTCGGAGACTGGTGTGGAGCTGGAGGCGGAGCTGAAGGCAGAGCAGGTCTGGAGCTGGAGGCACAGTCAAAGGCGGAAGTGGGGCTGAAGTCAGAGGCAGAGCTGGAGGCGGAGCTGAAGTCAGAGGCAGAGCTGGAGGCGGTGCTGAAGTCAGAGGTGGAGCTGAAGTCAGAGGCAGAGCTGGTGGTGGAGTCAGAGAATGCTCCATTAAACCATATAGTGTACATTCCTTCCCTGCAACACTAGTGAAGTCTTCATGGTATAGTGGATAGTGCTCTGGACTCTCACCCCAGCGACCCGAGTTCAAATCCCGGTGGGACCAAAGAAAATATGTCATCATGGAAAAGGCGTTGGTGGCGGAGCTGGAGCTGTAGGCGGAGCTGAAGTCAGAGGCGGAGCTGAAGTCAGAGGCAGATTTGGTGTGGTGCCGAAATTGAAGGCGGAGCTGAAGTCAGTGGCAGAGATGGTGTGGCGCTGGAGTTGGAGGAGAAGCTGTAGTCAGAGATGGAACTGAAGTTGTGGTCAGATGCAGAACTGGTGTGGAGCTGGAGTCAGAGGCGGAGCTGAAGTCAGAAACTGGTGTGGAGCTGGCGTCGGAGTTGGAGGCGGAAGTGGGGCTGAAGTCAGAGGCAGAGATGGTGTAGAGCTGGAGTCAGAGGCAGAAATGAAGTCATAGGTAGAGCTGGTGTGGAACTGAAGTCAGAGGCGGAGATGAAGTTGGAGTCAGATGCAAAGCTGGTGTGGGGCTGGAGTCAGAGGTGGAGCTGAAGTCAGAGACTGGTGTGGAGCTGGAGTCAGAGGTAGAGCTGAAGTCAGGGTTGGAGGTGGAGCTGAAGTCAGAGACTGGTGTGGAGCTGGAGGCGGAGCTAAAGGCAGAGGCAGAGCAGGTCTGGAGCTGGAGTCACAGTCAAAGGCGGAAGTGGGGCTGAAGTCAGAGGCAGAGCTGGAGGCGGAGCTGAAGTCAGAGGCAGAGCTGGAGGCGGTGCTGAAGTCAGAGGTGTAGCTGAAGTCAGAGGCAGAGCTGGTGGTGGAGTCAGAGAATGCTCCATTAAACCATATAGTGTACATTCCTTCCCTGCAACACTAGTGAAGTCTTCATGGTATAATGGATAGTGCTCTGGACTCTCACCCCAGCGACCCGAGTTCAAATCCCGGCTGAAGTCAGAGGCAGAGATTGTGTAGAGCTGGAGTCAGAGGCAGAAATGAAGTCAGAGGTAGAGCTGGTGTGGAGCTGAAGTCAGAGGCGGAGATGAAGTAGGAGTCAGATGCAAAGCTGGTGTGGGGCTGGAGTTGGAGGCAGAGCTGGTGTGGAGCTGAAGTCAGAGGTGGAGCTGAAGTGAGACTGGTGTGGAGCTGGAGTCAGAGGTAGAGCTGAAGTCAGGGTTGGAGGTGGAGCTGATGTCAGAGACTGGTGTGGAGCTGGAGGCGGAGCTGAAGGCAGAGGCAGAGCAGGTCTGGAGCTGGAGTCACAGTCAAAGGCGGAAGTGGGGCTGAAGTCAGAGGCAGAGCTGGAGGCGGAGCTGAAGTCAGAGGCAGAGCTGGAGGCGGTGCTGAAGTCAGAGGTGGAGCTGAAGTCAGAGGCAGAGCTGGTGGTGGAGTCAGAGAATGCTCCATTAAACCATATAGTGTACATTCCTTCCCTGCAACACTAGTGAAGTCTTCATGGTATAATGGATAGTGCTCTGGACTCTCACCCCAGCGACCCGAGTTCAAATCCCGGCTGAAGTCAGAGGCAGAGATTGTGTAGAGCTGGAGTCAGAGGCAGAAATGAAGTCAGAGGTAGAGCTGGTGTGGAGCTGAAGTCAGAGGCGGAGATGAAGTAGGAGTCAGATGCAAAGCTGGTGTGGGGCTGGAGTTGGAGGCAGAGCTGGTGTGGAGCTGAAGTCAGAGGTGGAGCTGAAGTGAAACTGGTGTGGAGCTGGAGTCAGAGGTAGAGCTGAAGTCAGGGTTGGAGGTGGAGCTGATGTCAGAGACTGGTGTGGAGCTGGAGGCGGAGCTGAAGGCAGAGGCAGAGCAGGTCTGGAGCTGGAGGCAGAGTCAAAGGCGGAAGTGGGGCTGAAGTCAGAGGCAGAGCTGGAGGCGGAGCTGAAGTCAGAGGCAGAGCTGGAGGCGGTGCTGAAGTCAGAGGTGGAGCTGAAGTCAGAGGCAGAGTTGGTGGTGGAGTCAGAGAATGCTCCATTAAACCATATAGTGTACATTCCTTCCCTGCAACACTAGTGAAGTCTTAATGGTATAGTGGATAGTGCTCTGGACTCTCACCCCAGCGACCCGAGTTCAAATCCCGGTGGGACCAAAGAAAATATGTCATCATGGAAAAGGTGTTGGAGGCGGAGCTGGAGCTGTAGGCGGAGCTGAAGTCAGAGGCGGACCTGAAGTCAGAGGCAGATTTGGTGTGGCGCCGGAATTGGAAGCGGAGCTGAAGTAAGTGGCAGAGATGGTGTGGAACTGGAGTTGGAGAAGGAGCTGTAGTGTGAGATGGAACTGAAGTTGTGGTCAGATGCAGAACTGGTGTGGAGCTGGAGTCAGAGGCGGAGCTGAAGTCAGAAACTGGTGTGGAGTTGGAGGCGGAAGTGGGGCTGAAGTCAGAGGCAGAACTGGTGTGGAGCTGGAGTCAGAGGCGGAGCTGAAGTCAGAGGTAGAGCTGGTGTGGAGCTGGCGTCGGAGTTGGAGGCGGAAGTGGGGCTGAAGTCAGAGGCAGAGATGGTGTAGAGCTGGAGTGAGAGGCAGAAATGAAGTCATAGGTAGAGCTGGTGTGGAACTGAAGTCAGAGGCGGAGATGAAGTTGGAGTCAGATGCAAAGCTGGTGTGGGGCTGGAGTCAGAGGTGGAGCTGAAGTCAGAGACTGGTGTGGAGCTGGAGTCAGAGGTACAGCTGAAGTCAGGGTTGGAGGTGGAGCTGAAGTCAGAGACTGGTGTGGAGCTGGAGGCGGAGCTGAAGGCAGAGGCAGAGCAGGTCTGGAGCTGGAGGCACAGTCAAAGGCGGAAGTGGGGCTGAAGTCAGAGGCAGAGCTGGAGGCGGAGCTGAAGTCAGAGGCAGAGCTGGAGGCGGTGCTGAAGTCAGAGGTGGAGCTGAAGTCAGAGGCAGAGCTGGTGGTGGAGTCAGAGAATGCTCCATTAAACCATATAGTGTACATTCCTTCCCTGCAACACTAGTGAAGTCTTCATGGTATAATGGATAGTGCTCTGGACTCTCACCCCAGCGACCCGAGTTCAAATCCCGGCTGAAGTCAGAGGCAGAGATTGTGTAGAGCTGGAGTCAGAGGCAGAAATGAAGTCAGAGGTAGAGCTGGTGTGGAGCTGAAGTCAGAGGCGGAGATGAAGTAGGAGTCAGATGCAAAGCTGGTGTGGGGCTGGAGTTGGAGGCAGAGCTGGTGTGGAGCTGAAGTCAGAGGTGGAGCTGAAGTGAGACTGGTGTGGAGCTGGAGTCAGAGGTAGAGCTGAAGTCAGGGTTGGAGGTGGAGCTGATGTCAGAGACTGGTGTGGAGCTGGAGGCGGAGCTGAAGGCAGAGGCAGAGCAGGTCTGGAGCTGGAGTCACAGTCAAAGGCGGAAGTGGGGCTGAAGTCAGAGGCAGAGCTGGAGGCGGAGCTGAAGTCAGAGGCAGAGCTGGAGGCGGTGCTGAAGTCAGAGGTGGAGCTGAAGTCAGAGGCAGAGCTGGTGGTGGAGTCAGAGAATGCTCCATTAAACCATATAGTGTACATTCCTTCCCTGCAACACTAGTGAAGTCTTCATGGTATAATGGATAGTGCTCTGGACTCTCACCCCAGCGACCCGAGTTCAAATCCCGGCTGAAGTCAGAGGCAGAGATTGTGTAGAGCTGGAGTCAGAGGCAGAAATGAAGTCAGAGGTAGAGCTGGTGTGGAGCTGAAGTCAGAGGCGGAGATGAAGTAGGAGTCAGATGCAAAGCTGGTGTGGGGCTGGAGTTGGAGGCAGAGCTGGTGTGGAGCTGAAGTCAGAGGTGGAGCTGAAGTGAAACTGGTGTGGAGCTGGAGTCAGAGGTAGAGCTGAAGTCAGGGTTGGAGGTGGAGCTGATGTCAGAGACTGGTGTGGAGCTGGAGGCGGAGCTGAAGGCAGAGGCAGAGCAGGTCTGGAGCTGGAGGCAGAGTCAAAGGCGGAAGTGGGGCTGAAGTCAGAGGCAGAGCTGGAGGCGGAGCTGAAGTCAGAGGCAGAGCTGGAGGCGGTGCTGAAGTCAGAGGTGGAGCTGAAGTCAGAGGCAGAGTTGGTGGTGGAGTCAGAGAATGCTCCATTAAACCATATAGTGTACATTCCTTCCCTGCAACACTAGTGAAGTCTTAATGGTATAGTGGATAGTGCTCTGGACTCTCACCCCAGCGACCCGAGTTCAAATCCCGGTGGGACCAAAGAAAATATGTCATCATGGAAAAGGTGTTGGAGGCGGAGCTGGAGCTGTAGGCGGAGCTGAAGTCAGAGGCGGACCTGAAGTCAGAGGCAGATTTGGTGTGGCGCCGGAATTGGAAGCGGAGCTGAAGTAAGTGGCAGAGATGGTGTGGAACTGGAGTTGGAGAAGGAGCTGTAGTGTGAGATGGAACTGAAGTTGTGGTCAGATGCAGAACTGGTGTGGAGCTGGAGTCAGAGGCGGAGCTGAAGTCAGAAACTGGTGTGGAGTTGGAGGCGGAAGTGGGGCTGAAGTCAGAGGCAGAACTGGTGTGGAGCTGGAGTCAGAGGCGGAGCTGAAGTCAGAGGTAGAGCTGGTGTGGAGCTGGCGTCGGAGTTGGAGGCGGAAGTGGGGCTGAAGTCAGAGGCAGAGATGGTGTAGAGCTGGAGTGAGAGGCAGAAATGAAGTCATAGGTAGAGCTGGTGTGGAACTGAAGTCAGAGGCGGAGATGAAGTTGGAGTCAGATGCAAAGCTGGTGTGGGGCTGGATTCAGAGGTGGAGCTGAAGTCAGAGACTGGTGTGGAGCTGGAGTCAGAGGTACAGCTGAAGTCAGGGTTGGAGGTGGAGCTGAAGTCAGAGACTGGTGTGGAGCTGGAGGCGGAGCTGAAGGCAGAGGCAGAGCAGGTCTGGAGCTGGAGGCACAGTCAAAGGCGGAAGTGGGGCTGAAGTCAGAGGCAGAGCTGGAGGCGGAGCTGAAGTCAGAGGCAGAGCTGGAGGCGGTGCTGAAGTCAGAGGTGGAGCTGAAGTCAGAGGCAGAGCTGGTGGTGGAGTCAGAGAATGCTCCATTAAACCATATAGTGTACATTCCTTCCCTGCAACACTAGTGAAGTCTTCATGGTATAGTGGATAGTGCTCTGGACTCTCACCCCAGCGACCCGAGTTCAAATCCCGGTGGGACCAAAGAAAATATGTCATCATGGAAAAGGCGTTGGTGGCGGAGCTGGAGCTGTAGGCGGAGCTGAAGTCAGAGGCAGATTTGGTGTGGTGCCGAAATTGGAGGCGGAGCTGAAGTCAGTGGCAGAGATGGTGTGGAGCTGGAGTTGGAGGAGAAACTGTAGTCAGAGATGAAACTGAAGTTGTGGTCAGATAAAGAACTGGTGTGGAGCTGGAGTCAGAGGCGGAGCTGAAGTCAGAAACTGGTGTGGAGCTGGCGGCGGAGTTGGAAGCGGAAGTGGGGCTGTAGTCAGAGGCAGAGATGGTGTAGAGCTGGAGTCAGAGGCAGAAATAAAGTCAGAGGTAGAGCTGGTGTGGAGCTGAAGTCAGAGGCGGAGATGAAGTTGGAGTCAGATGCAAAGCTGGTGTGGGGCTGGAGTCAGAGGTGGAGCTGAAGTCAGAGACTGGTGTGGAGCTGGAGTCAGAGGTAGAGCTGAAGTCAGGGTTGGAGGTGGAGCTGAAATCAGAGACTGGTGTGGAGCTGGAGGCGGAGCTGAAGGCAGAGGCAGAGCAGGTCTGGAGCTGGAGGCACAGTCAAAGGCGGAAGTGGGGCTGAAGTCAGAGGCAGAGCTGGAGGCGGAGCTGAAGTCAGAGGCAGAGCTGGAGGCGGTGCTGAAGTCAGAGGTGGAGCTGAAGTCAGAGGCAGAGCTGGTGGTGGAGTCAGAGAATGCTCCATTAAACCATATAGTGTACATTCCTTCCCTGCAACACTAGTGAAGTCTTCATGGTATAGTGGATAGTGCTCTGGACTCTCACCCCAGCGACCCGAGTTCAAATCCCGGCTGAAGTCAGAGGCAGAGATTGTGTAGAGCTGGAGTCAGAGGCAGAAATGAAGTCAGAGGTAGAGCTGGTGTGGAGCTGAAGTCAGAGGCGGAGATGAAGTAGGAGTCAGATGCAAAGCTGGTGTGGGGCTGGAGTTGGAGGCAGAGCTGGTGTGGAGCTGAAGTCAGAGGTGGAGCTGAAGTGAGACTGGTGTGGAGCTGGAGTCAGAGGTAGAGCTGAAGTCAGGGTTGGAGGTGGAGCTGATGTCAGAGACTGGTGTGGAGCTGGAGGCGGAGCTGGAGGCAGAGTCAAAGGCGGAAGTGGGGCTGAAGTCAGAGGCAGAGCTGGAGGCGGAGCTGAAGTCAGAGGCAGAGCTGGAGGCGGTGCTGAAGTCAGAGGTGGAGCTGAAGTCAGAGGCAGAGTTGGTGGTGGAGTCAGAGAATGCTCCATTAAACCATATAGTGTACATTCCTTCCCTGCAACACTAGTGAAGTCTTAATGGTATAGTGGATAGTGCTCTGGACTCTCACCCCAGCGACCCGAGTTCAAATCCCGGTGGGACCAAAGAAAATATGTCATCATGGAAAAGGTGTTGGAGGCGGAGCTGGAGCTGTAGGCGGAGCTGAAGTCAGAGGCGGACCTGAAGTCAGAGGCAGATTTGGTGTGGCGCCGGAATTGGAAGCGGAGCTGAAGTAAGTGGCAGAGATGGTGTGGAACTGGAGTTGGAGGAGGAGCTGTAGTGTGAGATGGAACTGAAGTTGTGGTCAGATGCAGAACTGGTGTGGAGCTGGAGTCAGAGGTGGAGCTGAAGTCAGAAACTGGTGTGGAGCTGGCGGCGGAGTGTGAGGCGGAATTGGGGCTGAAGTCAGAGGCAGAGATGGTGTAGAGCTGGAGTCAGAGGCAGAAATGAAGTCAGAGGTAGAGCTGGTGTGGAGCTGAAGTCAGAGGCGGAGATGAAATTGGAGTCAGATGCAAAGCTGGTGTGGGGCTGGAGTCAGAGGTGGAGCTGTAGTCAGAGACTGGTGTGGAGCTGGAGTCAGAGGTAGAGCTGAAGTCAGGGTTGGAGGTGGAGCTGAAGTCAGAGACTGGTGTGGAGCTGGAGGTGGAGCTGAAGGCAGAGGCAGAGCAGGTCTGGAGCTGGAGTCACAGTCAAAGGCGGAAGTGGGGCTGAAGTCAGAGGCAGAGCTGGAGGCGGAGCTGAAGTCAGAGGCAGAGCTGGAGGCGGTGCTGAAGTCAGAGGTGGAGCTGAAGTCAGAGGCAGAGCTGGTGGTGGAGTCAGAGAATGCTCCATTAAACCATATAGTGTACATTCCTTCCCTGCAACACTAGTGAAGTCTTCATGGTTTAGTGGATAGTGCTCTGGACTCTCACCCCAGCGACCCGAGTTCAAATCCCGGCTGAAGTCAGAGGCAGAGATTGTGTAGAGCTGGAGTCAGAGGCAGAAATGAAGTCAGAGGTAGAGCTGGTGTGGAGCTGAAGTCAGAGGCGGAGATGAAGTAGGAGTCAGATGCAAAGCCGGTGTGGGGCTGGAGTTGGAGGCAGAGCTTGTGTGGAGCTGAAGTCAGAGGTGGAGCTGAAGTGAGACTGGTGTGGAGCTGGAGTCAGAGGTAGAGCTGAAGTCAGGGTTGGAGGTGGAGCTGAAGTCAGAGACTGGTGTGGAGCTGGAGGCGGAGCTGAAGGCAGAGGCAGAGCAGGTCTGGAGCTGGAGGCACAGTCAAAGGCGGAAGTGGGGCTGAAGTCAGAGGCAGAGCTGGAGGCGGAGCTGAAGTCAGAGGCAGAGCTGGAGGCGGTGCTGAAGTCAGAGATGCAGCTCAAGTCAGAGGCAGAGCTGGTGGTGGAGTCAGAGAATGCTCCATTAAACCATATAGTGTACATTCCTTTCCTACAACACTAGTGAAGTCTTCATGGTATAGTGGATAGTGCTCTGGACTCTCACCCCAGCGACCCGAGTTCAAATCCCGGCTGAAGTCAGAGGCAGAGATGGTGTAGAGCTGGAGTCAGAGGCAGAAATGAAGTCAGAGGTAGAGCTGGTGTGGAGCTGAAGTCAGAGGCGGAGATGAAGTAGGAGTCAGATGCAAAGCTGGTGTGGGGCTGGAGTTGGAGGCAGAGCTGGTGTGGAGCTGAAGTCAGAGGTGGAGCTGAAGTCAGAGACTGGTGTGGAGCTGGAGTCAGAGGTAGAGCTGAAGTCAGGGTTGGAGGTGGAGCTGATGTCAGACACTGGTGTGGAGCTGGAGGCGGAGCTGAAGGCAGAGGCAGAGCTGGAGGCGGTGCTGAAGTCAGAGGTGGAGCTGAAGTCAGAGGCAGAGCTGGTGGTGGAGTCAGAGAATGCTCCATTAAACCATATAGTGTACATTCCTTCCCTGCAACACTAGTGAAGTCTTCATGGTATAGTGGGTAGTGCTCTGGACTCTCACCCCAGCGACCCGAGTTCAAATCCCGGTGGGACCAAAGAAAATATGTCATCATGGAAAAGGCGTTGGTGGCGGAGCTGGAGCTGTAGGCGGAGCTGAAGTCAGAGGCGGAGCTGAAGTCAGAGGCAGATTTGGTGTGGTGCCGAAATTGAAGGCGGAGCTGAAGTCAGTGGCAGAGATGGTGTGGAGCTGGAGTTGGAGGAGAAGCTGTAGTCAGAGATGGAACTGAAGTTGTGGTCAGATGCAGAACTGGTGTGGAGCTGGAGTCAGAGGCGGAGCTGAAGTCAGAAACTGGTGTGGAGCTGGCGGCGGAGTTGGAGGCGGAAGTGGGGCTGAAGTCAGGGGCAGAGATGGTGTAGAGCTGGAGTCAGAGGCAGAAATGAAGTCAGAGGTAGAGCTGGTGTGGAGCTGAAGTCAGAGGCGGAAATGAAGTTGGTGTCAGATGCAAAGCTGGTGTGGAGCTGGAGTCAGAGGTAGAGCTGAAGTCAGGGTTTGAGGTGGAGCTGAAGTCAGAGACTGGTGTGGAGCTGGAGGCGGAGCTGAAGGCAGAGGCAGAGCAGGTCTGGAGCTGGAGGCACAGTCAAAGGCGGAAGTGGGGCTGAAGTCAGAGGCAGAGCTGGAGGCGGAGCTGAAGTCAGAGGCAGAGCTGGAGGCGGTGCTGAAGTCAGAGGTGCAGCTCAAGTCAGAGGCAGAGCTGGTGGTGGAGTCAGAGAATGCTCCATTAAACCATATAGTGTACATTCCTTCCCTGCAACACTAGTGAAGTCTTCATGGTATAGTGGATAGTGCTCTGGACTCTCACCCCAGCGACCCGAGTTCAAATCCCGGCTGAAGTCAGAGGCAGAGATGGTGTAGAGCTGGAGTCAGAGGCAGAAATGAAGTCAGAGGTAGAGCTGGTGTGGAGCTGAAGTCAGAGGCGGAGATGTAGGAGTCAGATGCAAAGCTGGTGTGGGGCTGGAGTTGGAGGCAGAGCTGGTGTGGAGCTGAAGTCAGAGGTGAAGCTGAAGTCAGAGACTGGTGTGGAGCTGGAGTCAGAGGTAGAGCTGAAGTCAGGGTTGGAGGTGGAGCTGATGTCAGAGACTGGTGTGGAGCTGGAGGCGGAGCTGAAGGCAGAGGCAGAGCAGGTCTGGAGCTGGAGGCACAGTCAAAGGCGGAAGTGGGGCTGAAGTCAGAGGCAGAGCTGGAGGCGGAGCTGAAGTCAGAGGCAGAGCTGGAGGCGGTGCTGAAGTCAGAGGTGGAGCTGAAGTCAGAGGCAGAGCTGGTGGTGGAGTCAGAGAATGCTCCATTAAACCATATAGTGTACATTCCTTCCCTGCAACACTAGTGAAGTCTTCATGGTATAGTGGATAGTGCTCTGGACTCACCGCAGCGACCCGAGTTCAAATCCCGTCTGAAGTCAGAGGCAGAGATGGTGTAGAGCTGGAGTCAGAGGCAGAAATGAAGTCAGAGGTAGAGCTGGTGTGGAGCTAAAGTCAGAGGCGGAGATGAAGTAGGAGTCAGATGCAAAGCTGGTGTGGGGCTGGAGTTGGAGGCATAGCTGGTGTGGAGCTGAAGTCAAAGGTGGAGCTGAAGTCAGAGACTGGTGTGGAGCTGGAGTCAGAGGTACAGCTGAAGTCAGGGTTGGAGGTGGAGCTGATGTCAGAGACTGGTGTGGAGCTGGAGGCGGAGCTGAAGGCAGAGGCAGAGCAGGTCTGGAGCTGGAGGCACAGTCAAAGGCGGAAGTGGGGCTGAAGTCAGAGGCAGAGCTGGAGGCGGAGCTGAAGTCAGAGGCAGAGCTGGAGGCGGTGCTGAAGTCAGAGGTGGAGCTGAAGTCAGAGGCAGAGCTGGTGGTGGAGTCAGAGAATGCTCCATTAAACCATATAGTGTACATTCCTTCCCTGCAACACTAGTGAAGTCTTCATGGTATAGTGGGTAGTGCTCTGGACTCTCACCCCAGCGACCCGAGTTCAAATCCCGGTGGGACCAAAGAAAATATGTCATCATGGAAAAGGCGTTGGTGGCGGAGCTGGAGCTGTAGGCGGAGCTGAAGTCAGAGGCGGAGCTGAAGTCAGAGGCAGATTTGGTGTGGTGCCGAAATTGAAGGCGGAGCTGAAGTCAGTGGCAGAGATGGTGTGGAGCTGGAGTTGGAGGAGAAGCTGTAGTCAGAGATGGAACTGAAGTTGTGGTCAGATGCAGAACTGGTGTGGAGCTGGAGTCAGAGGCGGAGCTGAAGTCAGAAACTGGTGTGGAGCTGGCGGCGGAGTTGGAGGCGGAAGTGGGGCTGAAGTCAGAGGCAGAGATGGTGTAGAGCTGGAGTCAGAGGCAGAAATGAAGTCAGAGGTAGAGCTGGTGTGGAGCTGAAGTCAGAGGCAGAGATGAAGTTGGAGTCAGATGCAAAGCTGGTGTGGGGCTGGAGTCAGAGGTGGAGCTGAAGTCAGAGACTGGTGTGGAGCTGGAGTCAGAGGTAGAGCTGAAGTCAGGGTTGGAGGTGGAGCTGAAGTCAGAGACTGGTGTGGAGCTGGAGGCGGAGCTGAAGGCAGAGGCAGAGCAGGTCTGGAGCTGGAGGCACAGTCAAAGGCGGAAGTGGGGCTGAAGTCAGAGGCAGAGCTGGAGGCGGAGCTGAAGTCAGAGGCAGAGCTGGAGGCGGTGCTGAAGTCAGAGATGCAGCTCAAGTCAGAGGCAGAGCTGGTGGTGGAGTCAGAGAATGCTCCATTAAACCATATAGTGTACATTCCTTCCCTGCAACACTAGTGAAGTCTTCATGGTATAGTGGATAGTGCTCTGGACTCTCACCCCAGCGACCCGATTTCAAATCCCGGCTGAAGTCAGAGGCAGAGATGGTGTAGAGCTGGAGTCAGAGGCAGAAATGAAGTCAGAGGTAGAGCTGGTGTGGAGCTGAAGTCAGAGGCGGAGATGAAGTAGGAGTCAGATGCAAAGCTGGTGTGGGGCTGGAGTTGGAGGCAGAGCTGGTGTGGAGCTGAAGTCAGAGGTGGAGCTGAAGTCAGAGACTGGTGTGGAGCTGGAGTCAGAGGTAGAGCTGAAGTCAGGGTTGGAGGTGGAGCTGATGTCAGAGACTGGTGTGGAGCTGAAGGCGGAGCTGAAGGCAGAGGCAGAGCAGGTCTGGAGCTGGAGGCACAGTCAAAGGCGGAAGTGGGGCTGAAGTCAGAGGCAGAGCTGGAGGCGGAGCTGAAGTCAGAGGCAGAGCTGGAGGCGGTGCTGAAGTCAGAGGTGGAGCTGAAATCAGAGGCAGAGCTGGTGGTGGAGTCAGAGAATGCTCCATTAAACCATATAGTGTACATTCCTTCCCTGCAACACTAGTGAAGTCTTCATGGTATAGTGGGTAGTGCTCTGGACTCTCACCCCAGCGACCCGAGTTCAAATCCCGGTGGGACCAAAGAAAATATGTCATCATGGAAAAGGTGTTGGAGGCGGAGCTGGAGCTGTAGGCGGAGCTGAAGTCAGAGGCGGACCTGAAGTCAGAGGCAGATTTGGTGTGGCGCCGGAATTGGAAGCGGAGCTGAAGTCAGTGGCAGAGATGGTGTGGAACTGGAGTTGGAGGAGAAGCTGTAGTGTGAGATGGAACTGAAGTTGAAGTCAGATGCAGAACTGGTGTGGAGCTGGAGTCAGAGGTGGAGCTGGAGTCAGAAACTGGTGTGGAGCTGGCGGAGGAGTTGGAGGCGGAAGTGGGGCTGAAGTCAGAGGCAGAGATGGTGTAGAGCTGGAGTCAGAGGCAGAAATGAAGTCAGAGGTAGAGCTGGTGTGGAGCTGAAGTCAGAGGCGGAGATGAAGTTGGAGTCAGATGCAAAGCTGGTGTGGGGCTGGAGTCAGAGGTGGAGCTGAAGTGAGACTGGTGTGGAGCTGGAGTCAGAGGTAGAGCTGAAGTCAGGGTTGGAGGTGGAGCTGATGTCAGAGACTGGTGTGGAGCTGGAGGCGGAGCTGAAGGCAGAGGCAGAGCAAGTCTGGAGCTGGAGGCAGAGTCAAAGGCGGAAGTGGGGCTGAAGTCAGAGGCAGAGCTGGAGGCGGAGCTGAAGTCAGAGGCAGAGCTGGAGGCGGTGCTGAAGTCAGAGGTGGAGCTGAAGTCAGAGGCAGAGTTGGTGGTGGAGTCAGAGAATGCTCCATTAAACCATATAGTGTACATTCCTTCCCTGCAACACTAGTGAAGTCTTAATGGTATAGTGGATAGTGCTCTGGACTCACCCCAGCGACCCGAGTTCAAATCCCGGTGGGACCAAAGAAAATATGTCATCATGGAAAAGGTGTTGGAGGCGGAGCTGGAGCTGTAGGCGGAGCTGAAGTCAGAGGCGGACCTGAAGTCAGAGGCAGATTTGGTGTGGCGCCGGAATTGGAAGCGGAGCTGAAGTAAGTGGCAGAGATGGTGTGGAAATGGAGTTGGAGGAGAAGCTGTAGTGTGAGATGGAACTGAAGTTGTGGTCAGATGCAGAACTGGTGTGGAGCTGGAGTCAGAGGCGGAGCTGAAGTCAGAAACTGGTGTGGAGCTGGCGGCGGAGTTGGAGGCGGAAGTGGGGCTGAAGTCAGAGGCAGAGATGGTGTAGAGCTGGAGTCAGAGGCAGACATGAAGTCAGAGGTAGAGCTGGTGTGGAGCTGAGGTCAGAGGCGGAGATGAAGTTGGAGTCAGATGCAAATCTGGTGTGGGGCTGGTGTCAAAGGTGGAGCTGAAGTGGAACTGGTGTGGAGCTGGAGTCAGAGGTAGAGCTGAAGTCAGGGTTGGAGGTGGAGCTGAAGTCGGAGACTGGTGTGGAGCTGGAGGCGGAGCTGAAGGCAGAGATAGAGCAGGTCTGGAGCTGGAGGCAGAGTCAAAGGCGGAAGTGGGGCTGAAGTCAGAGGCAGAGCTGGAGGCGGAGCTGAAGTCAGAGGCAGAGCTGGAGGCGGTGCTGAAGTCAGAGGTGGAGCTGAAGTCAGAGGCAGAGCTGGTGGTGGAGTCAGAGAATGCTCCATTAAACCATATAGTGTACATTCCTTCCCTGCAACACTAGTGAAGTCTTCATGGTATAGTGGATAGTGCTCTGGACTCTCACCCCAGCGACCCGAGTTCAAATCCCGGTGGGACCAAAGAAAATATGTCATCATGGAAAAGGCGTTGGTGTTGGAGCTGGAGCTGTAGGCGGAGCTGAAGTTAGAGGCGGAGCTGAAGTCAGAGGCAGATTTGTTGTGGTGCCGAAATTGGAGGCGGAGCTGAAGTCAGTGGCAGAGATGGTGTGGAGCTGGAGTTGGAGGAGAAGCTGTAGTCAGAGATGGAACTGAAGTTGTGGAGTCAGAGGCAGAAATGAAGTCAGAGGTAGAGCTGGTGTGGAGCTAAAGTCAGAGGCGGAGATGAAGTTGGAGTCAGATGCAAAGCTGGTGTGGGGCTGGAGTCAGAGGTGGAGCTGAAGTCAGAAACTGGTGTGGAGCTGGAGTCAGAGGTAGAGCTAAAGTCAGGGTTGGAGGTGGAGCTGAAGTCGGAGACTGGTGTGGAGCTGGAGGCGGAGCTGAAGGCAGAGGCAGAGCAGGTCTGGAGCTGGAGGCACAGTCAAAGGCGGAAGTGGGGCTGAAGTCAGAGGCAGAGCTGGAGGCGGTGCTGAAGTCAGAGGTGGAGCTGAAGTCAGAGGCAGAGCTGGTGGTGGAGTCAGAGAATGCTCCATTAAACCATATAGTGTACATTCCTTCCCTGCAACACTAGTGAAGTCTTCATGGTATAGTGGGTAGTGCTCTGGACTCTCACCCCAGCGACCCGAGTTCAAATCCCGGTGGGACCAAAGAAAATATGTCATCATGGAAAAGGCGTTGGTGGCGGAGCTGGAGCTGTAGGCGGAGCTGAAGTCAGAGGCGGAGCTGAAGTCAGAGGCAGATTTGGTGTGGTGCCGAAATTGAAGGCGGAGCTGAAGTCAGTGGCAGAGATGGTGTGGAGCTGGAGTTGGAGGAGAAGCTGTAGTCAGAGATGGAACTGAAGTTGTGGTCAGATGCAGAACTGGTGTGGAGCTGGAGTCAGAGGCGGAGCTGAAGTCAGAAACTGGTGTGGAGCTGGCGGCGGAGTTGGAGGCGGAAGTGGGGCTGAAGTCAGAGGCAGAGATGGTGTAGAGCTGGAGTCAAAGGCAGAAATGAAGTCAGAGGTAGAGCTGGTGTGGAGCTGAAGTCAGAGGCAGAGATGAAGTTGGAGTCAGATGCAAAGCTGGTGTGGGGCTGGAGTCAGAGGTGGAGCTGAAGTCAGAGACTGGTGTGGAGCTGGAGTCAGAGGTAGAGCTGAAGTCAGGGTTGGAGGTGGAGCTGAAGTCAGAGACTGGTGTGGAGCTGGAGGCGGAGCTGAAGGCAGAGGCAGAGCAGGTCTGGAGCTGGAGGCACAGTCAAAGGCGGAAGTGGGGCTGAAGTCAGAGGCAGAGCTGGAGGCGGAGCTGAAGTCAGAGGCAGAGCTGGAGGCGGTGCTGAAGTCAGAGATGCAGCTCAAGTCAGAGGCAGAGCTGGTGGTGGAGTCAGAGAATGCTCCATTAAACCATATAGTGTACATTCCTTCCCTGCAACACTAGTGAAGTCTTCATGGTATAGTGGATAGTGCTCTGGACTCTCACCCAAGCGACCCGAGTTCAAATCCCGGCTGAAGTCAGAGGCAGAGATGGTGTAGAGCTGGAGTCAGAGGCAGAAATGAAGTCAGAGGTAGAGCTGGTGTGGAGCTGAAGTCAGAGGCGGAGATGAAGTAGGAGTCAGATGCAAAGCTGGTGTGGGGCTGGAGTTGGAGGCAGAGCTGGTGTGGAGCTGAAGTCAGAGGTGGAGCTGAAGTCAGAGACTGGTGTGGAGCTGGAGTCAGAGGTAGAGCTGAAGTCAGGGTTGGAGGTGGAGCTGATGTCAGAGACTGGTGTGGAGCTGAAGGCGGAGCTGAAGGCAGAGGCAGAGCAGGTCTGGAGCTGGAGGCACAGTCAAAGGCGGAAGTGGGGCTGAAGTCAGAGGCAGAGCTGGAGGCGGAGCTGAAGTCAGAGGCAGAGCTGGAGGCGGTGCTGAAGTCAGAGGTGGAGCTGAAGTCAGAGGCAGAGCTGGTGGTGGAGTCAGAGAATGCTCCATTAAACCATATAGTGTACATTTCTTCCCTGCAACACTAGTGAAGTCTTCATGGTATAGTGGGTAGTGCTCTGGACTCTCACCCCAGCGACCCGAGTTCAAATCCCGGTGGGACCAAAGAAAATATGTCATCATGGAAAAGGTGTTGGAGGCGGAGCTGGAGCTGTAGGCGGAGCTGAAGTCAGAGGCGGACCTGAAGTCAGAGTCAGATTTGGTGTGGCGCCGGAATTGGAAGCGGAGCTGAAGTCAGTGGCAGAGATGGTGTGGAACTGGAGTTGGAGGAGAAGCTGTAGTGTGAGATGGAACTGAAGTTGAAGTCAGATGCAGAACTGGTGTGGAGCTGGAGTCAGAGGTGGAGCTGGAGTCAGAAACTGGTGTGGAGCTGGCGGAGGAGTTGGAGGCGGAAGTGGGGCTGAAGTCAGAGGCAGAGATGGTGTAGAGCTGGAGTCAGAGGCAGAAATGAAGTCAGAGGTAGAGCTGGTGTGGAGCTGAAGTCAGAGGCGGAGATGAAGTTGGAGTCAGATGCAAAGCTGGTGTGGGGCTGGAGTCAGAGGTGGAGCTGAAGTGAGACTGGTGTGGAGCTGGAGTCAGAGGTAGAGCTGAAGTCAGGGTTGGAGGTGGAGCTGATGTCAGAGACTGGTGTGGAGCTGGAGGCGGAGCTGAAGGCAGAGGCAGAGCAAGTCTGGAGCTGGAGGCAGAGTCAAAGGCGGAAGTGGGGCTGAAGTCAGAGGCAGAGCTGGAGGCGGAGCTGAAGTCAGAGGCAGAGCTGGAGGCGGTGCTGAAGTCAGAGGTGGAGCTGAAGTCAGAGGCAGAGTTGGTGGTGGAGTCAGAGAATGCTCCATTAAACCATATAGTGTACATTCCTTCCCTGCAACACTAGTGAAGTCTTAATGGTATAGTGGATAGTGCTCTGGACTCACCCCAGCGACCCGAGTTCAAATCCCGGTGGGACCAAAGAAAATATGTCATCATGGAAAAGGTGTTGGAGGCGGAGCTGGAGCTGTAGGCGGAGCTGAAGTCAGAGGCGGACCTGAAGTCAGAGGCAGATTTGGTGTGGCGCCGGAATTGGAAGCGGAGCTGAAGTAAGTGGCAGAGATGGTGTGGAACTGGAGTTGGAGGAGAAGCTGTAGTGTGAGATGGAACTGAAGTTGTGGTCAGATGCAGAACTGGTGTGGAGCTGGAGTCAGAGGCGGAGCTGAAGTCAGAAACTGGTGTGGAGCTGGCGGCGGAGTTGGAGGCGGAAGTGGGGCTGAAGTCAGAGGCAGAGATGGTGTAGAGCTGGAGTCAGAGGCAGACATGAAGTCAGAGGTAGAGCTGGTGTGGAGCTGAGGTCAGAGGCGGAGATGAAGTTGGAGTCAGATGCAAATCTGGTGTGGGGCTGGTGTCAAAGGTGGAGCTGAAGTGAGACTGGTGTGGAGCTGGAGTCAGAGGTAGAGCTGAAGTCAGGGTTGGAGGTGGAGCTGAAGTCGGAGACTGGTGTGGAGCTGGAGGCGGAGCTGAAGGCAGAGGCAGAGCAGGTCTGGAGCTGGAGGCAGAGTCAAAGGCGGAAGTGGGGCTGAAGTCAGAGGCAGAGCTGGAGGCGGAGCTGAAGTCAGAGGCAGAGCTGGAGGCGGTGCTGAAGTCAGAGGTGGAGCTGAAGTCAGAGGCAGAGCTGGTGGTGGAGTCAGAGAATGCTCCATTAAACCATATAGTGTACATTCCTTCCCTGCAACACTAGTGAAGTCTTCATGGTATAGTGGATAGTGCTCTGGACTCTCACCCCAGCGACCCGAGTTCAAATCCCGGTGGGACCAAAGAAAATATGTCATCATGGAAAAGGCGTTGGTGTTGGAGCTGGAGCTGTAGGCGGAGCTGAAGTTAGAGGCGGAGCTGAAGTCAGAGGCAGATTTGTTGTGGTGCCGAAATTGGAGGCGGAGCTGAAGTCAGTGGCAGAGATGGTGTGGAGCTGGAGTTGGAGGAGAAGCTGTAGTCAGAGATGGAACTGAAGTTGTGGAGTCAGAGGCAGAAATGAAGTCAGAGGTAGAGCTGGTGTGGAGCTAAAGTCAGAGGCGGAGATGAAGTTGGAGTCAGATGCAAAGCTGGTGTGGGGCTGGAGTCAGAGGTGGAGCTGAAGTCAGAAACTGGTGTGGAGCTGGAGTCAGAGGTAGAGCTAAAGTCAGGGTTGGAGGTGGAGCTGAAGTCGGAGACTGGTGTGGAGCTGGAGGCGGAGCTGAAGGCAGAGGCAGAGCAGGTCTGGAGCTGGAGGCACAGTCAAAGGCGGAAGTGGGGCTGAAGTCAGAGGCAGAGCTGGAGGCGGTGCTGAAGTCAGAGGTGGAGCTGAAGTCAGAGGCAGAGCTGGTGGTGGAGTCAGAGAATGCTCCATTAAACCATATAGTGTACATTCCTTCCCTGCAACACTAGTGAAGTCTTAATGGTATAGTGGATAGTGCTCTGGACTCTCACCCCAGCGACCCGAGTTCAAATCCCGGTGGGACCAAAGAAAATATGTCATCATGGAAAAGGTGTTGGAGGCGGAGCTGGAGCTGTAGGCGGAGCTGAAGTCAGAGGCGGACCTGAAGTCAGAGGCAGATTTGGTGTGGCGCCGGAATTGGAAGCGGAGCTGAAGTAAGTGGCAGAGATGGTGTGGAACTGGAGTTGGAGGAGAAGCTGTAGTGTGAGATGGAACTGAAGTTGAAGTCAGATGCAGAACTGGTGTGGAGCTGGAGTCAGAGGTGGAGCTGGAGTCATAAACTGGTGTGGAGCTGGCGGAGGAGTTGGAGGCGGAAGTGGGGCTGAAGTCAGAGGCAGAGATGGTGTAGAGCTGGAGTCAGAGGCAGAAATGAAGTCAGAGGTAGAGCTGGTGTGGAGCTGAAGTCAGAGGCGGAGATGAAGTTGGAGTCAGATGCAAAGCTGGTGTGGGGCTGGAGTCAGAGGTGGAGCTGAAGTGAGACTGGTGTGGAGCTGGAGTCAGAGGTAGAGCTGAAGTCAGGGTTGGAGGTGGAGCTGATGTCAGAGACTGGTGTGGAGCTGGAGGGGGAGCTGAAGGCAGAGGCAGAGCAAGTCTGGAGCTGGAGGCAGAGTCAAAGGCGGAAGTGGGGCTGAAGTCAGAGGCAGAGCTGGAGGCGGAGCTGAAGTCAGAGGCAGAGCTGGAGGCGGTGCTGAAGTCAGAGGTGGAGCTGAAGTCAGAGGCAGAGTTGGTGGTGGAGTCAGAGAATGCTCCATTAAACCATATAGTGTACATTCCTTCCCTGCAACACTAGTGAAGTCTTAATGGTATAGTGGATAGTGCTCTGGACTCACCCCAGCGACCCGAGTTCAAATCCCGGTGGGACCAAAGAAAATATGTCATCATGGAAAAGGTGTTGGAGGCGGAGCTGGAGCTGTAGGCGGAGCTGAAGTCAGAGGCGGACCTGAAGTCAGAGGCAGATTTGGTGTGGCGCCGGAATTGGAAGCGGAGCTGAAGTAAGTGGCAGAGATGGTGTGGAACTGGAGTTGGAGGAGAAGCTGTAGTGTGAGATGGAACTGAAGTTGTGGTCAGATGCAGAACTGGTGTGGAGCTGGAGTCAGAGGCGGAGCTGAAGTCAGAAACTGGTGTGGAGCTGGCGTCGGAGTTGGAGGCGGAAGTGGGGCTGAAGTCAGAGGCAGAGATGGTGTAAAGCTGGAGTCAGAGGCAGAAATGAAGTCATAGGTAGAGCTGGTGTGGAACTGAAGTCAGAGGCGGAGATGAAGTTGGAGTCAGATGCAAAGCTGGTGTGGGGCTGGAGTCAGAGGTGGAGCTGAAGTCAGAGACTGGTGTGGAGCTGGAGTCAGAGGTAGAGCTGAAATCAGGGTTGGAGGTGGAGCTGAAGTCAGAGACTGGTGTGGAGCTGGAGGCGGGGCTGAAGGCAGAGGCAGAGCAGGTCTGGAGCTGGAGGCACAGTCAAAGGCGGAAGTGGGGCTGAAGTCAGAGGCAGAGCTGGAGGCGGAGCTGAAGTCAGAGGCAGAGCTGGAGGCGGTGCTGAAGTCAGAGGTGGAGCTGAAGTCAGAGGCAGAGCTGGTGGTGGAGTCAGAGAATGCTCCATTAAACCATATAGTGTACATTCCTTCCCTGCAACACTAGTGAAGTCTTCATGGTATAGTGGATAGTGCTCTGGACTCTCACCCCAGCGACCCGAGTTCAAATCCCGGTGGGACCAAAGAAAATATGTCATCATGGAAAAGGCGTTGGTGGCGGAGCTGGAGCTGTAGGCGGAGCTGAAGTCAGAGGCGGAGCTGAAGTCAGAGGCAGATTTGGTGTGGTGCCGAAATTGAAGGCGGAGCTGAAGTCAGTGGCAGAGATGGTGTGGAGCTGGAGTTGGAGGAGAAGCTGTAGTCAGAGATGAAACTGAAGTTGTCGTCAGATGCAGAACTGGTGTGGAGCTGGAGTCAGAGGCGGAGCTGAAGTCAGAAACTGGTGTGGAGCTGGCGGCGGAGTTGGAGGCGGAAGTGGGGCTGAAGTCAGAGGCAGAGATGGTGTAGAGCTGGAGTCAGAGGCAGAAATGAAGTCAGAGGTAGAGCTGGTGTAGAGCTGAAGTCAGAGGCGGAGATGAAGTTGGAGTCAGATGCAAAGCTGGTGTGGGGCTGAAGTCAGAGACTGGTGTGGAGCTGGAGTCAGAGGTAGAGCTGAAGTCAGGGTTGGAGGTGGAGCTGAAGTCAGAGACTGGTGTGGAGCTGGAGGCGGAGCTGAAGGCAGAGGCAGAGCAGGTCTGGAGCTGGAGTCACAGTCAAAGGCGGAAGTGGGGCTGAAGTCAGAGGCAGAGCTGGAGGCGGAGCTGAAGTCAGAGGCAGAGCTGGAGGCGGTGCTGAAGTCAGAGGTGTAGCTGAAGTCAGAGGCAGAGCTGGTGGTGGAGTCAGAGAATGCTCCATTAAACCATATAGTGTACATTCCTTCCCTGCAACACTAGTGAAGTCTTCATGGTATAGTGGATAGTGCTCTGGACTCTCACCCCAGCGACCCGAGTTCAAATCCCGGCTGAAGTCAGAGGCAGAGATTGTGTAGAGCTGGAGTCAGAGGCAGAAATGAAGTCAGAGGTAGAGCTGGTGTGGAGCTGAAGTCAGAGGCGGAGATGAAGTAGGAGTCAGATGCAAAGCTGGTGTGGGGCTGGAGTTGGAGGCAGAGCTGGTGTGGAGCTGAAGTCAGAGGTGGAGCTGAAGTCAGAGACTGGTGTGGAGCTGGAGTCAGAGGAGGAAATGAAGTCAGAGGTAGAGCTGGTGTGGAGCTGAAGTCAGAGGTGGAGATGAAATTGGAGTCAGATGCAAAGCTGGTGTGGGGCTGGAGTCAGAGGTGGAGCTGAAGTGAAACTGGTGTGGAGCTGGAGTCAGAGGTAGAGCTGAAGTCAGGGTTGGAGGTGGAGCTGAAGTCGGAGACTGGTGTGGAGCTGGAGGCGGAGCTGAAGGCAGAGGCAGAGCAGGTCTGGAGCTGGAGGCAGAGTCAAAGGCGGAAGTGGGGCTGAAGTCAGAGGCAGAGCTGGAGGCGGAGCTGAAGTCAGAGGCAGAGCTGGAGGCGGTGCTGAAGTCAGAGGTGGAGCTGAAGTCAGAGGCAGAGCTGGTGGTGGAGTCAGAGAATGCTCCATTAAACCATATAGTGTACTTTCCTTCCTGCAACACTAGTGAAGTCTTCATGGTATAGTGGATAGTGCTCTGGACTCTCACCCCAGCGACCCGAGTTCAAATCCCGGTGGGACCAAAGAAAATATGTCATCATGGAAAAGGTGTTGGAGGCGGAGCTGGAACTGTAGGCGGAGCTGAAGTCAGAGGCGGACCTGAAGTCAGAGGCAGATTTGGTGTGGCGCCGGAATTGGAAGCGGAGCTGAAGTCAGTGGCAGAGATGGTGTGGAACTGGAGTTGGAGGAGGAGCTGTAGTGTGAGATGGAACTGAAGTTGAAGTCAGATGCAGAACTGGTGTGGAGCTGGAGTCAGAGGTGGAGCTGAAGTCAGAAACTGGTGTGGAGCTGGCGGCGGAGATGGACGCGGAAGTGGGGCTGAAGTCAGAGGCAGAGATGGTGTAGAGCTGGAGTCAGAGGCAGAAATGAAGTCAGAGGTTGAGCTGGTGTGGAGCTGAAGTCAGAGGCGGAGATGAAGTTGGAGTCAGATGCAAAGCTGGTGTGGGGCTGGAGTCAGAGGTGGAGCTGAAGTGAGACTGGTGTGGAGCTGGAGTCAGAGGTAGAGCTGAAGTCAGGGTTGGAGGTGGAGCTGAAGTCGGAGATTGGTGTGGAGCTGGAGGCGGAGCTGAAGGCAGAGCAGGTCTGGAGCTGGAAGCAGAGTCAAAGGCGGAAGTGGGGCTGAAGTCAGAGGCAGAGCTGGAGGCGGAGCTGAAGTCAGAGGCAGAGCTGGAGGCGGTGCTGAAGTCAGAGATGGAGCTGAAGTCAGAGGCAGAGCTGGTGGTGGAGTCAGAGAATGCTCCATTAAACCATATAGTGTACATTCCTTCCCTGTAACACTAGTAAAGTCTTCATGGTATAGTGGATAGTGCTCTGGACTCTCACCCCAGCGACCCGAGTTCAAATCCCGGTGCGACCAAAGAATATATATCATCATGGAAAAGGCGTTGGTGGCGGAGCTGGAGCTGTAGGCGGAGCTGAAGTCAGAGGCGGAGCTGAAGTCAGAGGCAGATTTGGTGTGGTGCCGAAATTGAAGGCGGAGCTGAAGTCAGTGGCAGAGATGGTGTGGCGCTGGAGTTGGAGGAGAAGCTGTAGTCAGAGATGGAACTGAAGTTGTGGAGTCAGAGGCAGAAATGAAGTCAGAGGTAGAGCTGGTGTGGAGCTAAAGTCAGAGGCGGAGATGAAGTTGGAGTCAGATGCAAAGCTGGTGTGGGGCTGGAGTCAGAGGTGGAGCTGAAGTCAGAAACTGGTGTGGAGCTGGAGTCAGAGGTAGAGCTGAAGTCAGGGTTGGAGGTGGAGCTGAAGTCGGAGACTGGTGTGGAGCTGGAGGCGGAGCTGAAGGCAGAGGCAGAGCAGGTCTGGAGCTGGAGGCACAGTCAAAGGCGGAAGTGGGGCTGAAGTCAGAGGCAGAGCTGGAGGCGGTGCTGAAGTCAGAGGTGGAGCTGAAGTCAGAGGCAGAGCTGGTGGTGGAGTCAGAGAATGCTCCATTAAACCATATAGTGTACATTCCTTCCCTGCAACACTAGTGAAGTCTTAATGGTATAGTGGATAGTGCTCTGGACTCTCACCCCAGCGACCCAAGTTCAAATCCCGATGGGACCAAAGAAAATATGTCATCATGGAAAAGGTGTTGGAGGCGGAGCTGGAGCTGTAGGCGGAGCTGAAGTCAGAGGCGGACCTGAAGTCAGAGGCAGATTTGGTGGGGCACCGGAATTGGAAGCGGAGCTGAAGTAAGTGGCAGAGATGGTGTGGAGCTGGAGTTGGAGGAGGAGCTGTAGTGTGAGATGGAACTGAAGTTGAAGTCAGATGCAGAACTGGTGTGGAGCTGGAGTCAGAGGTGGAGCTGAAGTCAGAAACTGGTGTGGAGCTGGCGGCGGAGTTGGAAGCGGAAGTGGGGCTGAAGTCAGAGGCAGAGATGGTGTAGAGCTGGAGTCAGAGGTAGAGCTGGTGTGGAGCTGAAGTCAGAGGCGGAGATGAAGTTGGAGTCAGATGCAAAGCTGGTGTGGGGCTGGAGTCAGAGGTGGAGCTGAAGTGAGACTGGTGTGGAGCTGGAGTCAGAGGTAGAGCTGAAGTCAGGGTTGGAGGTGGAACTGATGTCAGAGACTGGTGTGGAGCTGGAGGCGGAGCTGAAGGCAGAGGCAGAGCAAGTCTGGAGCTGGAGGCAGAGTCAAAGGCGGAAGTGGGGCTGAAGTCAGAGGCAGAGCTGGAGGCGGAGCTGAAGTCAGAGGCAGAGCTGGAGGCGGTGCTGAAGTCAGAGGTGGAGCTGAAGTCAGAGGCAAAGTTGGTGGTGGAGTCAGAGAATGCTCCATTAAACCATATAGTGTACATTCCTTCCCTGCAACACTAGTGAAGTCTTAATGGTATAGTGGATAGTGCTCTGGACTCTCACCCCAGCGACCCGAGTTCAAATCCCAGTGGGACCAAAGAAAATATGTCATCATGGAAAAGGTGTTGGAGGCGGAGCTGGAGCTGTAGGCGGAGCTGAAGTCAGAGGCGGACCTGAAGTCAGAGGCAGATTTGGTGTGGCGCCTGAATTGGAAGCGGAGCTGAAGTAAGTGGCAGAGATGGTGTGGAACTGGAGTTGGAGGAGGAGCTGTAGTGTGAGATGGAACTGAAGTTGTGGTCAGATGCAGAACTAGTGTGGAGCTGGAGTAAGAGGCGGAGCTGAAGTCAGAAACTGGTGTGGAGCTGGCGGCGGAGTTGGAGGCGGAAGTGGGGCTGAAGTCAGAGGCAGAGATGGTGTAGAGCTGGAGTCAGAGGCAGACATGAAGTCAGAGGTAGAGCTGGTGTGGAGCTGAGGTCAGAGGCGGAGATGAAGTTGGAGTCAGATGCAAATCTGGTGTGGGGCTGGTGTCAGAGGTGGAGCTGAAGTGAGACTGGTGTGGAGCTGGAGTCAGAGGTAGAGCTGAAGTCAGGGTTGGAGGTGGAGCTGAAGTCAGAGACTGGTGTGGAGCTGGAGGCGGAGCTGAAGGCAGAGGCAGAGCAGGTCTGGAGCTGGAGGCACAGTCAAAGGCGGAAGTGGGGCTGAAGTCAGAGGCAGAGCTGGAGGCGGAGCTGAAGTCAGAGGCAGAGCTGGAGGCGGTGCTGAAGTCAGAGGTGCAGCTCAAGTCAGAGGCAGAGCTGGTGGTGGAGTCAGAGAATGCTCCATTAAACCATATAGTGTACATTCCTTCCCTGCAACACTAGTGAAGTCTTCATGGTATAGTGGATAGTGCTCTGGACTCTCACCCCAGCGACCCGAGTTCAAATCCCGGCTGAAGTCAGAGGCAGAGATGGTGTAGAGCTGGAGTCAGAGGCAGAAATGAAGTCAGAGGTAGAGCTGGTGTGGAGCTGAAGTCAGAGGCGGAGATGAAGTAGGAGTCAGATGCAAAGCTGGTGTGGGGCTGGAGTTGGAGGCAGAGCTGGTGTGGAGCTGAAGTCAGAGGTGAAGCTGAAGTCAGAGACTGGTGTGGAGCTGGAGTCAGAGGTAGAGCTGAAGTCAGGGTTGGAGGTGGAGCTGATGTCAGAGACTGGTGTGGAGCTGGAGGCGGAGCTGAAGGCAGAGGCAGAGCAGGTCTGGAGCTGGAGGCAGAGTCAAAGGCGGAAGTGGGGCTGAAGTCAGAGGCAGAGCTGGAGGTGGAGCTGAAGTCAGAGGCAGAGCTGGAGGCGGTGCTGAAGTCAGAGGTGGAGCTGAAGTCAGAGGCAGAGCTGGTGGTGGTCAGAGAATGCTCCATTAAACCATATAGTGTACATTCCTTCCCTGCAACACTAGTGAAGTCTTAATGGTATAGTGGATAGTGCTCTGGACTCTCACCCCAGCGACCCGAGTTCAAATCCCGGTGGGACCAAAGAAAATATGTCATCATGGAAAAGGTGTTGGAGGCGGAGCTGGAGCTGTAGGCGGAGCTGAAGTCAGAGGCGGACCTGAAGTCAGAGGCAGATTTGGTGTGGCGCCGGAATTGGAAGCGGAGCTGAAGTCAGTGGCAGAGATGGTGTGGAACTGGAGTTGGAGGAGGAGCTGTAGTGTGAGATGGAATTGAAGTTGAAGTCAGATGCAGAACTGGTGTGGAGCTGGAGTCAGAGGTGGAGCTGAAGTCAGAAACTGGTGTGGAGCTGGCGGAGGAGTTGGAGGCGGAAGTGGGGCTGAAGTCAGAGGCAGAGATGGTGTAGAGCTGGAGTCAGAGGCAGAAATGAAGTCAGAGGTAGAGCTGGTGTGGAGCTGAAGTCAGAGGCGGAGATGAAGTTGGAGTCAGATGCAAAGCTGGTGTGGGGCTGGAGTCAGAGGTGAGACTGGTGTGGAGCTGGATTCAGAGGTAGAGCTGAAGTCAGGGTTGGAGGTGGAACTGATGTCAGAGACTG
Organism: Syngnathus leptorhynchus; assembly: GCF_054491065.1. Lineage (NCBI taxonomy): Eukaryota > Metazoa > Chordata > Actinopteri > Syngnathiformes > Syngnathidae > Syngnathus > Syngnathus leptorhynchus. The sequence continues at coordinate 899,169 of NW_028231998.1, forward strand.
GTGTGGAGCTGGAGGCGGAGCTGAAGGCAGAGGCAGAGCAAGTCTGGAGCTGGAGGCAGAGTCTAAGGCGGAAGTGGGGCTGAAGTCAGAGGCGGAGCTGGAGGCGGAGCTGAAGTCAGAGGCAGAGCTGGAGGCGGTGCTGAAGTCAGAGGTGGAGCTGAAGTCAGAGGCAGAGTTGGTGGTGGTCAGAGAATGCTCCATTAAACCATATAGTGTACATTCCTTCCCTGCAACACTAGTGAAGTCTTAATGGTATAGTGGATAGTGCTCTGGACTCTCACCCCAGCGACCCGAGTTCAAATCCCGGTGGGACCAAAGAAAATATGTCATCATGGAAAAGGTGTTGGAGGCGGAGCTGGAGCTGTAGGCGGAGCTGAAGTCAGAGGCGGACCTGAAGTCAGAGGCAGATTTGGTGTGGCGCCGGAATTGGAAGCGGAGCTGAAGTAAGTGGCAGAGATGGTGTGGAACTGAAGTTGGAGGAGGAGCTGTAGTGTGAGATGGAACTGAAGTTGTGGTCAGATGCAGAACTGGTGTGGAGCTGGAGTACGAGGCGGAGCTGAAGTCAGAAACTGGTGTGGAGCTGGCGGCGGAGTTGGAGGCGGAAGTGGGGCTGAAGTAAGAGGCAGAGATGGTGTAGAGCTGGAGTCAGAGGTAGAGCTGGTGTGGAGCTGAAGTCAGAGGCGGAGATGAAGTTGGAGTCAGATGCAAAGCTGGTGTGGGGCTGGAGTCAGAGGTGGAGCTGAAGTGAGACTGGTGTGGAGCTGGAGTCAGAGGTAGAGCTGAAGTCAGGGTTGGAGGTGGAGCTGAAGTCGGAGATTGGTGTGGAGCTGGAGGCGGAGCTGAAGGCAGAGCAGTTCTGGAACTGGAAGCAGAGTCAAAGGCGGAAGTGGGGCTGAAGTCAGAGGCAGAGCTGGAGGCGGAGCTGAAGTCAGAGGCAGAGCTGGAGGCGGTGCTGAAGTCAGAGATGGAGCTGAAGTCAGAGGCAGAGCTGGTGGTGGAGTCAGAGAATGCTCCATTAAACCATATAGTGTACATTCCTTCCCTGTAACACTAGTGAAGTCTTCATGGTATAGTGGATAGTGCTCTGGACTCTCACCCCAGCGACCCGAGTTCAAATCCCGGTGGGACCAAAGAATATATATCATCATGGAAAAGGCGTTGGTGGCGGAGCTGGAGCTGTAGGCGGAGCTGAAGTCAGAGGCGGAGCTGAAGTCAGAGGCAGATTTGGTGTGGTGCCGAAATTGAAGGCGGAGCTGAAGTCAGTGGCAGAGATGGTGTGGCGCTGGAGTTGGAGGAGAAGCTGTAGTCAGAGATGGAACTGAAGTTGTGGTCAGATGCAGAACTGGTGTGGAGCTGGAGTCAGAGGCGGAGCTGAAGTCAGAAACTGGTGTGGAGCTGGCGTCAGAGTTGGAGGCGCAAGTGGGGCTGAAGTCAGAGGCAGAGATGGTGTAGAGCTGGAGTCAGAGGCAGAAATGAAGTCTTAGGTAGAGCTGGTGTGGAACTGAAGTCAGAGGCCTAGATGAAGTTGGAGTCAGATGCAAAGCTGGTGTGGGGCTGGAGTCAGAGGTGGAGCTGAAGTCAGAGACTGGTGTGGAGCTGGAGTCAGAGGTAGAGCTGAAGTCAGGGTTGGAGGTGGAGCTGAAGTCAGAGACTGGTGTGGAGCTGGAGGCGGAGCTGAAGGCAGAGGCAGAGCAGGTCTGTAGCTGGAGGCACAGTCAAAGGTGGAAGTGGGGCTGAAGTCAGAGGCAGAGCTGGAGGCGGAGCTGAAGTCAGAGGCAGAGCTGGAGGCGGTGCTGAAGTCAGAGGTGGAGCTGAAGTCAGAGGCAGAGCTGGTGGTGGAGTCAGAGAATGCTCCATTAAACCATATAGTGTACATTCTTTCCCTGCAACACTAGTGAAGTCTTCATGGTATAGTGGATAGTGCTCTGGACTCTCACCCCAGCGACCCGAGTTCAAATCCCGGTGGGACCAAAGAAAATATGTCATCATGGAAAAGGCGTTGGTGGCGGAGCTGGAGCTGTAGGCGGAGCTGAAGTCAGAGGCGGAGCTGAAGTCAGAGGCAGATTTGGTGTGGTGCCGAAATTGAAAGCGGAGCTGAAGTCAGTGGCAGAGATGGTGTGGAGCTGGAGTTGGAGGAGAAGCTGTAGTCAGAGATGGAACTGAAGTTGTGGTCAGATGCAGAACTGGTGTTGAGCTGGAGTCAGAGGCGGAGCTGAAGTCAGAAACTGGTGTGGAGCTGGCGTCGGAGTTGGAGGCGGAAGTGGGGCTGAAGTCAGAGGCAGAGATGGTGTAGAGCTGGAGTCAGAGGCAGAAATGAAGTCATAGGTAGAGCTGGTGTGGAACTGAAGTCAGAGGCGGAGATGAAGTTGGAGTCAGATGCAAAGCTGGTGTGGGGCTGGAGTCAGAGGTGGAGCTGAAGTCAGAGACTGGTGTGGAGCTGGAGTCAGAGGTAGAGCTGAAGTCAGGGTTGGAGGTGGAGCTGAAGTCACAGACTGGTGTGGAGCTGGAGGCGGAGCTGAAGGCAGAGGCAGAGCAGGTCTGGAGCTGGAGGCACAGTCAAAGGCGGAAGTGGGGCTGAAGTCAGAGGCAGAGCTGGAGGCGGAGCTGAAGTCAGAGGCAGAGCTGGAGGCGGTGCTGAAGTCAGAGGTGGAGCTGAAGTCAGAGGCAGAGCTGGTGGTGGAGTCAGAGAATGCTCCATTAAACCATATAGTGTACATTCCTTCCCTGCAACACTAGTGAAGTCTTCATGGTATAGTGGATAGTGCTCTGGACTCTCACCCCAGCGACCCGAGTTCAAATCCCGGCTGAAGTCAGAGGCAGAGATGGTGTAGAGCTGGAGTCAGAGGCAGAAATGAAGTCAGAGGTAGAGCTGGTGTGGAGCTGAAGTCAGAGGCGGAGATGAAATTGGAGTCAGATGCAAAGATGGTGTGGGGCTGGAGTCAGAGGTGGAGCTGAAGTGAGACTGGTGTGGAGCTGGAGTCAGAGGTAGAGCTGAAGTCAGGGTTGGAGGTGGAGCTGAAGTCGGACACTGGTTTGGAGCTGGAGGCGGAGCTGAAGGCAGAGGCAGAGCAGGTCTGGAGCTGGAGGCAGAGTCAAAGGCGGAAGTGGGGCTGAAGTCAGAGGCAGAGCTGGAGGCGGAGTTGAAGTCAGAGGCAGAGCTGGAGGCGGTGCTGAAGTCAGAGGTGGAGCTGAAGTCAGAGGCAGAGCTGGTGGTGGAGTCAGAGAATGCTCCATTAAACCATATAGTGTACATTCCTTCCCTGCAACACTAGTGAAGTCTTCATGGTATAGTGGATAGTGCTCTGGACTCTCACCCCAGCGACCCGAGTTCAAATCCCGGTGGGACCAAAGAAAATATGTCATAATGGAAAAGGCGTTGGTGGCGGAGCTGGAGCTGTAGGCGGAGCTGAAGTCAGAGGCGGAGCTGAAGTCAGAGGCAGATTTGGTGTGGTGCCGAAATTGAAGGCGGAGCTGAAGTCAGTGGCAGAGATGGTGTGGAGCTGGAGTTGGAGGAGAAGCTGTGGTCAGAGATGGAACTGAAGTTGTGGTCAGATGCAGAACTGGTGTGGAGCTGGAGTCAGAGGCGGAGCTGAAGTCAGAAACTGGTGTGGAGCTGGCGTCGGAGTTGGAGGCGGAAGTGGGGCTGAAGTCAGAGGCAGAGATGGTGTAGAGCTGGAGTCAGAGGCAGAAATGAAGTCATAGGTAGAGCTGGTGTGGAACTGAAGTCAGAGGCGGAGATGAAGTTGGAGTCAGATGCAAAGCTGGTGTGGGGCTGGAGTCAGAGGTGGAGCTGAAGTCAGAGACTGGTGTGGAGCTGGAGTCAGAGGTAGAGCTGAAGTCAGGGTTGGAGGTGGAGCTGAAGTCAGAGACTGGTGTGGAGCTGGAGGCGGAGCTGAAGGCAGAGGCAAAGGAGGTCTGGAGCTGGAGGCACAGTCAAAGGCGGAAGTGGGGCTGAAGTCAGAGGCGGAGCTGAAGTCAGAGGCGGAGATGAAGTTGGAGTCAGATGCAAAGCTGGTGTGGGGCTGGAGTCAGAGGTGGAGCTGAAGTGAGACTGGTGTGGAGCTGGAGTCAAAGGTAGAGCTGAAGTCAGGGTTGGAGGTGGAGCTGAAGTCGGACACTGGTGTGGAGCTGGAGGCGGAGCTGAAGGCAGAGGCAGAGCAGGTCTGGAGCTGGAGGCAGAGTCAAAGGCGGAAGTGGGGCTGAAGTCAGAGGCAGAGCTGGAGGCTGAGCTGAAGTCAGAGGCAGAGCTGGAGGCGGTGCTGAAGTCAGAGGTGGAGCTGAAGTCAGAGGCAGAGCTGGTGGTGGAGTCAGAGAATGCTCCATTAAACCATATAGTGTACATTCCTTCCCTGCAACACTAGTGAAGTCTTCATGGTATAGTGGATAGTGCTCTGGACTCTCACCCCAGCGACCCGAGTTCAAATCCCGGTGGGACCAAAGAAAATATGTCATCATGGAAAAGGCGTTGGTGGCGGAGCTGGAGCTGTAGCCGGAGCTGAAGTCAGAGGCGGAGCTGAAGTCAGAGGCAGATTTGGTGTGGTGCCGAAATTGAAGGCGGAGCTGAAGTCAGTGGCAGAGATGGTGTGGAGCTGGAGTTGGAAGAGAAGCTGTTGTCAGAGATGGAACTGAAGTTGTGGTCAGATGCAGAACTGGTGTGGAGCTGGAGTCAGAGGCGGAGCTGAATTTAGAAACTGGTGTGGAGCTGGCGTCGGAGTTGGAGGCGGAAGTGGGGCTGAAGTCAGAGGCAGAGATGGTGTAGAGCTGGAGTCAGAGGTAGAGCTGGTGTGGAGCTGAAGTCAGAGGCGGAGATAAAATTGGAGTCAGATGCAAAGCTGGTGTGGGGCTGGAGTCAGAGGTGGAGCTGAAGTGAGACTGGTGTGGAGCTGGAGTCAGAGGTAGAGCTGAAGTCAGGGTTGGAGGTGGAGCTGAAGTCGGACACTGGTGTGGAGCTGGAGGCGGAGCTGAAGGCAGAGGCAGAGCAGGTCTGGAGCTGGAGGCAGAGTCAAAGGCGGAAGTGGGGCTGAAGTCAGAGGCAGAGCTGGAGGCGGAGCTGAAGTCAGAGGCAGAGCTGGAGGCGGTGCTGAAGTCAGAGGTGGAGCTGAAGTCAGAGGCAGAGCTGGTGGTGGAGTCAGAGAATGCTCCATTAAACCATATAGTGTACATTCCTTCCCTGCAACACTAGTGAAGTCTTCATGGTATAGTGGATAGTGCTCTGGACTCTCACCCCAGCGACCCGAGTTCAAATCCCGGCTGAAGTCAGAGGCAGAGATGGTGTAGAGCTGGAGTCAGAGGCAGAAATGAAGTCAGAGGTAGAGCTGGTGTGGAGCTGAAGTCAGAGGCGGAGATGAAATTGGAGTCAGATGCAAAGCTGGTGTGGGGCTGGAGTCAGAGGTGGAGCTGAAGTGAGACTGGTGAGGAGCTGGAGTCAGAGGTAGAGCTGAAGTCAGGGTTGGAGGTGGAGCTGAAGTCGGACACTGGTGTGGAGCTGGAGGCGGAGCTGAAGGCAGAGGCAGAGCAGGTCTGGAGCTGGAGGCAGAGTCAAAGGCGGAAGTGGGGCTGAAGTCAGAGGCAGAGCTGGAGGCGGAGCTGAAGTCAGAGGCAGAGCTGGAGGCGGAGCTGAAGTCAGAGGCAGAGCTGGAGGCGGTGCTGAAGTCAGAGGTGGAGCTGAAGTCAGAGGCAGAGCTGGTGGTGGAGTCAGAGAATGCTCCATTAAACCATATAGTGTACATTCCTTCCCTGCAACACTAGTGAAGTCTTCATGGTATAGTGGATAGTGCTCTGGACTCTCACCCCAGCGACCCGAGTTCAAATCCCGGTGGGACCAAAGAAAATATGTCATCATGGAAAAGGCGTTGGTGGCGGAGCTGGAGCTGTAGGCGGAGCTGAAGTCAGAGGCGGAGCTGAAGTCAGAGGCAGATTTGGTGTGGTGCCGAAATTGGAGGCGGAGCTGAAGTCAGTGGCAGAGATGGTGTGGAGCTGGAGTTGGAGGAGAAGCTGTTGTCAGAGATGGAACTGAAGTTGTGGTCAGATGCAGAACTGGTGTGGAGCTGGAGTCAGAGGCGGAGCTGAAGTCAGAAACTGGTGTGGAGCTGGCGGCGGAGTTGGAGGCGGAAGTGGGGCTGAAGTCAGAGGCAGAGATGGTGAAGAGCTGGAGTCAGAGGCAGAAATGAAGTCAGAGGTAGAGCTGGTGTGGAGCTGAAGTCAGAGGTGGAGATGAAGTTGGAGTCAGATGCAAAGCTGGTGTGGGGCTGGAGTCAGAGGTGGAGCTGAAGTCAGAGACTGGTGTGGAGCTGGAGTCAGAGGTAGAGCTGAAGTCAGGGTTGGAGGTGGAGCTGAAGTCAGAGACTGGTGTGGAGCTGGAGGCGGAGCTGAAGGCAGAGGCAGAGGAGGTCTGGAGCTGGAGGCAGAGTCAAAGGCGGAAGTGGGGCTGAAGTCAGAGGCAGAGCTGGAGGCGGAGCTGAAGTCAGAGGCAGAGCTGGAGGCGGAGCTGAAGTCAGAGGCAGAGCCGGAGGCGGTGCTGAAGTCAGAGGTGGAGCTGAAGTCAGAGGCAGAGCTGGTGGTGGAGTCAGAGAATGCTCCATTAAACCATATAGTGTACATTCCTTCCCTGCAACACTAGTGAAGTCTTAATGGTATAGTGGATAGTGCTCTGGACTCTCACCCCAGCGACCCGAGTTCAAATCCCGGTGGGACCAAAGAAAATATGTCATCATGGAAAAGGTGATGGAGGCGGAGCTGGAGCTGTAGGCGGAGCTGAAGTCAGAGGCGGACCTGAAGTCAGAGGCAGATTTGGTGTGGCGCCGGAATTGGAAGCGTAGCTGAAGTCAGTGGCAGAGATGGTGTGGAACTCGAGTTGGAGGAGGAGCTGTAATGTGAGATGGAACTGAAGTTGAAGTCAGATGCAGAACTGGTGTGGAGCTGGAGTCAGAGGTGGAGCTGAAGTCAGAAACTGGTGTGGAGCTGGCGGCGGAGTTGGAGGCGGAAGTGGGGCTGAAGTCAGAGGCAGAGATGGTGTAGAGCTGGAGTCAGAGGTAGAGCTGGTGTGGAGCTGAAGTCAGAGGCGGAGATAAAATTGGAGTCAGATGCAAAGCTGGTGTGGGGCTGGAGTCAGAGGTGGAGCTGAAGTGAGACTGGTGTGGAGCTGGAGTCAGAGGTAGAGCTGAAGTCAGGGTTGGAGGTGGAGCTGAAGTCGGACACTGGTGTGGAGCTGGAGGCGGAGCTGAAGGCAGAGGCAGAGCAGGTCTGGAGCTGGAGGCAGAGTCAAAGGCGGAAGTGGGGCTGAAGTCAGAGGCAGAGCTGGAGGTGGAGCTGAAGTCAGAGGCAGAGGTGGAGGCGGTGCTGAAGTCAGAGGTGGAGCTGAAGTCAGAGGCAGAGCTGGTGGTGGAGTCAGAGAATGCTCCATTAAACCATATAGTGTACATTCCTTCCTTGCAACACTAGTGAAGTCTTCATGGTATAGTGGATAGTGCTCTGGACTCTCACCCCAGCGACCCGAGTTCAAATCCCGGTGGGACCAAAGAAAATATGTCATCATGGAAAAGGCGTTGGTGGCGGAGCTGGAGCTGTAGGCGGAGCTGAAGTCAGAGGCAGATTTGGTGTGGTGCCGAAATTGAAGGCGGAGCTGAAGTCAGTGGCAGAGATGGTGTGGAGCTGGAGTTGGAGGAGAAGCTGTGGTCAGAGATGGAACTGAAGTTGTGGTCAGATGCGGAGCTGGAGCTGTAGGCGGAGCTGAAGTCAGAGGCGGACCTGAAGTCAGAGGCAGATTTGGTGTGGCGCCGGAATTGGAAGCGGAGCTGAAGTAAGTGGCAGAGATGGTGTGGAACTGGAGTTGGAGGAGGAGCTGTAGTGTGAGATGGAACTGAAGTTGAAGTCAGATGCAGAACTGGTGTGGAGCTGGAGTCAGAGGTGGAGCTGAAGTCAGAAACTGGTGTGGAGCTGGTGGCGGAGTTGGAGGCGGAAGTGGGGCTAAAGTCAGAGGCAGAGATGGTGTAGAGCTGGAGTCAGAGGCAGAAATGAAGTCAGAGGTAGAGCTGGTGTGGAGCTGAAGTCAGAGGCGGAGATGAAGTTGGAGTCAGATGCAAAGCTGTTGTGGGGCTGGAGTCAGAGGTGGAGCTGAAGTGAGACTGGTGTGGAGCTGGAGTCAAAGGTAGAGCTGAAGTCAGGGTTGGAGGTGGAGCTGAAGTCGGACACTGGTGTGGAGCTGGAGGCGGAGCTGAAGGCAGAGGCAGAGCAGGTCTGGAGCTGGAGGCAGAGTCAAAGGCGGAAGTGGGGCTGAAGTCAGAGGCAGAGCTGGAGGCGGAGCTGAAGTCAGAGGCAGAGCTGGAGGCGGAGCTGAAGTTAGAGGCAGAGCTGGAGGCGGTGCTGAAGTCAGAGGTGGAGCTGAAGTCAGAGGCAGAGCTGGTGGTGGAGTCAGAGAATGCTCCATTAAACCATATAGTGTACATTCCTTCCCTGCAACACTAGTGAAGTCTTCATGGTATAGTGGATAGTGCTCTGGACTCTCACCCCAGCGACCCGAGTTCAAATCCCGGTGGGACCAAAGAAAATATGTCATCATGGAAAAGGCGTTGGTGTTGGAGCTGGAGCTGTAGGCGGAGCTGAAGTCAGAGGCGGAGCTGAAGTCAGAGGCAGATTTGGTGTGGTGCCGAAATTGGAGGCGGAGCTGAAGTCAGTGGCAGAGATGGTGTGGAGCTGGAGTTGGAGGAGAAGCTGTAGTCAGAGATGGAACTGAAGTTGTGGAGTCAGAGGCAGAAATGAAGTCAGACGTAGAGCTGGTGTGGAGCTGAAGTCAGAGGCGGACATGAAGTTGGAGTCAGATGCAAAGCTGGTGTGGGGCTGGAGTCAGAGGTGGAGCTGAAGTCAGAGACTGGTGTGGAGCTGGAGTCAGAGGTAGAGCTGAAGTCAGGGTTGGAGGTGGAGCTGAAGTCAGAGACTGGTGTGGCGCTGGAGGCGGAGCTGAAGGCAGAGGCAGAGCAGGTCTGGAGCTGGAGGCACAGTCAAAGGCGGAAGTGGGGCTGAAGTCAGAGGCAGAGCTGGAGGCGGAGCTGAAGTCAGAGGCAGAGCTGGAGGCGGTGCTGAAGTCAGAGGTGGAGCTGAAGTCAGAGGCAGAGTTGGTGGTGGAGTCAGAGAATGCTCCATTAAACCATATAGTGTACATTCCTTCCCTGCAACACTAGTGAAGTCTTAATGGTATAGTGGATAGTGCTCTGGACTCTCACCCCAGCGACCCGAGTTCAAATCCCGGTGGGACCAAAGAAAATATGTCATCATGGAAAAGGTGTTGGAGGCAGAGCTGGAGCTGTAGGCGGAGCTGAAGTCAGAGGCGGACCTGAAGTCAGAGGCAGATTTGGTGTGGCGCCGGAATTGGAAGCGGAGCTGAAGTAAGTGGCAGAGATGGTGTGGAACTGGAGTTGGAGGAGGAGCTGTAGTGTGAGATGGAACTGAAGTTGTGGTCAGATGCAGAACTGGTGTGGAGCTGGAGTCAGAGGCGGAGCTGAAGTCAGAAACTGGTGTGGAGCTGGCGGCGGAGTTGCAGGCGGAAGTGGGGCTGAAGTCAGAGGCAGAGATGGTGTAGAGCTGGAGTCAGAGGCAGAAATGAAGTCAGAGGTAGAGCTGGTGTGGAGGTGGAGATGAAGTTGGAGTCAGATGCAAAGCTGGTGTGGGGTTGGAGTCAGAGGTGGAGCTGAAGTCAGAGACTGGTGTGGAGCTGGAGTCAGAGGTATAGCTGAAGTCAGGGTTGGAGGTGGAGCTGAAGTCAGAGACTGGTGTGGAGCTGGAGGCGGAGCTGAAGGCAGAGGCAGAGCAGGTCTGGAGCTGGAGGCACAGTCAAAGGCGGAAGTGGGGCTGAAGTCAGAGGCAGAGCTGGAGGCGGAGCTGAAGTCAGAGGCAGAGCTGGAGGCGGTGCTGAAGTCAGAGGTGGAGCTGAAGTCAGATGCAGAGCTGGTGGTGGAGTCAGAGAATGCTCCATTAAACCATATAGTGTACATTCCTTCCATGCAACACTAGTGAAGTCTTCATGGTATAGTGGATAGTGCTCTGGACTCTCACCCCAGCGACCCGAGTTCAAATCCCGGCTGAAGTCAGAGGCAGAGATGGTGTAGAGCTGGAGTCAGAGGCAGAAATGAAGTCAGAGGTAGAGCTGGTGTGGAGCTGAAGTCAGAGGCGGAGATGAAGTAGGAGTCAGATGCAAAGCTGGTGTGGGGCTGGAGTTGGAGGCAGAGCTGGTGTGGAGCTGAAGTCAGAGGTGGAGCTGAAGTCAGGGACTGGTTTGGAGCTGGAGTCAGAGGTAGAGCTGAAGTCAGGGTTGGAGGTGGAGCTGAAGTCGGAGACTGGTGTGGAGCTGGAGGCGGAGCTGAAGGCAGAGGCAGACCAGGTCTGGAGCTGGAGGCAGAGTCAAAGGCGGAAGTGGGGCTGAAGTCAGAGGCAGAGCTGGAGGCGGAGCTGAAGCTGGAGGCGGTGCTGAAGTCAGAGGTGGAGCTGAAGTCAGAGGCAGAGCTGGTGGTGGAGTCAGAGAATGCTCCATTAAACCATATAGTGTACATTCCTTCCCTGCAACACTAGTGAAGTCTTCATGGTATAGTGGATAGTGCTCTGGACTCTCACCCCAGCGACCCGAGTTCAAATCCCGGCTGAAGTCAGAGGCAGAGATGGTGTAGAGCTGGAGTCAGAGGCAGAAATGAAGTCAGAGGTAGAGCTGGTGTGGAGCTGAAGTCAGAGGCGGAGATGAAGTAGGAGTCAGATGCACAGCTGGTGTGGGGCTGGAGTTGGAGGCAGAGCTGGTGTGGAGCTGAAGTCAGAGGTGGAGCTGAAGTCAGAGACTGGTGTGGAGCTGGAGTCAGAGGTAGAGCTGAAGTCAGGGTTGGAGGTGGAGCTGAAGTCGGAGACTGGTGTGGAGCTGGAGGCGGAGCTGAAGGCAGAGGCAGAGCAGGTCTGGAGCTGGAGGCAGAGTCAAAGGCGGAAGTGGGGCTGAAGTCAGAGGCAGAGCTGGAGGCGGAGCTGAAGTCAGAGGCAGAGCTGGAGGCGGTGCTGAAGTCAGAGGCAGAGTTGGTGGTGGAGTCAGAGAATGCTCCATTAAACCATATAGTGTACATTCCTTCCCTGCAACACTAGTGAAGTCTTAATGGTGTAGTGGATAGTGCTCTGGACTATCTTAACTAACTTAAGTTGTGGTCAGATGCAGAACTGGTGTGGAGCTGGAGTCAGAGGCGGAGCTGAAGTCAGAAACCGGTGTGGAGCTGGCGGCGGAGTTGGAGGCGGAAGTGGGGCTGAAGTCAGAGGCAGAGATGGTGTAGAGCTGGAGTCAGAGGCAGACATGAAGTCAGAGGTAGAGCTGGTATGGAGCTGAGGTCAGAGGCGGAGATGAAGTTGGTGTCAGATGCAAATCTGGTGTGGGGCTGGAGTCAGAGGTGGAGCTGAAGTGAGACTGGTGTGGAGCTGGAGTCAGAGGTAGAGCTGAAGTCAGGGTTGGAGGTGGAGCTGAAGTCGGAGACTGGTGTGGAGCTGGAGGCGGAGCTGAAGGCAGAAGCAGAGCAGGTCTGGAGCTGGAGGCAGAGTCAAAGGCGGAAGTGGGGCTGAAGTCAGAGGCAGAGCTGGAGGCGGAGCTGAAGTCAGAGGCAGAGCTGGAGGCGGTGCTGAAGTCAGAGGTGGAGCTGAAGTCAGAGGCAGAGCTGGTGGTGGAGTCAGAGAATGCTCCATTAAACCATATAGTGTACATTCCTTCCCTGCAACACTAGTGAAGTCTTAATGGTATAGTGGATAGTGCTCTGGACTCTCACCCCAGCGACCCGAGTTCAAATCTCGGTGGGACCAAAGAAAATATGTCATCATGGAAAAGGTGTTGGAGGCGGAGCTGGAGCTGTAGGCGGAGCTGAAGTCAGAGGCGGACCTGAACTCAGAGGCAGATTTGGTGTGGCGCCGGAATTGGAAGCGGAGCTGAAGTCAGTGGCAGAGAAGGTGTGGAACTGGAGTTGGAGGAGGAGCTGTAGTGTCAGATGGAACTGAAGTTGAAGTCAGATGCAGAACTGGTGTGGAGCTGGAGTCAGAGGTGGAGCTGAAGTCAGAAACTGGTGTGGAGCTGGTGGCGGAGTTGGAGGCGGAAGTGGGGCTGAAGTCAGAGGCAGACATGGTGTAGAGCTGGAGCCAGAGGCAGAAATGAAGTCAGAGGTAGAGCTGGTGTGGAGCTGTAGTCAGAGGTAGAGCTGAAGTCAGGGTTGGAGGTGGAGCTGAACTCGGAGACTGGTGTGGAGCTGGAGGCGGAGCTGAAGGCAGAGGCAGAGCAGGTCTGGAGCTGGAGGCAGAGTCAAAGGCGGAAGTGGGGCTGAAGTCAGAGGCAGAGCTGGAGGCGGAGCTGAAGTCAGAGGCAAAGCTGGAGGCGGTGCTGAAGTCAGAGGTGGAGCTGAAGTCAGAGGCAGAGCTGGTGGTGGAGTCAGAGAATGCTCCATTAAACCATATAGTGTACATTCCTTCCCTGCAACACTAGTGAAGTCTTCATGGTATAGTGGGTAGTGCTCTGGACTCTCACCCCAGCGACCCGAGTTCAAATCCCGGTGGGACCAAAGAAAATATGTCATCATGGAAAAGGCGTTGGCGGCGGAGCTGGAGCTGTAGGCGGAGCTGAAGTCAGAGGCGGACGTGAAGTCAGAGGCAGATTTGGTGTGGTGCCGAAATTGAAGGCGGGCTGAAGTCAGTGGCAGAGATGGTGTGGAGCTGGAGTTGGAGGAGAACCTGTAGTCAGAGATGGAACTGAAGTTGTGGAGTCAGAGGCAGAAATGAAGTCAGAGGTAGAGCTGGTGTGGAGCTGAAGTCAGAGGCGGAGATGAAGTTGGAGTCAGATGCAAAGCTGGTGTGGGGCTGGAGTCAGAGGTGGAGCTGAAGTCAGAGACTGGTGTGGAGCTGGAGTCAGAGGTAGAGCTGAAGTCAGGGTTGGAGGTGGAGCTGTAGTCAGAGACTGGTGTGGAGCTGGAGGCGGAGCTGAAGGCAGAGGCAGAGCAGGTCTGGAGCTGGAGGCACAGTCAAAGGCGGAAGTGGGGCTGAAGTCAGAGACAGGGCTGGAGGCGGAGCTGAAGTCAGAGGCAGAGCTGGAGGCGGTGCTGAAGTCAGAGGTGGAGCTGAAGTCAGATGCAGAGCTGGTGGTGGAGTCAGAGAATGCTCCATTAAACCATATAGTGTACATTCCTTCCATGCAACACTAGTGAAGTCTTCATGGTATAGTGGATAGTGCTCTGGACTCTCACCCCAGCGACCCGAGTTCAAATCCCGGCTGAAGTCAGAGGCAGAGATGGTGTAGAGCTGGAGTCAGAGGCAGAAATGAAGTCAGAGGTAGAGCTGGTGTGGAGCTGAAGTCAGAGGTGGAGATGAAGTAGGAGTCAGATGCAAAGCTGGTGTGGGGCTGGAGTTGGAGGCAGAGCTGGTGTGGAGCTGAAGTCAGAGGTGGAGCTGAAGTCAGGGACTGGTGTGGAGCTGGAGTCAGAGGTAGAGCTGAAGTCAGGGTTGGAGGTGGAGCTGAAGTCGGAGACTGGTGTGGAGCTGGAGGCGGAGCTGAAGGCAGAGGCAGACCAGGTCTGGAGCTGGAGGCAGAGTCAAAGGCGGAAGTGGGGCTGAAGTCAGAGGCAGAGCTGGAGGCGGAGCTGAAGTCAGAGGCAGAGCTGGAGGCGGTGCTGAAGTCAGAGGTGGAGCTGAAGTCAGAGGCAGAGCTGGTGGTGGAGTCAGAGAATGCTCCATTAAACCATATAGTGTACATTCCTTCCCTGCAACACTAGTGAAGTCTTCATGGTATAGTGGATAGTGCTCTGGACTCTCACCCCAGCGACCCGAGTTCAAATCCCGGTGGGACCAAAGAAAATATGTCATCATGGAAAAGGTGTTGGAGGCGGAGCTGGAGCTGTAGGCGGAGATGAAGTCAGAGGCGGACCTGAAGTCAGAGGCAGATTTGGTGTGGTGCCGAAATTGAAGGCGGAGCTGAAGTCAGTGGCAGAGATGGTGTGGAGCTGGAGTTGGAGGAGAAGCTGTAGTCAGAGATGGAACTGAAGTTGTGGAGTCAGAGGCAGAAATGAAGTCAGACGTAGAGCTGGTGTGGAGCTGAAGTCAGAGGCGGAGATGAAGTTGGAGTCAGATGCAAAGCTGGTGTGGGGCTGGAGTCAGAGGTGGAGCTGTAGTCAGAGACTGGTGTGGAGCTGGAGTCATAAGTAGAGCTGAAGTCAGGGTTGGAGGTGGAGCTGAAGTCAGAGACTGGTGTGGAGCTGGAGGCGGAGCTGGAGGCAGAGCAGGTCTGGAGCTGGAGGCACAGTCAAAGGCGGAAGTGGGGCTGAAGTCAGAGGCAGAGCTGGAGGCGGAGCTGAAGTCAGAGGCAGAGCTGAAGTCATAGGCAGAGCTGGATGCGGTGCTGAAGTCAGAGGTGCAGCTCAAGTCAGAGGCAGAGCTGGTGGTGGAGTCAGAGAATGCTCCATTAAACCATATAGTGTACATTCCTTCCCTGCAACACTAGTGAAGTCTTAATGGTGTAGTGGATAGTGCTCTGGACTCTCACCCCAGCGACCCGAGTTCAAATCCCGGTGGGACCAAAGAAAATATGTCATCATGGAAAAGGTGTTGGTGGCGGAGCTGGAGCTGTAGGCGGAGCTGAAGTCAGAGGCGGACCTGAAGTCAGAGGCAGATTTGGTGTGGCGCCGGAATTGGAAGCGGAGCTGAAGTCAGTGGCAGAGATGGTGTGGAACTGGAGTTGGAGGAGGAGCTGTAGTGTGAGATGGAACTGAAGTTGTGGTCAGATGCAGAACTGGTGTGGAGCTGGAGTCAGAGGCGGAGCTGAAGTCAGAAACTGGTGTGGAGCTGGCGGCGGAGTTGGAGGCGGAAGTGGGGCTGAAGTCAGAGGCAGAGATGGTGTAGAGCTGGAGTCAGAGGCAGAAATGAAGTCAGAGGTAGAGCTGGTGTGGAGCTGAAGTCAGCGGCGGAGATGAAGTCAGAGGCAGACATGGTGTAGAGCTGGAGCCAGAGGCAGAAATGAAGTCAGAGGTAGAGCTGGTGTGGAGCTGGAGTCAGAGGTAGAGCTGTAGTCAGGGGTGGAGGTGGTGCTGATGTCAGAGACTGGTGTGGAGCTGGAGGCGGAGCTGAAGGCAGAGGCAGAGCAGGTCTGGAGCTGGAGGCAGAGTCAAAGGCGGAAGTGGGGCTGAAGTCAGAGGCAGAGCTGGAGGCGGAGCTGAAGTCAGAGGCAAAGCTGGAGGCGGTGCTGAAGTCAGAGGTGGAGCTGAAGTCAGAGGCAGAGCTGGTGGTGGAGTCAGAGAATGCTCCATTAAACCATATAGTGTACATTCCTTCCCTGCAACACTAGTGAAGTCTTCATGGTATAGTGGGTAGTGCTCTGGACTCTCACCCCAGCGACCCGAGTTCAAATCCCGGTGGGACCAAAGAAAATATGTCATCATGGAAAAGGCGTTGGCGGCGGAGCTGGAGCTGTAGGCGGAGCTGAAGTCAGAGGCGGACGTGAAGTCAGAGGCAGATTTGGTGTGGTGCCGAAATTGAAGGCGGGCTGAAGTCAGTGGCAGAGATGGTGTGGAGCTGGAGTTGGAGGAGAAGCTGTAGTCAGAGATGGAACTGAAGTTGTGGAGTCAGAGGCAGAAATGAAGTCAGAGGTAGAGCTGGTGTGGAGCTGAAGTCAGAGGCGGAGATGAAGTTGGAGTCAGATGCAAAGCTGGTGTGGGGCTGGAGTCAGAGGTGGAGCTGTAGTCAGAGACTGGTGTGGAGCTGGAGTCATAAGTAGAGCTGAAGTCAGGGTTGGAGGTGGAGCTGAAGTCAGAGACTGGTGTGGAGCTGGAGGCGGAGCTGGAGGCAGAGCAGGTCTGGAGCTGGAGGCACAGTCAAAGGCGGAAGTGGGGCTGAAGTCAGAGGCAGAGCTGGAGGCGGAGCTGAAGTCAGAGGCAGAGCTGAAGTCATAGGCAGAGCTGGATGCGGTGCTGAAGTCAGAGGTGCAGCTCAAGTCAGAGGCAGAGCTGGTGGTGGAGTCAGAGAATGCTCCATTAAACCATATAGTGTACATTCCTTCCCTGCAACACTAGTGAAGTCTTCATGGTGTAGTGGATAGTGCTCTGGACTCTCACCCCAGCGACCCGAGTTCAAATCCCGGTGGGACCAAAGAAAATATGTCATCATGGAAAAGGTGTTGGTGGCGGAGCTGGAGCTGTAGGCGGAGCTGAAGTCAGAGGCGGACCTGAAGTCAGAGGCAGATTTGGTGTGGCGCCGGAATTGGAAGCGGAGCTGAAGTCAGTGGCAGAGATGGTGTGGAACTGGAGTTGGAGGAGGAGCTGTAGTGTGAGATGGAACTGAAGTTGTGGTCAGATGCAGAACTGGTGTGGAGCTGGAGTCAGAGGCGGAGCTGAAGTCAGAAACTGGTGTGGAGCTGGCGGCGGAGTTGGAGGCGGAAGTGGGGCTGAAGTCAGAGGCAGAGATGGTGTAGAGCTGGAGTCAGAGGCAGAAATGAAGTCAGAGGTAGAGCTGGTGTGGAGCTGAAGTCAGCGGCGGAGATGAAGTTGGAGTCAGATGCAAAGCTGGTGTGGGGCCTGAGTCAGAGGTGGAGCTGAAGTGAGACTGGTGTGGAGCTGGAGTCAGAGGTAGAGCTGTAGTCAGGGGTGGAGGTGGTGCTGATGTCAGAGACTGGTGTGGAGCTGGAGGCGGAGCTGAAGGCAGAGGCAGAGCAGGTCTGGAGCTGGAGGCAGAGTCAAAGGCGGAAGTGGGGCTGAAGTCAGAGGCAGAGCTGGAGGCGGAGCTGAAGTCAGAGGCAGAGCTGGAGGCGGTGCTGAAGTCAGAGGTGGAGCTGAAGTCAGAGGCAGAGTTGGTGGTGGAGTCAGAGAATGCTCCATTAAACCATATAGTGTACATTCCTTCCCTGCAACACTAGTGAAGTCTTAATGGTATAGTGGATAGTGCTCTGGACTCTCACCCCAGCGACCCGAGTTCAAATCCCGGTGGGACCAAAGAAAATATGTCATCATGGAAAAGGTGTTGGAGGCGGAGCTGGAGCTGTAGGCGGAGCTGAAGTCAGAGGCGGACCTGAAGTCAGAGGCAGATTTGTGTGGCGCCGGAATTGGAAGCGGAGCTGAAGTAAGTGGCAGAGATGGTGTGGAACTGGAGTTGGAGGAGGAGCTGTAGAGTGAGATGAAACTTAAGTTGTGGTCAGATGCAGAACTGGTGTGGAGCTGGAGTCAGAGGCGGAGCTGAAGTCAGAAACCGGTGTGGAGCTGGCGGCGGAGTTGGAGGCGGAAGTGGGGCTGAAGTCAGAGGCAGAGATGGTGTAGAGCTGGAGTCAGAGATAGACATGAAGTCAGAGGTAGAGCTGGTATGGAGCTGAGGTCAGAGGCGGAGATGAAGTTGGTGTCAGATGCAAATCTGGTGTGGGGCTGGAGTCAGAGGTGGAGCTGAAGTGAGACTGGTGTGGAGCTGGAGTCAGAGGTAGAGCTGAAGTCAGGGTTGGAGGTGGAGCTGAAGTCGGAGACTGGTGTGGAGCTGGAGGCGGAGCTGAAGGCAGAGGCAGAGCAGGTCTGGAGCTGGAGGCAGAGTCAAAGGCGGAAGTGGGGCTGAAGTCAGAGGCAGAGCTGGAGGCGGAGCTGAAGTCAGAGGCAGAGCTGGAGGCGGTGCTGAAGTCAGAGGTGGAGCTGAAGTCAGAGGCAGAGCTGGTGGTGGAGTCAGAGAATGCTCCATTAAACCATATAGTGTACATTCCTTCCCTGCAACACTAGTGAAGTCTTAATGGTATAGTGGATAGTGCTCTGGACTCTCACCCCAGCGACCCGAGTTCAAATCCCGGTGGGACCAAAGAAAATATGTCATCATGGAAAAGGTGTTGGTGGCGGAGCTGGAGCTGTAGGCGGAGCTGAAGTCAGAGACGGAGCTGAAGTCAGAGGCAGATTTGGTGTGGTGCCGAAATTGAAGGCGGAGCTGAAGTCAGTGGCAGAGATGGTGTGGAGCTGGAGTTGGAGGAGAAGCTGTGGTCAGAGATGGAACTGAAGTTGTGGTCAGATGCAGAACTGGTGTGGAGCTGGAGTCAGAGGCGGAGCTGAAGTCAGAAACTGGTGTGGAACTGGCGGCGGAGTTGGAGGCGGAAGTGGGGCTGAAGTCAGAGGCAGAGCTGGTGAAGAGCTGGAGTCAGAGGCAGAAATGAAGTCAAAGGTAGAGCTGGTGTGGAGCTGAAGTCAGAGGTGGAGATGAAATTGGAGTCAGATGCAAAGCTGGTGTGGGGCTGGAGTCAGAGGTGGAGCTGAAGTCAGAGACTGGTGTGGAGCTGGAGTCAGAGGTAGAGCTGAAGTCAGGGTTGGAGGTGGAGCTGAAGTCAGAGACTGGTGTGGAGCTGGAGGCGGAGCTGAAGGCAGAGGCAGAGCAGGTCTGGAGCTGTAGGCACAGTCAAAGGCGGAAGTGGGGCTGAAGTCAGAGGCAGAGCTGGAGGCGGAGCTGAAGTCAGAGGCAGAGCTGGAGGCGGTGCTGAAGTCAGAGGTGCAGCTCAAGTCAGAGGCAGAGCTGGTGGTGGAGTCAGAGAATGCTCCATTAAACCATATAGTGTACATTCCTTCCCTGCAACACTAGTGAAGTCTTCATGGTATAGTGGATAGTGCTCTGGACTCTCACCCCAGCGACCCGAGTTCAAATCCCGGCTGAAGTCAGAGGCAGAGATGGTGTAGAGCTGGAGTCAGAGGCAGAAATGAAGTCAGAGGTAGAGCTGGTGTGGAGCTGAAGTCAGAGGCGGAGATGAAGTAGGAGTCAGATGCACAGCTGGTGTGGGGCTGGAGTTGGAGGCAGAGCTGGTGTGGAGCTGAAGTCAGAGGTGGAGCTGAAGTCAGAGCCTGGTGTGGAGCTGGAGTCAGAGGTAGAGCTGAAGTCAGGTTTGGAGGTGGAGCTGAATTCGGAGACTGGTGTGGAGCTGGAGGCGGAGCTGAAGGCAGAGGCAGAGCAGGTCTGGAGCTGGAGGCAGAGTCAAAGGCGGAAGTGGGGCTGAAGTCAGAGGCAGAGCTGGAGGCGGAGTCAGAGAATGCTCCATTAAACCATATAGTGTACATTCCTTCCCTGCAACACTAGTGAAGTCTTCATGGTATAGTGGATAGTGCTCTGGACTCTCACCCCAGCGACCCGAGTTCAAATCCCGGCTGAAGTCAGAGGCAGAGATGGTGTAGAGCTGGAGTCAGAGGCAGAAATGAAGTCAGAGGTAGAGCTGGTGTGGAGCTGAAGTCAGAGGCGGAGATGAAGTAGGAGTCAGATGCAAAGCTGGTGTGGGGCTGGAGTTGGAGGCAGAGCTGGTGTGGAGCTGAAGTCAGAGGTGGAGCTGAAGTCAGGGACTGGTGTGGAGCTGGAGTCAGAGGTAGAGCTGAAGTCAGGGTTGGAGGTGGAGCTGAAGTCGGAGACTGGTGTGGAGCTGGAGGCGGAGCTGAAGGCAGAGGCAGACCAGGTCTGGAGCTGGAGGCAGAGTCAAAGGCGGAAGTGGGGCTGAAGTCAGAGGAAGAGCTGGAGGCGGAGCTGAAGTCAGAGGCAGAGCTGGAGGCGGTGCTGAAGTCAGAGGTGGAGCTGAAGTCAGAGGCAGAGCTGGTGGTGGAGTCAGAGAATGCTCCATTAAACCATATAGTGTACATTCCTTCCCTGCAACACTAGTGAAGTCTTCATGGTATAGTGGATAGTGCTCTGGACTCTCACCCCAGCGACCCGAGTTCAAATCCCGGTGGGACCAAAGAAAATATGTCATCATGGAAAAGGTGTTGGAGGCGGAGCTGGAGCTGTAGGCGGAGATGAAGTCAGAGGCGGACCTGAAGTCAGAGGCAGATTTGGTGTGGTGCCGAAATTGAAGGCGGAGCTGAAGTCAGTGGCAGAGATGGTGTGGAGCTGGAGTTGGAGGAGAAGCTGTAGTCAGAGATGGAACTGAAGTTGTGGAGTCAGAGGCAGAAATGAAGTCAGACGTAGAGCTGGTGTGGAGCTGAAGTCAGAGGCGGAGATGAAGTTGGAGTCAGATGCAAAGCTGGTGTGGGGCTGGAGTCAGAGGTGGAGCTGTAGTCAGAGACTGGTGTGGAGCTGGAGTCATAAGTAGAGCTGAAGTCAGGGTTGGAGGTGGAGCTGAAGTCAGAGACTGGTGTGGAGCTGGAGGCGGAGCTGGAGGCAGAGCAGGTCTGGAGCTGGAGGCACAGTCAAAGGCGGAAGTGGGGCTGAAGTCAGAGGCAGAGCTGGAGGCGGAGCTGAAGTCAGAGGCAGAGCTGAAGTCATAGGCAGAGCTGGATGCGGTGCTGAAGTC
This sequence comes from Syngnathus leptorhynchus, assembly GCF_054491065.1. Classification (NCBI taxonomy): domain Eukaryota; kingdom Metazoa; phylum Chordata; class Actinopteri; order Syngnathiformes; family Syngnathidae; genus Syngnathus; species Syngnathus leptorhynchus. Next base: position 919,420 of record NW_028231998.1, read on the forward strand.
AGAGGTGCAGCTCAAGTCAGAGGCAGAGCTGGTGGTGGAGTCAGAGAATGCTCCATTAAACCATATAGTGTACATTCCTTCCCTGCAACACTAGTGAAGTCTTCATGGTGTAGTGGATAGTGCTCTGGACTCTCACCCCAGCGACCCGAGTTCAAATCCCGGTGGGACCAAAGAAAATATGTCATCATGGAAAAGGTGTTGGTGGCGGAGCTGGAGCTGTAGGCGGAGCTGAAGTCAGAGGCGGACCTGAAGTCAGAGGCAGATTTGGTGTGGCGCCGGAATTGGAAGCGGAGCTGAAGTCAGTGGCAGAGATGGTGTGGAACTGGAGTTGGAGGAGGAGCTGTAGTGTGAGATGGAACTGAAGTTGTGGTCAGATGCAGAACTGGTGTGGAGCTGGAGTCAGAGGCGGAGCTGAAGTCAGAAACTGGTGTGGAGCTGGCGGCGGAGTTGGAGGCGGAAGTGGGGCTGAAGTCAGAGGCAGAGATGGTGTAGAGCTGGAGTCAGAGGCAGAAATGAAGTCAGAGGTAGAGCTGGTGTGGAGCTGAAGTCAGCGGCGGAGATGAAGTTGGAGTCAGATGCAAAGCTGGTGTGGGGCCTGAGTCAGAGGTGGAGCTGAAGTGAGACTGGTGTGGAGCTGGAGTCAGAGGTAGAGCTGTAGTCAGGGGTGGAGGTGGTGCTGATGTCAGAGACTGGTGTGGAGCTGGAGGCGGAGCTGAAGGCAGAGGCAGAGCAGGTCTGGAGCTGGAGGCAGAGTCAAAGGCGGAAGTGGGGCTGAAGTCAGAGGCAGAGCTGGAGGCGGAGCTGAAGTCAGAGGCAGAGCTGGAGGCGGTGCTGAAGTCAGAGGTGGAGCTGAAGTCAGAGGCAGAGTTGGTGGTGGAGTCAGAGAATGCTCCATTAAACCATATAGTGTACATTCCTTCCCTGCAACACTAGTGAAGTCTTAATGGTATAGTGGATAGTGCTCTGGACTCTCACCCCAGCGACCCGAGTTCAAATCCCGGTGGGACCAAAGAAAATATGTCATCATGGAAAAGGTGTTGGAGGCGGAGCTGGAGCTGTAGGCGGAGCTGAAGTCAGAGGCGGACCTGAAGTCAGAGGCAGATTTGGTGTGGCGCCGGAATTGGAAGCGGAGCTGAAGTAAGTGGCAGAGATGGTGTGGAACTGGAGTTGGAGGAGGAGCTGTAGTGTGAGATGAAACTTAAGTTGTGGTCAGATGCAGAACTGGTGTGGAGCTGGAGTCAGAGGCGGAGCTGAAGTCAGAAACCGGTGTGGAGCTGGCGGCGGAGTTGGAGGCGGAAGTGGGGCTGAAGTCAGAGGCAGAGATGGTGTAGAGCTGGAGTCAGAGATAGACATGAAGTCAGAGGTAGAGCTGGTATGGAGCTGAGGTCAGAGGCGGAGATGAAGTTGGTGTCAGATGCAAATCTGGTGTGGGGCTGGAGTCAGAGGTGGAGCTGAAGTGAGACTGGTGTGGAGCTGGAGTCAGAGGTAGAGCTGAAGTCAGGGTTGGAGGTGGAGCTGAAGTCGGAGACTGGTGTGGAGCTGGAGGCGGAGCTGAAGGCAGAGGCAGAGCAGGTCTGGAGCTGGAGGCAGAGTCAAAGGCGGAAGTGGGGCTGAAGTCAGAGGCAGAGCTGGAGGCGGAGCTGAAGTCAGAGGCAGAGCTGGAGGCGGTGCTGAAGTCAGAGGTGGAGCTGAAGTCAGAGGCAGAGCTGGTGGTGGAGTCAGAGAATGCTCCATTAAACCATATAGTGTACATTCCTTCCCTGCAACACTAGTGAAGTCTTAATGGTATAGTGGATAGTGCTCTGGACTCTCACCCCAGCGACCCGAGTTCAAATCCCGGTGGGACCAAAGAAAATATGTCATCATGGAAAAGGTGTTGGTGGCGGAGCTGGAGCTGTAGGCGGAGCTGAAGTCAGAGACGGAGCTGAAGTCAGAGGCAGATTTGGTGTGGTGCCGAAATTGAAGGCGGAGCTGAAGTCAGTGGCAGAGATGGTGTGGAGCTGGAGTTGGAGGAGAAGCTGTGGTCAGAGATGGAACTGAAGTTGTGGTCAGATGCAGAACTGGTGTGGAGCTGGAGTCAGAGGCGGAGCTGAAGTCAGAAACTGGTGTGGAGCTGGCGGCGGAGTTGGAGGCGGAAGTGGGGCTGAAGTCAGAGGCAGAGCTGGTGAAGAGCTGGAGTCAGAGGCAGAAATGAAGTCAAAGGTAGAGCTGGTGTGGAGCTGAAGTCAGAGGTGGAGATGAAATTGGAGTCAGATGCAAAGCTGGTGTGGGGCTGGAGTCAGAGGTGGAGCTGAAGTCAGAGACTGGTGTGGAGCTGGAGTCAGAGGTAGAGCTGAAGTCAGGGTTGGAGGTGGAGCTGAAGTCAGAGACTGGTGTGGAGCTGGAGGCGGAGCTGAAGGCAGAGGCAGAGCAGGTCTGGAGCTGTAGGCACAGTCAAAGGCGGAAGTGGGGCTGAAGTCAGAGGCAGAGCTGGAGGCGGAGCTGAAGTCAGAGGCAGAGCTGGAGGCGGTGCTGAAGTCAGAGGTGCAGCTCAAGTCAGAGGCAGAGCTGGTGGTGGAGTCAGAGAATGCTCCATTAAACCATATAGTGTACATTCCTTCCCTGCAACACTAGTGAAGTCTTCATGGTATAGTGGATAGTGCTCTGGACTCTCACCCCAGCGACCCGAGTTCAAATCCCGGCTGAAGTCAGAGGCAGAGATGGTGTAGAGCTGGAGTCAGAGGCAGAAATGAAGTCAGAGGTAGAGCTGGTGTGGAGCTGAAGTCAGAGGCGGAGATGAAGTAGGAGTCAGATGCACAGCTGGTGTGGGGCTGGAGTTGGAGGCAGAGCTGGTGTGGAGCTGAAGTCAGAGGTGGAGCTGAAGTCAGAGCCTGGTGTGGAGCTGGAGTCAGAGGTAGAGCTGAAGTCAGGTTTGGAGGTGGAGCTGAATTCGGAGACTGGTGTGGAGCTGGAGGCGGAGCTGAAGGCAGAGGCAGAGCAGGTCTGGAGCTGGAGGCAGAGTCAAAGGCGGAAGTGGGGCTGAAGTCAGAGGCAGAGCTGGAGGCGGAGTCAGAGAATGCTCCATTAAACCATATAGTGTACATTCCTTCCCTGCAACACTAGTGAAGTCTTCATGGTATAGTGGATAGTGCTCTGGACTCTCACCCCAGCGACCCGAGTTCAAATCCCGGCTGAAGTCAGAGGCAGAGATGGTGTAGAGCTGGAGTCAGAGGCAGAAATGAAGTCAGAGGTAGAGCTGGTGTGGAGCTGAAGTCAGAGGCGGAGATGAAGTAGGAGTCAGATGCAAAGCTGGTGTGGGGCTGGAGTTGGAGGCAGAGCTTGTGTGGAGCTGAAGTCAGAGGTGGAGCTGAAGTCAGAGACTGGTGTGGAGCTGGAGTCATAGGTACAGCTGAAGTCAGGGTTGGAGGTGGAGCTGATGTCAGAGACTGGTGTGGAGCTGGAGGCGGAGCTGAAGGCAGAGGCAGAGCAGGTCTGGAGCTGGAGGCAGAGTCAAAGGCGGAAGTGGGGCTGAAGTCAGAGGCAGAGCTGGAGGCGGAGCTGAAGTCAGAGGCAGAGCTGGAGGCGGTGCTGAAGTCAGAGGTGGAGCTGAAGTCAGAGGCAGAGCTGGTGGTGGAGTCAGAGAATGCTCCATTAAACCATATAGTGTACATTCCTTCCCTGCAACACTAGTGAAGTCTTAATGGTATAGTGGATAGTGCTCTGGACTCTCACCCCAGCGACCCGAGTTCAAATCCCGGTGGGACCAAAGAAAATATGTCATCATGGAAAAGGTGTTGGAGGCGGAGCTGGAGCTGTAGGCGGTGCTGAAGTCAGAGGCGGACCTGAACTCAGAGGCAGATTTGATGTGGCGCCGGAATTGGAAGCGGAGCTGAAGTCAGTGGCGGAGAAGGTGTGGAACTGGAGTTGGAGGAGGAGCTGTAGTGTCAGATGGAACTGAAGTTGAAGTCAGATGCAGAACTGGTGTGGAGCTGGAGTCAGAAGTGGAGCTGAAGTCAGGAACTGGTGTGGAGCTGGCGGCGGAGTTGGAGGCGGAAGTGGGGCTGAAGTCAGAGGCAGAGATGGTGTAGAGCTGGAGTCAGAGGCAGAAATGAAGTCAGAGGTAGAACTGGTGTGGAGCTGAAGTCAGAGGCGGAGATGAAATTGGAGTCAGATGCAAAGCTGGTGTGGGGCTGGAGTCAGAGGTGGAGCTGAAGTGAAACTGGTGTGGAGCTGAAGTCAGGGTTGGAGGTGGAGCTGAAGTCGGAGACTGGTGTGGAGCTGGAGGCGGAGCTGAAGGCAGAGGCAGAGCAGGTCTGGAGCTGTAGGCAGAGTCAAAGGCGGAAGTGGGGCTGAAGTCAGAGGCAGAGCTGGAGGCGGAGCTGAAGTCAGAGGCAGAGCTGGAGACGGTGCTGAAGTCAGAGGTGGAGCTAAAGTCAGAGGCAGAGCTGGTGGTGGTCAGAGAATGCTCCATTAAACCATATAGTGTACATTCCTTCCCTGCAACACTAGTGAAGTCTTCATGGTATAGTGGGTAGTGCTCTGGACTCTCACCCCAGCGACCCGAGTTCAAATCCCGGTGGGACCAAAGAAAATATGTCATCATGGAAAAGGCGTTGGTGGCGGAGCTGGAGCTGTAGGCGGAGCTGAAGTCAGAGGCGGAGCTGAAGTCAGAGGCAGATTTGGTGTGGTGCCGAAATTGAAGGCGGAGCTGAAGTCAGTGGCAGAGATGGTGTGGAGCTGGAGTTGGAGGAGAAGCTGTAGTCAGAGATGGAACTCAAGTTGTGGTCAGATGCAGAACTGGTGTGGAGCTGGAGTCAGAGGCGGAGCTGAAGTCAGAAACTGGTGTGGAGCTGGCGGCGGAGTTGGAGGCGGAAGTGGGGCTGAAGTCAGAGGCAGAGATGGTGTAGAGCTGGAGTCAGAGGCAGAAATGAAGTCAGAGGTAGAGCTGGTGTGGAGCTGAAGTCAGAGGCGGAGATGAAGTTGGAGTCAGATGCAAAGCTGGTGTGGGGCTGGAGTCAGAGGTGGAGCTGAAGTCAGAGACTGGTGTGGAGCTGGAGTCAGAGGTAAAGCTGAAGTCAGGGTTGGAGGTGGAGCTGAAGTCAGAGACTGGTGTGGAGCTGGAGGCGGAGCTGAAGGCAGAGGCAGAGCAGGTCTGGAGCTGGAGGCACAGTCAAAGGCGGAAGTGGGGCTGAAGTCAGAGGCAGAGCTGGAGGCGGAGCTGAAGTCAGAGGCAGAGCTGGAAGCGGAGCTTAAGTCAGAGGGGGAGCTGGAGGTGGTGCTGAAGTCAGAGGTGGAGCTGGAGGCAGAGCTGGTGGTGGAGTCAGAGAATGCTCCATTAAACCATATAGTGTACATTCCTTCCCTGCAACACTAGTGAAGTCTTCATGGTATAGTGGATAGTGCTCTGGACTCTCACCCCAGCGACCCGAGTTCAAATCCCGGCTGAAGTCAGAGGCAGAGATAGTGTAGAGCTGGAGTCAGAGGCAGAAATGAAGTCAGAGGTAGAGCTGGTGTGGAGCTGAAGTCAGAGGCGGAGATGAAGTAGGAGTCAGATGCAAAGCTGGTGTGGGGCTGGAGTTGGAGGCAGAGCTTGTGTGGAGCTGAAGTCAGAGGTGGAGCTGAAGTCAGAGACTGGTGTGGAGCTGGAGTCAGAGGTACAGCTGAAGTCAGGGTTGGAGGTGGAGCTGATGTCAGAGACTGGTGTGGAGCTGGAGGCGGAGCTGAAGGCAGAGGCAGAGCAGGTCTGGAGCTGGAGGCAGAGTCAAAGGCGGAAGTGGGGCTGAAGTCAGAGGCAGAGCTGGAGGCGGAGCTGAAGTCAGAGGCAGAGCTGGAGGCGGTGCTGAAGTCAGAGGTGGAGCTGAAGTCAGAGGCAGAGCTGGTGGTGGAGTCAGAGAATGCTCCATTAAACCATATAGTGTACATTCCTTCCCTGCAACACTAGTGAAGTCTTAATGGTATAGTGGATAGTGCTCTGGACTCTCACCCCAGCGACCCGAGTTCAAATCCCGGTGGGACCAAAGAAAATATGTCATCATGGAAAAGGTGTTGGAGGCGGAGCTGGAGCTGTAGGCGGAGCTGAAGTCAGAGGCGGACCTGAACTCAGAGGCAGATTTGGTGTGGCGCCGGAATTGGAAGCGGAGCTGAAGTCAGTGGCAGAGAAGCTGTGGAACTGGAGTTGGAGGAGGAGCTGTAGTGTCAGATGGAACTGAAGTTGAAGTCAGATGCAGAACTGGTGTGGAGCTGGACTCAGAGGTGGAGCTGAAGTCAGAAACTGGTGTGGAGCTGGTGGCGGCGTTGGAGGCGGAAGTGGGGCTGAAGTCAGAGGCAGACATGGTGTAGAGCTGGAGCCAGAGGCAGAAATGAAGTCAGAGGTAGAGCTGGTGTGGAGCTGAAGTCAGAGGTAGAGCTGAAGTCAGGGTTGGAGGTGGAGCTGAAGTCGGAGACTGGTGTGGAGCTGGAGGCGGAGCTGAAGGCAGAGGCAGAGCAGGTCTGGAGCTGGAGGCAGAGTCAAAGGCGGAAGTGGGGCTGAAGTCAGAGGCAGAGCTGGAGGCGGAGCTGAAGTCAGAGGCAAAGCTGGAGGCGGTGCTGAAGTCAGAGGTGGAGCTGAAGTCAGAGGCAGAGCTGGTGGTGGAGTCAGAGAATGCTCCATTAAACCATATAGTGTACATTCCTTCCCTGCAACACTAGTGAAGTCTTCATGGTATAGTGGGTAGTGCTCTGGACTCTCACCCCAGCGACCCGAGTTCAAATCCCGGTGGGACCAAAGAAAATATGTCATCATGGAAAAGGCGTTGGTGGCGGAGCTGGAGCTGTAGGCGGAGCTGAAGTCAGAGGCGGACGTGAAGTCAGAGGCAGATTTGGTGTGGTGCCGAAATTGAAGGCGGGCTGAAGTCAGTGGCAGAGATGGTGTGGAGCTGGAGTTGGAGGAGAAGCTGTAGTCAGAGATGGAACTGAAGTTGTGGAGTCAGAGGCAGAAATGAAGTCAGAGGTAGAGCTGGTGTGGAGCTGAAGTCAGAGGCGGAGATGAAGTTGGAGTCAGATGCAAAGCTGGTGTGGGGCTGGAGTCAGAGGTGGAGCTGAAGTCAGAGACTGGTGTGGAGCTGGAGTCAGAGGTAGAGCTGAAGTCAGGGTTGGAGGTGGAGCTGAAGTCAGAGACTGGTGTGGAGCTGGAGGCGGAGCTGAAGGCAGAGGCAGAGCAGGTCTGGAGCTGGAGGCACAGTCAAAGGCGGAAGTGGGGCTGAAGTCAGAGGCAGAGCTGGAGGCGGAGCTGAAGTCAGAGGCAGAGCTGGAGGCGGTGCTGAAGTCAGAGGTGGAGCTGAAGTCAGATGCAGAGCTGGTGGTGGAGTCAGAGAATGCTCCATTAAACCATATAGTGTACATTCCTTCCATGCAACACTAGTGAAGTCTTCATGGTATAGTGGATAGTGCTCTGGACTCTCACCCCAGCGACCCGAGTTCAAATCCCGGCTGAAGTCAGAGGCAGAGATGGTGTAGAGCTGGAGTCAGAGGCAGAAATGAAGTCAGAGGTAGAGCTGGTGTGGAGCTGAAGTCAGAGGCGGAGATGAAGTAGGAGTCAGATGCAAAGCTGGTGTGGGGCTGGAGTTGGAGGCAGAGCTGGTGTGGAGCTGAAGTCAGAGACTGGTGTGGAGCTGGAGTCAGAGATCGAGCTGAAGTCAGGGTTGGAGGTGGAGCTGATGTCAGAGACTGGTGTGAAGCTGGAGGCGGAGCTGAAGGCAGAGGCAGAGCAGGTCTGGAGCTGGAGGCAGAGTCAAAGGCGGAAGTGGGGCTGAAGTCAGAGGCAGAGCTGGAGGCGGAGCTGAAGTCAATGGCAGAGCTGGAGGCGGTGCTGAAGTCAGAGGTGGAGCTGAAGTCAGAGGCAGAGCTGGTGGTGGAGTCAGAGAATGCTCCATTAAACCATATAGTGTACATTCCTTCCCTGCAACACTAGTGAAGTCTTAATGGTATAGTGGATAGTGCTCTGGACTCTCACCCCAGCGACCCGAGTTCAAATCCCGGTGGGACCAAAGAAAATATGTCATCATGGAAAAGGTGTTGGAGGCGGAGCTGGAGCTGTAGGCGGTGCTGAAGTCAGAGGCGGACCTGAACTCAGAGGCAGATTTGATGTGGCGCCGGAATTGGAAGCGGAGCTGAAGTCAGTGGCGGAGAAGGTGTGGAACTGGAGTTGGAGGAGGAGCTGTAGTGTCAGATGGAACTGAAGTTGAAGTCAGATGCAGAACTGGTGTGGAGCTGGAGTCAGAGGTGGAGCTGAAGTCAGAAGCTGGTGTGGAGCTGGCGGCGGAGTTGGAGGCGGAAGTGGGGCTGAAGTCAGAGGCAGAGATGGTGTAGAGCTGGAGTCAGAGGCAGAAATGAAGTCAGAGGTAGAACTGGTGTGGAGCTGAAGTCAGAGGCGGAGATGAAATTGGAGTCAGATGCAAAGCTGGTGTGGGGCTGGAGTCAGAGGTGGAACTGAAGTGAAACTGGTGTGGAGCTGGAGTCAGAGGTAAAGCTGAAGTCAGGGTTGGAGGTGGAGCTGAAGTCGGAGACTGGTGTGGAGCTGGAGGCGGAGCTGAAGGCAGAGGCAGAGCAGGTCTGGAGCTGGAGGCAGAGTCAAAGGCGGAAGTGGGGCTGAAGTCAGAGGCAGAGCTGGAGGCGGAGCTGAAGTCAGAGGCAGAGCTGGAGGCGGTGCTGAAGTCAGAGGTGGAGCTGAAGTCAGAGGCAGAGCCGGTGGTGGAGTCAGAGAATGCTCCATTAAACCATATAGTGTACATTCCTTCCCTGCAACACTAGTGAAGTCTTAAGGGTATAGTGGATAGTGCTCTGGACTCTCACCCCAGCGACCCGAGTTCAAATCCCGGTGGGACCAAAGAAAATATGTCATCATGGAAAAGGTGTTGGTGGCGGAGCTGGAGCTGTAGGCGGAGCTGAAGTCAGAGGCGGACCTGAAGTCAGAGGCAGATTTGGTGTGGCGCCGGAATTGGAAGCGGAGCTGAAGTCAGTGGCAGAGATGGTGTGGAACTGGAGTTGGAGGAGGAGCTGTAGTGTGAGATGGAACTGAAGTTGTGGTCAGATGCAGAACTGGTGTGGAGCTGGAGTCAGAGGCGGAGCTGAAGTCAGAAACTGGTGTGGAGCTGGCGGCGGAGTTGGAGGCGGAAGTGGGGCTGAAGTCAGAGGCATAGATGGTGTAGAGCTGGAGTCAGAGGCAGAAATGAAGTCAGAGGTAGAGCTGGTGTGGAGCTGAAGTCAGAGGCGGAGATGAAGTTGGAGTCAGATGCAAAGCTGGTGTGGGGCTGGAGTCAGAGGTGGAGCTGAAGTCAGAGACTGGTGTGGAGCTGGAGTCAGAGGTAGAGCTGAAGTCAGGGTTGGAGGTGGAGCTGAAGTCAGAGACTGGTGTGGAGCTGGAGGCGGAGCTGAAGGCAGAGGCAGAGCAGGTCTGGAGCTGGAGGCACAGTCAAAGGCGGAACTGGGGCTGAAGTCAGAGGCAGAGCTGGAGGCGGAGCTGAAGTCAGAGGGAGAGCTGGAGGTGGTGCTGAAGTCAGAGGTGGACCTGGAGGTGGTGCTGAAGTCAGAGGTGGACCTGGAGGCAGAGCTGGTGGTGGAGTCAGAGAATGCTCCATTAAACCATATAGTGTACATTCCTTCCCTGCAACACTAGTGAAGTCTTAATGGTATAGTGGATAGTGCTCTGGACTCTCACCCCAGCGACCCGAGTTCAAATCCCGGTGGGACCAAAGAAAATATGTCATCATGGAAAAGGTGTTGGTGGCGGAGCTGGAGCTGTAGGCGGAGCTGAAGTCAGAGACGGAGCTGAAGTCAGAGGCAGATTTGGTGTGGTGCCGAAATTGAAGGCGGAGCTGAAGTCAGTGGCAGAGATGGTGTGGAGCTGGAGTTGGAGGAGAAGCTGTGGTCAGAGATGGAACTGAAGTTGTGGTCAGATGCAGAACTGGTGTGGAGCTGGAGTCAGAGGCGGAGCTGAAGTCAGAAACTGGTGTGGAGCTGGCGGCGGAGTTGGAGGCGGAAGTGGGGCTGAAGTCAGAGGCAGAGATGGTGAAGAGCTGGAGTCAGAGGCAGAAATGAAGTCAGAGGTAGAGCTGGTGTGGAGCTGAAGTTAGAGGTGGAGATGAAATTGGAGTCAGATGCAAAGCTGGTGTGGGGCTGGAGTCAGAGGTGGAGCTGAAGTCAGAAACTGGTGTGGAGCTGGAGTCAGAGGTAGAGCTGAAGTCAGGGTTGGAGGTGGAGCTGAAGTCAGAGACTGGTGTGGAGCTGGAGGCGGAGCTGAAGGCAGAGGCAGAGCAGGTCTGGAGCTGTAGGCACAGTCAAAGGCGGAAGTGGGGCTGAAGTCAGAGGCAGAGCTGGAGGCGGAGCTGAAGTCAGAGGCAGAGCTGGAGGCGGTGCTGAAGTCAGAGGTGCAGCTCAAGTCAGAGGCAGAGCTGGTGGTGGAGTCAGAGAATGCTCCATTAAACCATATAGTGTACATTCCTTCCCTGCAACACTAGTGAAGTCTTCATGGTATAGTGGATAGTGCTCTGGACTCTCACCCCAGCGACCCGAGTTCAAATCCCGGCTGAAGTCAGAGGCAGAGATGGTGTAGAGCTGGAGTCAGAGGCAGAAATGAAGTCAGAGGTAGAGCTGGTGTGGAGCTGAAGTCAGAGGCGGAGATGAAGTAGGAGTCAGATGCACAGCTGGTGTGGGGCTGGAGTTGGAGGCAGAGCTGGTGTGGAGCTGAAGTCAGAGGTGGAGCTGAAGTCAGAGCCTGGTGTGGAGCTGGAGTCAGAGGTAGAGCTGAAGTCAGGGTTGGAGGTGGAGCTGAAGTCGGAGACTGGTGTGGAGCTGGAGGCGGAGCTGAAGGCAGAGGCAGAGCAGGTCTGGAGCTGGAGGCAGAGTCAAAGGCGGAAGTGGGGCTGAAGTCAGAGGCAGAGCTGGAGGCGGAGTCAGAGAATGCTCCATTAAACCATATAGTGTACATTCCTTCCCTGCAACACTAGTGAAGTCTTCATGGTATAGTGGATAGTGCTCTGGACTCTCACCCCAGCGACCCGAGTTCAAATCCCGGCTGAAGTCAGAGGCAGAGATGGTGTAGAGCTGGAGTCAGAGGCAGAAATGAAGTCAGAGGTAGAGCTGGTGTGGAGCTGAAGTCAGAGGCGGAGATGAAGTACGAGTCAGAGCAGGTCTGGAGCTGGAGGCAGAGTCAAAGGCGGAAGTGGGGCTGAAGTCAGAGGCAGAGCTGGAGGCGGAGTCAGAGAATGCTCCATTAAACCATATAGTGTACATTCCTTCCCTGCAACACTAGTGAAGTCTTCATGGTATAGTGGATAGTGCTCTGGACTCTCACCCCAGCGACCCGAGTTCAAATCCCGGCTGAAGTCAGAGGCAGAGATGGTGTAGAGCTGGAGTCAGAGGCAGAAATGAAGTCAGAGGTAGAGCTGGTGTGGAGCTGAAGTCAGAGGCGGAGATGAAGTAGGAGTCAGATGCAAAGCTGGTGTGGGGCTGGAGTTGGAGGCAGAGCTTGTGTGGAGCTGAAGTCAGAGGTGGAGCTGAAGTCAGAGACTGGTGTGGAGCTGGAGTCAGAGGTACAGCTGAAGTCAGGGTTGGAGGTGGAGCTGATGTCAGAGACTGGTGTGGAGCTGGAGGCGGAGCTGAAGGCAGAGGCAGAGCAGGTCTGGAGCTGGAGGCAGAGTCAAAGGCGGAAGTGGGGCTGAAGTCAGAGGCAGAGCTGGAGGCGGAGCTGAAGTCAGAGGCATAGCTGGAGGCGGTGCTGAAGTCAGAGGTGGAGCTGAAGTCAGAGGCAGAGCTGGTGGTGGAGTCAGAGAATGCTCCATTAAACCATATAGTGTACATTCCTTCCCTGCAACACTAGTGAAGTCTTAATGGTATAGTGGATAGTGCTCTGGACTCTCACCCCAGCGACCCGAGTTCAAATCCCGGTGGGACCAAAGAAAATATGTCATCATGGAAAAGGTGTTGGAGGCGGAGCTGGAGCTGTAGGCGGTGCTGAAGTCAGAGGCGGACCTGAACTCAGAGGCAGATTTGATGTGGCGCCGGAATTGGAAGCGGAGCTGAAGTCAGTGGCGGAGAAGGTGTGGAACTGGAGTTGGAGGAGGAGCTGAAGTGTCAGATGGAACTGAAGTTGAAGTCAGATGCAGAACTGGTGTGGAGCTGGAGTTAGAGGTGGAGCTGAAGTCAGGAACTGGTGTGGAGCTGGCGGCGGAGTTGGAGGCGGAAGTGGGGCTGAAGTCAGAGGCAGAGATGGTGTAGAGCTGGAGTCAGAGGCAGAAATGAAGTCAGAGGTAGAACTGGTGTGGAGCTGAAGTCAGAGGCGGAGATGAAATTGGAGTCAGATGCAAAGCTGGTGTGGGGCTGGAGTCAGAGGTGGAGCTGAAGTGAAACTGGTGTGGAGCTGGAGTCAGAGGTAAAGCTGAAGTCAGGGTTGGAGGTGGAGCTGAAGTCGGAGACTGGTGTGGAGCTGGAGGCGGAGCTGAAGGCAGAGGCAGAGCAGGTCTGGAGCTGGAGGCAGAGCTGGAGGCGGAGCTGAAGTCAGAGGTGGAGCTAAAGTCAGAGGCAGAGCTGGTGGTGGTCAGAGAATGCTCCATTAAACCATATAGTCTACATTCCTTCCCTGCAACACTAGTGAAGTCTTCATGGTATAGTGGGTAGTGCTCTGGACTCTCACCCCAGCGACCCGAGTTCAAATCCCGGTGGGACCAAAGAAAATATGTCATCATGGAAAAGGCGTTGGTGGCGGAGCTGGAGCTGTAGGCGGAGCTGAAGTCAGAGGCGGAGCTGAAGTCAGAGGCAGATTTGGTGTGGTGCCGAAATTGAAGGCGGAGCTGAAGTCAGTGGCAGAGATGGTGTGGAGCTGGAGTTGGAGGAGAAGCTGTAGTCAGAGATGGAACTCAAGTTGTGGTCAGATGCAGAACTGGTGTGGAGCTGGAGTCAGAGGCGGAGCTGAAGTCAGAAACTGGTGTGGAGCTGGCGGCGGAGTTGGAGGCGGAAGTGGGGCTGAAGTCAGAGGCAGAGATGGTGTAGAGCTGGAGTCAGAGGCAGAAATGAAGTCAGAGGTAGAGCTGGTGTGGAGCTGAAGTCAGAGGCGGAGATGAAGTTGGAGTCAGATGCAAAGCTGGTGTGGGGCTGGAGTCAGAGGTGGAGCTGAAGTCAGAGACTGGTGTGGAGCTGGAGTCAGAGGTAAAGCTGAAGTCAGGGTTGGAGGTGGAGCTGAAGTCAGAGACTGGTGTGGAGCTGGAGGCGGAGCTGAAGGCAGAGGCAGAGCAGGTCTGGAGCTGGAGGCACAGTCAAAGGCGGAAGTGGGGCTGAAGTCAGAGGCAGAGCTGGAGGCGGAGCTGAAGTCAGAGGCAGAGCTGGAGGCGGAGCTGAAGTCAGAGGGAGAGCTGGAGGTGGTGCTGAAGTCAGAGGTGGAGCTGGAGGCAGAGCTGGTGGTGGAGTCAGAGAATGCTCCATTAAACCATATAGTGTACATTCCTTCCCTGCAACACTAGTGAAGTCTTCATGGTATAGTGGATAGTGCTCTGGACTCTCACCCCAGCGACCCGAGTTCATATCCCGGCTGAAGTCAGAGGCAGAGATGGTGTAGAGCTGGAGTCAGAGGCAGAAATGAAGTCAGAGGTAGAGCTGGTGTGGAGCTGAAGTCAGAGGCGGAGATGAAGTAGGAGTCAGATGCAAAGCTGGTGTGGGGCTGGAGTTGGAGGCAGAGCTTGTGTGGAGCTGAAGTCAGAGGTGGAGCTGAAGTCAGAGACTGGTGTGGAGCTGGAGTCAGAGGTACAGCTGAAGTCAGGGTTGGAGGTGGAGCTGATGTCAGAGACTGGTGTGGAGCTGGAGGCGGAGCTGAAGGCAGAGGCAGAGCAGGTCTGGAGCTGGAGGCAGAGTCAAAGGCGGAAGTGGGGCTGAAGTCAGAGGCAGAGCTGGAGGCGGAGCTGAAGTCAGAGGCAGAGCTGGAGGCGGTGCTGAAGTCAGAGGTGGAGCTGAAGTCAGAGGCAGAGCTGGTGGTGGAGTCAGAGAATGCTCCATTAAACCATATAGTGTACATTCCTTCCCTGCAACACTAGTGAAGTCTTAATGGTATAGTGGATAGTGCTCTGGACTCTCACCCCAGCGACCCGAGTTCAAATCCCGGTGGGACCAAAGAAAATATGTCATCATGGAAAAGGTGTTGGAGGCGGAGCTGGAGCTGTAGGCGGAGCTGAAGTCAGAGGCGGACCTGAACTCAGAGGCAGATTTGGTGTGGCGCCGGAATTGGAAGCGGAGCTGAAGTCAGTGGCAGAGAAGCTGTGGAACTGGAGTTGGAGGAGGAGCTGTAGTGTCAGATGGAACTGAAGTTGAAGTCAGATGCAGAACTGGTGTGGAGCTGGACTCAGAGGTGGAGCTGAAGTCAGAAACTGGTGTGGAGCTGGTGGCGGAGTTGGAGGCGGAAGTGGGGCTGAAGTCAGAGTCCGACATGGTGTAGAGCTGGAGCCAGAGGCAGAAATGAAGTCAGAGGTAGAGCTGGTGTGGAGCTGAAGTCAGAGGTAGAGCTGAAGTCAGGGTTGGAGGTGGAGCTGAAGTCGGAGACTGGTGTGGAGCTGGAGGCGGAGCTGAAGGCAGAGGCAGAGCAGGTCTGGAGCTGGAGGCAAAGTCAAAGGCGGAAGTGGGGCTGAAGTCAGAGGCGGAGCTGGAGGCGGAGCTGGAGGCGGAGCTGAAGTCAGAGGCAAAGCTGGAGGCGGTGCTGAAGTCAGAGGTGGAGCTGAAGTCAGAGGCAGAGCTGGTGGTGGAGTCAGAGAAAGCTCCATTAAACCATATAGTGTACATTCCTTCCCTGCAACACTAGTGAAGTCTTCATGGTATAGTGGGTAGTGCTCTGGACTCTCACCCCAGCGACCCGAGTTCAAATCCCGGTGGGACCAAAGAAAATATGTCATCATGGAAAAGGCGTTGGTGGCGGAGCTGGAGCTGTAGGCGGAGCTGAAGTCAGAGGCGGACGTGAAGTCAGAGGCAGATTTGGTGTGGTGCCGAAATTGAAGGCGGGCTGAAGTCAGTGGCAGAGATGGTGTGGAGCTGGAGTTGGAGGAGAAGCTGTAGTCAGAGATGGAACTGAAGTTGTGGAGTCAGAGGCAGAAATGAAGTCAGAGGTAGAGCTGGTGTGGAGCTGAAGTCAGAGGCGGAGATGAAGTTGGAGTCAGATGCAAAGCTGGTGTGGGGCTGGAGTCAGAGGTGGAGCTGAAGTCAGAGACTGGTGTGGAGCTGGAGTCAGAGGTAGAGCTGAAGTCAGGGTTGGAGGTGGAGCTGAAGTCAGAGACTGGTGTGGAGCTGGAGGCAGAGCAGGTCTGGAGCTGGAGGCACAGTCAAAGGCGGAAGTGGGGCTGAAGTCAGAGGCAGAGCTGGAGGCGGAGCTGAAGTCAGAGGCAGAGCTGGAGGCGGTGCTGAAGTCAGAGGTGGAGCTGAAGTCAGATGCAGAGCTGGTGGTGGAGTCAGAGAATGCTCCATTAAACCATATAGTGTACATTCCTTCCATGCAACACTAGTGAAGTCTTCATGGTATAGTGGATAGTGCTCTGGACTCTCACCCCAGCGACCCGAGTTCAAATCCCGGCTGAAGTCAGAGGCAGAGATGGTGTAGAGCTGGAGTCAGAGGCAGAAATGAAGTCAGAGGTAGAGCTGGTGTGGAGCTGAAGTCAGAGGCGGAGATGAAGTAGGAGTCAGATGCAAAGCTGGTGTAGGGCTGGAGTTGGAGGCAGAGCTGGTGTGGAGCTGAAGTCAGAGACTGGTGTGGAGCTGGAGTCAGAGATCGAGCTGAAGTCAGGGTTGGAGGTGGAGCTGATGTCAGAGACTGGTGTGAAGCTGGAGGCGGAGCTGAAGGCAGAGGCAGAGCAGGTCTGGAGCTGGAGGCAGAGTCGAAGGCGGAAGTGGGGCTGGAGCTGGAGGCAGAGCTGGAGGCGGAGCTGAAGTCAGAGGCAGAGCTGGAGGCGGTGCTGAAGTCAGAGGTGGAGCTAAAGTCAGAGGCAGAGCTGGTGGTGGTCAGAGAATGCTCCATTAAACCATATAGTCTACATTCCTTCCCTGCAACACTAGTGAAGTCTTCATGGTATAGTGGGTAGTGCTCTGGACTCTCACCCCAGCGACCCGAGTTCAAATCCCGGTGGGACCAAAGAAAATATGTCATCATGGAAAAGGCGTTGGTGGCGGAGCTGGAGCTGTAGGCGGAGCTGAAGTCAGAGGCGGAGCTGAAGTCAGAGGCAGATTTGGTGTGGTGCCGAAATTGAAGGCGGAGCTGAAGTCAGTGGCAGAGATGGTGTGGAGCTGGAGTTGGAGGAGAAGCTGTAGTCAGAGATGGAACTCAAGTTGTGGTCAGATGCAGAACTGGTGTGGAGCTGGAGTCAGAGGCGGAGCTGAAGTCAGAAACTGGTGTGGAGCTGGCGGCGGAGTTGGAGGCGGAAGTGGGGCTGAAGTCAGAGGCAGAGATGGTGTAGAGCTGGAGTCAGAGGCAGAAATGAAGTCAGAGGTAGAGCTGGTGTGGAGCTGAAGTCAGAGGCGGAGATGAAGTTGGAGTCAGATGCAAAGCTGGTGTGGGGCTGGAGTCAGAGGTGGAGCTGAAGTCAGAGACTGGTGTGGAGCTGGAGTCAGAGGTAAAGCTGAAGTCAGGGTTGGAGGTGGAGCTGAAGTCAGAGACTGGTGTGGAGCTGGAGGCGGAGCTGAAGGCAGAGGCAGAGCAGGTCTGGAGCTGGAGGCACAGTCAAAGGCGGAAGTGGGGCTGAAGTCAGAGGCAGAGCTGGAGGCGGAGCTGAAGTCAGAGGCAGAGCTGGAGGCGGAGCTTAAGTCAGAGGGGGAGCTGGAGGTGGTGCTGAAGTCAGAGGTGGAGCTGGAGGCAGAGCTGGTGGTGGAGTCAGAGAATGCTCCATTAAACCATATAGTGTACATTCCTTCCCTGCAACACTAGTGAAGTCTTCATGGTATAGTGGATAGTGCTCTGGACTCTCACCCCAGCGACCCGAGTTCAAATCCCGGCTGAAGTCAGAGGCAGAGATAGTGTAGAGCTGGAGTCAGAGGCAGAAATG
Organism: Syngnathus leptorhynchus; assembly: GCF_054491065.1. Lineage (NCBI taxonomy): Eukaryota > Metazoa > Chordata > Actinopteri > Syngnathiformes > Syngnathidae > Syngnathus > Syngnathus leptorhynchus. The sequence continues at coordinate 936,438 of NW_028231998.1, forward strand.
AAGTCAGAGGTAGAGCTGGTGTGGAGCTGAAGTCAGAGGCGGAGATGAAGTAGGAGTCAGATGCAAAGCTGGTGTGGGGCTGGAGTTGGAGGCAGAGCTTGTGTGGAGCTGAAGTCAGAGGTGGAGCTGAAGTCAGAGACTGGTGTGGAGCTGGAGTCAGAGGTACAGCTGAAGTCAGGGTTGGAGGTGGAGCTGATGTCAGAGACTGGTGTGGAGCTGGAGGCGGAGCTGAAGGCAGAGGCAGAGCAGGTCTGGAGCTGGAGGCAGAGTCAAAGGCGGAAGTGGGGCTGAAGTCAGAGGCAGAGCTGGAGGCGGAGCTGAAGTCAGAGGCAGAGCTGGAGGCGGTGCTGAAGTCAGAGGTGGAGCTGAAGTCAGAGGCAGAGCTGGTGGTGGAGTCAGAGAATGCTCCATTAAACCATATAGTGTACATTCCTTCCCTGCAACACTAGTGAAGTCTTAATGGTATAGTGGATAGTGCTCTGGACTCTCACCCCAGCGACCCGAGTTCAAATCCCGGTGGGACCAAAGAAAATATGTCATCATGGAAAAGGTGTTGGAGGCGGAGCTGGAGCTGTAGGCGGAGCTGAAGTCAGAGGCGGACCTGAACTCAGAGGCAGATTTGGTGTGGCGCCGGAATTGGAAGCGGAGCTGAAGTCAGTGGCAGAGAAGCTGTGGAACTGGAGTTGGAGGAGGAGCTGTAGTGTCAGATGGAACTGAAGTTGAAGTCAGATGCAGAACTGGTGTGGAGCTGGACTCAGAGGTGGAGCTGAAGTCAGAAACTGGTGTGGAGCTGGTGGCGGAGTTGGAGGCGGAAGTGGGGCTGAAGTCAGAGGCAGACATGGTGTAGAGCTGGAGCCAGAGGCAGAAATGAAGTCAGAGGTAGAGCTGAAGTCAGGGTTGGAGGTGGAGCTGAAGTCGGAGACTGGTGTGGAGCTGGAGGCGGAGCTGAAGGCAGAGGCAGAGCAGGTCTGGAGCTGGAGGCAGAGTCAAAAGCGGAAGTGGGGCTGAAGTCAGAGGCAGAGCTGGAGGCGGAGCTGGAGGCGGAGCTGAAGTCAGAGGCAAAGCTGGAGGCGGTGCTGAAGTCAGAGGTGGAGCTGAAGTCAGAGGCAGAGCTGGTGGTGGAGTCAGAGAATGCTCCATTAAACCATATAGTGTACATTCCTTCCCTGCAACACTAGTGAAGTCTTCATGGTATAGTGGGTAGTGCTCTGGACTCTCACCCCAGCGACCCGAGTTCAAATCCCGGTGGGACCAAAGAAAATATGTCATCATGGAAAAGGCGTTGGTGGCGGAGCTGGAGCTGTAGGCGGAGCTGAAGTCAGAGGCGGACGTGAAGTCAGAGGCAGATTTGGTGTGGTGCCGAAATTGAAGGCGGGCTGAAGTCAGTGGCAGAGATGGTGTGGAGCTGGAGTTGGAGGAGAAGCTGTAGTCAGAGATGGAACTGAAGTTGTGGAGTCAGAGGCAGAAATGAAGTCAGAGGTAGAGCTGGTGTGGAGCTGAAGTCAGAGGCGGAGATGAAGTTGGAGTCAGATGCAAAGCTGGTGTGGGGCTGGAGTCAGAGGTGGAGCTGAAGTCAGAGACTGGTGTGGAGCTGGAGTCAGAGGTAGAGCTGAAGTCAGGGTTGGAGGTGGAGCTGAAGTCAGAGACTGGTGTGGAGCTGGAGGCGGAGCTGAAGGCAGAGGCAGAGCAGGTCTGGAGCTGGAGGCACAGTCAAAGGCGGAAGTGGGGCTGAAGTCAGAGGCAGAGCTGGAGGCGGAGCTGAAGTCAGAGGCAGAGCTGGAGGCGGTGCTGAAGTCAGAGGTGGAGCTGAAGTCAGATGCAGAGCTGGTGGTGGAGTCAGAGAATGCTCCATTAAACCATATAGTGTACATTCCTTCCATGCAACACTAGTGAAGTCTTCATGGTATAGTGGATAGTGCTCTGGACTCTCACCCCAGCGACCCGAGTTCAAATCCCGGCTGAAGTCAGAGGCAGAGATGGTGTAGAGCTGGAGTCAGAGGCAGAAATGAAGTCAGAGGTAGAGCTGGTGTGGAGCTGAAGTCAGAGGCGGAGATGAAGTAGGAGTCAGATGCAAAGCTGGTGTGGGGCTGGAGTTGGAGGCAGAGCTGGTGTGGAGCTGAAGTCAGAGACTGGTGTGGAGCTGGAGTCAGAGATCGAGCTGAAGTCAGGGTTGGAGGTGGAGCTGATGTCAGAGACTGGTGTGAAGCTGGAGGCGGAGCTGAAGGCAGAGGCAGAGCAGGTCTGGAGCTGGAGGCAGAGTCAAAGGCGGAAGTGGGGCTGAAGTCAGAGGCAGAGCTGGAGGCGGAGCTGAAGTCAGAGGCAGAGCTGGAGGCGGTGCTGAAGTCAGAGGTGGAGCTGAAGTCAGAGGCAGAGCTGGTGGTGGAGTCAGAGAATGCTCCATTAAACCATATAGTGTACATTCCTTCCCTGCAACACTAGTGAAGTCTTAATGGTATAGTGGATAGTGCTCTGGACTCTCACCCCAGCGACCCGAGTTCAAATCCCGGTGGGACCAAAGAAAATATGTCATCATGGAAAAGGTGTTGGAGGCGGAGCTGGAGCTGTAGGCGGTGCTGAAGTCAGAGGCGGACCTGAACTCAGAGGCAGATTTGATGTGGCGCCGGAATTGGAAGCGGAGCTGAAGTCAGTGGCGGAGAAGGTGTGGAACTGGAGTTGGAGGAGGAGCTGTAGTGTCAGATGGAACTGAAGTTGAAGTCAGATGCAGAACTGGTGTGGAGCTGGAGTCAGAGGTGGAGCTGAAGTCAGAAGCTGGTGTGGAGCTGGCGGCGGAAGTGGGGCTGAAGTCAGAGGCAGAGATGGTGTAGAGCTGGAGTCAGAGGCAGAAATGAAGTCAGAGGTAGAGCTGGTGTGGAGCTGAAGTCAGAGGCGGAGATGAAATTGGAGTCAGATGCAAAGCTGGTGTGGGGCTGGAGTCAGAGGTGGAGCTGAAGTGAAACTGGTGTGGAGCTGGAGTCAGAGGTAAAGCTGAAGTCAGGGTTGGAGGTGGAGCTGAAGTCGGAGACTGGTGTGGAGCTGGAGGCGGAGCTGAAGGCAGAGGCAGAGCAGGTCTGGAGCTGGAGGCAGAGTCAAAGGCGGAAGTGGGGCTGAAGTCAGAGGCAGAGCTGGAGGCGGAGCTGAAGTCAGAGGCAGAGCTGGAGGCGGTGCTGAAGTCAGAGGTGGAGCTGAAGTCAGAGGCAGAGCTGGTGGTGGAGTCAGAGAATGCTCCATTAAACCATATAGTGTACATTCCTTCCCTGCAACACTAGTGAAGTCTTAAGGGTATAGTGGATAGTGCTCTGGACTCTCACCCCAGCGACCCGAGTTCAAATCCCGGTGGGACCAAAGAAAATATGTCATCATGGAAAAGGTGTTGGTGGCGGAGCTGGAGCTGTAGGCGGAGCTGAAGTCAGAGGCGGACCTGAAGTCAGAGGCAGATTTGGTGTGGCGCCGGAATTGGAAGCGGAGCTGAAGTCAGTGGCAGAGATGGTGTGGAACTGGAGTTGGAGGAGGAGCTGTAGTGTGAGATGGAACTGAAGTTGTGGTCAGATGCAGAACTGGTGTGGAGCTGGAGTCAGAGGCGGAGCTGAAGTCAGAAACTGGTGTGGAGCTGGCGGCGGAGTTGGAGGCGGAAGTGGGGCTGAAGTCAGAGGCATAGATGGTGTAGAGCTGGAGTCAGAGGCAGAAATGAAGTCAGAGGTAGAGCTGGTGTGGAGCTGAAGTCAGAGGCGGAGATGAAGTTGGAGTCAGATGCAAAGCTGGTGTGGGGCTGGAGTCAGAGGTGGAGCTGAAGTCAGAGACTGGTGTGGAGCTGGAGTCAGAGGTAGAGCTGAAGTCAGGGTTGGAGGTGGAGCTGAAGTCAGAGACTGGTGTGGAGCTGGAGGCGGAGCTGAAGGCAGAGGCAGAGCAGGTCTGGAGCTGGAGGCACAGTCAAAGGCATAAGTGGGGCTGAAGTCAGAGGCAGAGCTGGAGGCGGAGCTGAAGTCAGAGGCAGAGCTGGAGGCGGTGCTGAAGTCAGAGGTGGACCTGGAGGTGGTGCTGAAGTCAGAGGTGGACCTGGAGGCAGAGAATGCTCCATTAAACCATATAGTGTACATTCCTTCCCTGCAACACTAGTGAAGTCTTCATGGTATAGTGGATAGTGCTCTGGACTCTCACCCCAGCGACCCGAGTTCAAATCCCGGTGGGACCAAAGAAAATATGTCATCATGGAAAAGGTGTTGGAGGCGGAGCTGGAGCTGTAGGCGGAGATGAAGTCAGAGGCGGACCTGAAGTCAGAGGCAGATTTGGTGTGGTGCCGAAATTGAAGGCGGAGCTGAAGTCAGTGGCAGAGATGGTGTGGAGCTGGAGTTGGAGGAGAAGCTGTAGTCAGAGATGAAACTGAAGTTGTCGTCAGATGCAGAACTGGTGTGGAGCTGGAGTCAGAGGCGGAGCTGAAGTCAGAAACTGGTGTGGAGCTGGCGGCGGAGTTGGAGGCGGAAGTGGGGCTGAAGTCAGAGGCAGAGATGGTGTAGAGCTGGAGTCAGAGGCAGAAATGAAGTCAGAGGTAGAGCTGGTGTAGAGCTGAAGTCAGAGGCGGAGATGAAGTTGGAGTCAGATGCAAAGCTGGTGTGGGGCTGAAGTCAGAGACTGGTGTGGAGCTGGAGTCAGAGGTAGAGCTGAAGTCAGGGTTGGAGGTGGAGCTGAAGTCAGAGACTGGTGTGGAGCTGGAGGCGGAGCTGAAGGCAGAGGCAGAGCAGGTCTGGAGCTGTAGGCACAGTCAAAGGCGGAAGTGGGGCTGAAGTCAGAGGCAGAGCTGGAGGCGGAGCTGAAGTCAGAGGCAGAGCTGGAGGCGGTGCTGAAGTCAGAGGTGCAGCTCAAGTCAGAGGCAGAGCTGGTGGTGGAGTCAGAGAATGCTCCATTAAACCATATAGTGTACATTCCTTCCCTGCAACACTAGTGAAGTCTTCATGGTATAGTGGATAGTGCTCTGGACTCTCACCCCAGCGACCCGAGTTCAAATCCCGGCTGAAGTCAGAGGCAGAGATGGTGTAGAGCTGGAGTCAGAGGCAGAAATGAAGTCAGAGGTAGAGCTGGTGTGGAGCTGAAGTCAGAGGCGGAGATGAAGTAGGAGTCAGATGCACAGCTGGTGTGGGGCTGAAGTTGGAGGCAGAGCTGGTGTGGAGCTGAAGTCAGAGGTGGAGCTGAAGTCAGAGCCTGGTGTGGAGCTGGAGTCAGAGGTAGAGCTGAAGTCAGGGTTGGAGGTGGAGCTGAAGTCGGAGACTGGTGTGGAGCTGGAGGCGGAGCTGAAGGCAGAGGCAGAGCAGGTCTGGAGCTGGAGGCAGAGTCAAAGGCGGAAGTGGGGCTGAAGTCAGAGGCAGAGCTGGAGGCGGAGTCAGAGAATGCTCCATTAAACCATATAGTGTACATTCCTTCCCTGCAACACTAGTGAAGTCTTCATGGTATAGTGGATAGTGCTCTGGACTCTCACCCCAGCGACCCGAGTTCAAATCCCGGCTGAAGTCAGAGGCAGAGATGGTGTAGAGCTGGAGTCAGAGGCAGAAATGAAGTCAGAGGTAGAGCTGGTGTGGAGCTGAAGTCAGAGGCGGAGATGAAGTACGAGTCAGAGCAGGTCTGGAGCTGGAGGCAGAGTCAAAGGCGGAAGTGGGGCTGAAGTCAGAGGCAGAGCTGGAGGCGGAGTCAGAGAATGCTCCATTAAACCATATAGTGTACATTCCTTCCCTGCAACACTAGTGAAGTCTTCATGGTATAGTGGATAGTGCTCTGGACTCTCACCCCAGCGACCCGAGTTCAAATCCCGGCTGAAGTCAGAGGCAGAGATGGTGTAGAGCTGGAGTCAGAGGCAGAAATGAAGTCAGAGGTAGAGCTGGTGTGGAGCTGAAGTCAGAGGCGGAGATGAAGTAGGAGTCAGATGCAAAGCTGGTGTGGGGCTGGAGTTGGAGGCAGAGCTTGTGTGGAGCTGAAGTCATAGGTGGAGCTGAAGTCAGAGACTGGTGTGGAGCTGGAGTCAGAGGTACAGCTGAAGTCAGGGTTGGAGGTGGAGCTGATGTCAGAGACTGGTGTGGAGCTGGAGGCGGAGCTGAAGGCAGAGGCAGAGCAGGTCTGGAGCTGGAGGCAGAGTCAAAGGCGGAAGTGGGGCTGAAGTCAGAGGCAGAGCTGGAGGCGGAGCTGAAGTCAGAGGCAGAGCTGGAGGCGGTGCTGAAGTCAGAGGTGGAGCTAAAGTCAGAGGCAGAGCTGGTGGTGGTCAGAGAATGCTCCATTAAACCATATAGTGTACATTCCTTCCCTGCAACACTAGTGAAGTCTTCATGGTATAGTGGGTAGTGCTCTGGACTCTCACCCCAGCGACCCGAGTTCAAATCCCGGTGGGACCAAAGAAAATATGTCATCATGGAAAAGGCGTTGGTGGCGGAGCTGGAGCTGTAGGCGGAGCTGAAGTCAGAGGCGGAGCTGAAGTCAGAGGCAGATTTGGTGTGGTGCCGAAATTGAAGGCGGAGCTGAAGTCAGTGGCAGAGATGGTGTGGAGCTGGAGTTGGAGGAGAAGCTGTAGTCAGAGATGGAACTGAAGTTGTGGTCAGATGCAGAACTGGTGTGGAGCTGGAGTCAGAGGTGGAGCTGAAGTCAGAAACTGGTGTTGAGCTGGCGGCGGAGTTGGAGGCGGAAGTGGGGCTGAAGTCAGAGGCAGAGATGGTGTAGAGCTGGAGTCAGAGGCAGAAATGAAGTCAGAGGTAGAGCTGATGTGGAGCTGAAGTCAGCGGCGGAGATGAAGTTGGAGTCAGATGCAAAGCTGGTGTGGGGCTGGAGTCAGAGGTGGAGCTGAAGTGAGACTGGTGTGGAGCTGGAGTCAGAGGTAGAGCTGAAGTCAGGGTTGGAGGTGGAGCTGAAGCTGGAGGCGGAGCTGAAGGCAGAGGCAGAGCAGGTCTGGAGCTGGAGGCAGAGTCAAAGGCGGAAGTGGGGTTGAAGTCAGAGGCAGAGCTGGAGGCGGTGCTGAAGTCAGAGGTGGAGCTAAAGTCAGAGGCAGAGCTGGTGGTGGAGTCAGAGAATGCTCCATTAAACCATATAGTGTACATTCCTTCCCTGCAACACTAGTGAAGTCTTCATGGTATAGTGGATAGTGCTCTGGACTCTCACCCCAGCGACCCGAGTTCAAATCCCGGTGGGACCAAAGAAAATATGTCATCATGGAAAAGGCGTTGGTGGCGGAGCTGGAGCTGTAGGCGGAGCTGAAGTCAGAGGCGGAGCTGAAGTCAGAGGCGGATTTGGTGTGGTGCCGAAATTGGAGGCGGAGCTGAAATCAGTGGCAGAGATGGTGTGGAGCTGGAGTTGGAGGAGGAGCTGTAGTCAGAGATGGAACTGAAGTTGAAGTCAGATGCAGAACTGGTGTGGAACTGGAGTCAGAGGTGGAGCTGAAGTCAGAAACTGGTGTGGAGCTCGCGGCGGAGTTGGAGGCGGAAGTGGGGCTGAAGTAAGAGGCAGAGATGGTGTAGAGCTGGAGTCAGAGGCAGAAATGAAGTCAGAGGTAGAGCTGGTGTGGAGCTGAAGTCAGAGGCGGAGATGAAGTTGGAGTCAGATGCAAAGCTGGTGTGGGGCTGGAGTCAGAGGTGGAGCTGAAGTGAGACTGGTGTGGAGCTGGAGTCAGAGGTAAAGCTGAAGTCAGGGTTGGAGGTGGAGCTGAAGTCGGAGATTGGTGTGGAGCTGAAGGCAGAGCAGGTCTGGAGCTGGAAGCAGAGTCAAAGGCGGAAGTGGGGCTGAAGTCAGAGGCAGAGCTGGAGGCGGTGCTGAAGTCAGAGGTGGAGCTGAAGTCAGAGGCAGAGCTGGTGGTGGAGTCAGAGAATGCTCCATTAAACCATATAGTGTACATTCCTTCCCTGTAACACTAGTGTAGTCTTCATGGTATAGTGGATAGTGCTCTGGACTCTCACCCCAGCGACCCGAGTTCAAATCCCGGTGGGACCAAAGAATATATATCATCATGGAAAAGGCGTTGGTGGCGGAGCTGGAGCTGTAGGCGGAGCTGAAGTCAGAGGCGGAGCTGAAGTCAGAGGCAGATTTGGTGTGGTGCCGAAATTGAAGGCGGAGCTGAAGTCAGTGGCAGAGATGGTGTGGCGCTGGAGTTGGAGGAGAAGCTGTAGTCAGAGATGGAACTGAAGTTGTGGTCAGATGCAGAACTGGTGTGGAGCTGGAGTCAGAGGCGGAGAAACTGGTGTGGAGCTGGCGGCCGAGTTGGAGGAGGAGCTGTAGTGTGAAATGGAACTGAAGTTGAAGTCAGATGCAGAACTGGTGTGGAGCTGGAGTTAGAGGTGGAGCTGAAGTCAGAAACTGGTGTGGAGCTGGCGGCGGAGTTGGAGGCGGAAGTGGGGCTGAAGTCAGAGGCAGAGATGGTGTAGAGCTGGAGTCAGAGGTAGAGCTGGTGTGGAGCTGAAGTCAGAGGCGGAGATGAAGTTGGAGTCAGATGCAAAGCTGGTGTGGGGCTGGAGTCAGAGGTGGAGCTGAAGTGAGACTGGTGTGGAGCTGGAGTCAGAGGTAGAGCTGAAGTCAGGGTTGGAGGTGGAGCTGAAGTCGGAGACTGGTGTGGAGCTGGAGGCGGAGCTGAAGGCAGAGGCAGAGCAGGTCTGGAGCTGGAGGCAGTCAAAGGCGGAAGTGGGGTTGAAGTCAGAGGCAGAGCTGGAGGCGGAGCTGAAGTCAGAGGCACAGCTGGAGGCGGTGCTGAAGTCAGAGGTGGAGCTAAAGTCAGAGGCAGAGCTGGTGGTGGAGTCAGAGAATGCTCCATTAAACCATATAGTGTACATTCCTTCCCTGCAACACTAGTGAAGTCTTCATGGTATAGTGGATAGTGCTCTGGACTCTCACCCCAGCGACCCGAGTTCAAATCCCGGCTGAAGTCAGAGGCAGAGATGGTGTAGAGCTGGAGTCAGAGGCAGAAATGAAGTCAGAGGTAGAGCTGGTGTGGAGCTGAAGTCAGAGGCGGAGATGAAGTACGAGTCAGAGCAGGTCTGGAGCTGGAGGCAGAGTCAAAGGCGGAAGTGGGGCTGAAGTCAGAGGCAGAGCTGGAGGCGGAGTCAGAGAATGCTCCATTAAACCATATAGTGTACATTCCTTCCCTGCAACACTAGTGAAGTCTTCATGGTATAGTGGATAGTGCTCTGGACTCTCACCCCAGCGACCCGAGTTCAAATCCCGGCTGAAGTCAGAGGCAGAGATGGTGTAGAGCTGGAGTCAGAGGCAGAAATGAAGTCAGAGGTAGAGCTGGTGTGGAGCTGAAGTCAGAGGCGGAGATGAAGTAGGAGTCAGATGCAAAGCTGGTGTGGGGCTGGAGTTGGAGGCAGAGCTTGTGTGGAGCTGAAGTCATAGGTGGAGCTGAAGTCAGAGACTGGTGTGGAGCTGGAGTCAGAGGTACAGCTGAAGTCAGGGTTGGAGGTGGAGCTGATGTCAGAGACTGGTGTGGAGCTGGAGGCGGAGCTGAAGCCAGAGGCAGAGCAGGTCTGGAGCTGGAGGCAGAGTCAAAGGCGGAAGTGGGGCTGAAGTCAGAGGCAGAGCTGGAGGCGGAGCTGAAGTCAGAGGCAGAGCTGGAGGCGGTGCTGAAGTCAGAGGTGGAGCTAAAGTCAGAGGCAGAGCTGGTGGTGGTCAGAGAATGCTCCATTAAACCATATAGTGTACATTCCTTCCCTGCAACACTAGTGAAGTCTTCATGGTATAGTGGGTAGTGCTCTGGACTCTCACCCCAGCGACCCGAGTTCAAATCCCGGTGGGACCAAAGAAAATATGTCATCATGGAAAAGGCGTTGGTGGCGGAGCTGGAGCTGTAGGCGGAGCTGAAGTCAGAGGCGGAGCTGAAGTCAGAGGCAGATTTGGTGTGGTGCCGAAATTGAAGGCGGAGCTGAAGTCAGTGGCAGAGATGGTGTGGAGCTGGAGTTGGAGGAGAAGCTGTAGTCAGAGATGGAACTGAAGTTGTGGTCAGATGCAGAACTGGTGTGGAGCTGGAGTCAGAGGTGGAGCTGAAGTCAGAAACTGGTGTTGAGCTGGCGGCGGAGTTGGAGGCGGAAGTGGGGCTGAAGTCAGAGGCAGAGATGGTGTAGAGCTGGAGTCAGAGGCAGAAATGAAGTCAGAGGTAGAGCTGGTGTGGAGCTGAAGTCAGCGGCGGAGATGAAGTTGGAGTCAGATGCAAAGCTGGTGTGGGGCTGGAGTCAGAGGTGGAGCTGAAGTGAGACTGGTGTGGAGCTGGAGTCAGAGGTAGAGCTGAAGTCAGGGTTGGAGGTGGAGCTGAAGCTGGAGGCGGAGCTGAAGGCAGAGGCAGAGCAGGTCTGGAGCTGGAGGCAGAGTCAAAGGCGGAAGTGGGGTTGAAGTCAGAGGCAGAGCTGGAGGCGGTGCTGAAGTCAGAGGTGGAGCTAAAGTCAGAGGCAGAGCTGGTGGTGGAGTCAGAGAATGCTCCATTAAACCATATAGTGTACATTCCTTCCCTGCAACACTAGTGAAGTCTTCATGGTATAGTGGATAGTGCTCTGGACTCTCACCCCAGCGACCCGAGTTCAAATCCCGGTGGGACCAAAGAAAATATGTCATCATGGAAAAGGCGTTGGTGGCGGAGCTGGAGCTGTAGGCGGAGCTGAAGTCAGAGGCGGAGCTGAAGTCAGAGGCGGATTTGGTGTGGTGCCGAAATTGGAGGCGGAGCTGAAATCAGTGGCAGAGATGGTGTGGAGCTGGAGTTGGAGGAGGAGCTGTAGTCAGAGATGGAACTGAAGTTGTAGTCAGATGCAGAACTGGTGTGGAACTGGAGTCAGAGGTGGAGCTGAAGTCAGAAACTGGTGTGGAGCTCGCGGCGGAGTTGGAGGCGGAAGTGGGGCTGAAGTAAGAGGCAGAGATGGTGTAGAGCTGGAGTCAGAGGCAGAAATGAAGTCAGAGGTAGAGCTGGTGTGGAGCTGAAGTCAGAGGCGGAGATGAAGTTGGAGTCTGATGCAAATCTGGTGTGGGGCTGGAGTCAGAGGTGGAGCTGAAGTGAGACTGGTGTGGAGCTGGAGTCAGAGGTAGAGCTGAAGTCAGGGTTGGAGGTGGAGCTGAAGTCGGAAACTGGTGTGGAGCTGGAGGCGGAGCTGAAGGCAGAGGCAGAGCAGGTCTGGAGCTGGAGGCAGAGTCAAAGGCAGAAGTGGGGCTGAAGTCAGAGGCAGAGCTGGAGGCGGAGCTGAAGTCAGAGGCAGAGCTGGAGGTTGTGCTGAAGTCAGAGGTGGAGCTGAAGTCAGAGGCAGAGCTGGTGGTGGAGTCAGAGAATGCTCCATTAAACCATATAGTGTACATTCCTTCCCTGCAACACTAGTGAAGTCTTCATGGTATAGTGGATAGTGCTCTGGACTCTCACCCCAGCGACCCGAGTTCAAATCCCGGCTGAAGTCAGAGGCAGAGATGGTGTAGAGCTGGAGTCAGAGGCAGAAATGAAGTCAGAGGTAGAGCTGGTGTGGAGCTGAAGTCAGAGGCGGAGATGAAGTAGGAGTCAGATGCAAAGCTGGTGATGGGCTGGAGTTGGAGGCAGAGCTGGTGTGGAGCTGAAATCAGAGGTGGAGCTGAAGTCAGGGACTGGTGTGGAGCTGGAGTCAGAGAGAGCTGAAGTCAGGGTTGGAGGTGGAGCTGAAGTCGGAGACTGGTGTGGAGCTGGAGGCAGAGCTGAAGGCAGAGGCAGAACAGGTCTGAAGCTGGAGGCAGAGTCAAAGGCGGAAGTGGGGCTGAAGTCAGAGGCAGAGCTGGAGGCGGAGCTGAAGTCAGAGGCAGAGCTGGAGGCGGTGCTGAAGTCAGAGGTGGAGCTGAAGTCAGAGGCAGAGCTGGTGGTGGAGTCAGAGAATGCTCCATTAAACCATATAGTGTACATTCCTTCCCTGCAACACTAGTGAAGTCTTCATGGTATAGTGGATAGTGCTCTGGACTCTCACCCCAGCGACCCGAGTTCAAATCCCGGTGGGACCAAAGAAAATATGTCATCATGGAAAAGGTGTTGGAGGCGGAGCTGGAGCTGTAGGCGGAGCTGAAGTCAGAGGCGGACCTGAAGTCAGAGGCAGATTTGGTGTGGTGCCGAAATTGAAGGCGGAGCTGAAGTCAGTGGCAGAGATGGTGTGGAGCTGGAGTTGGAGGAGAAGCTGTGGTCAGAGATGGAACTGAAGTTGTGGAGTCAGAGGCAGAAATGAAGTCAGAGGTAGAGCTGGTGTGGAGCTGAAGTCAGAGGCGGAGATGAAGTTGGAGTCAGATGCAAAGCTGGTGTGGGGCTGGAGTCAGAGGTGGAGCTGAAGTCAGAGACTGGTGTGGAGCTGGAGTCAGAGGTAGAGCTGAAGTCAGGGTTGGAGGTGGAGCTGAAGTTGGAGTCAGATGCAAAGCTGGTGTGGGGGTGGAGCTGAAGTCAGAGACTGGTGTGGAGCTGGAGTCAGAGGTAGAGCTGAAGTCAGGGTTGGAGGTGGAGCTGAAGTCAGAGACTGGTGTGGAGCTGGAGGCGGAGCTGAAGGCAGAGGCAGAGGAGGTCTGGAGCTGGAGGCAGTCAAAGGCGGAAGTGGGGTTGAAGTCAGAGGCAGAGCTGGAGGCGGAGCTGAAGTCAGAGGCACAGCTGGAGGCGGTGCTGAAGTCAGAGGTGGAGCTAAAGTCAGAGGCAGAGCTGGTGGTGGAGTCAGAGAATGCTCCATTAAACCATATAGTGTACATTCCTTCCCTGCAACACTAGTGAAGTCTTCATGGTATAGTGGATAGTGCTCTGGACTCTCACCCCAGCGACCCGAGTTCAAATCCCGGTGGGACCAAAGAAAATATGTCATCATGGAAAAGGTGTTGGAGGCGGAGCTGGAGCTGTAGGCGGAGCTGAAGTCAGAGGCGGACCTGAAGTCAGAGGCAGATTTGGTGTGGCGCCGGAATTGGAAGCTGAGCTGAAGTAAGTGGCAGAGATGGTTTGGAACTGGAGTTGGAGGAGGAGCTGTAGTGTGAGATGGAACTGAAGTTGTGGTCAGATGCAGAACTGGTGTGGAGCTGGAGTCAGAGGCGGAGCTGAAGTCAGAAACTGGTGTGGAGTTGGAGGCGGAAGTGGGGCTGAAGTCAGAGGCAGAACTGGTGTGGAGCTGGAGTCAGAGGCGGAGCTGAAGTCAGAGGTAGAGCTGGTGTGGAGCTGGCGTCGGAGTTGGAGGCGGAAGTGGGGCTGAAGTCAGAGGCAGAGATGGTGTAGAGCTGGAGTCAGAGGCAGAAATGAAGTCATAGGTAGAGCTGGTGTGGAACTGAAGTCAGAGGCGGAGATGAAGTTGGAGTCAGATGCAAAGCTGGTGTGGGGCTGGAGTCAGAGGTGGAGCTGAAGTCAGAGACTGGTGTGGAGCTGGAGTCAGAGGTAGAGCTGAAGTCAGGGTTGGAGGTGGAGCTGAAGTCAGAGACTGGTGTGGAGCTGGAGGCGGAGCTGAAGGCAGAGGCAGAGCAGGTCTGGAGCTGGAGGCACAGGCAAAGGCGGAAGTGGGGCTGAAGTCAGAGGCAGAGCTGGAGGCGGAGCTGAAGTCAGAGGCAGAGCTGGAGGCGGTGCTGAAGTCAGAGGTGGAGCTGAAGTCAGAGGCAGAGCTGGTGGTGGAGTCAGAGAATGCTCCATTAAACCATATAGTGTACATTCCTTCCCTGCAACACTAGTGAAGTCTTCATGGTATAGTGGATAGTGCTCTGGACTCTCACCCCAGCGACCCGAGTTCAAATCCCGGTGGGACCAAAGAAAATATGTCATCATTGAAAAGGCGTTGGTGGCGGAGCTGGAGCTGTAGGCGGAGCTGAAGTCAGAGGCGGAGCTGAAGTCAGACGCAGATTTGGTGTGGTGCCGAAATTGGAGGCGGAGCTGAAGTCAGTGGCAGAGATGGTGTGGAGCTGGAGTTGGAGGAGAAGCTGTAGTCAGAGATGAAACTGAAGTTGTGGTCAGATGCAGAACTGGTGTGGAGCTGGAGTCAGAGGCGGAGCTGAAGTCAGAAACTGGTGTGGAGCTGGCGGCGGAGTTGGAGGCGGAAGTGGGGCTGAAGTCAGAGGCAGAGATGGTGTAGAGCTGGAGTCAGAGGCAGAAATGAAGTCAGAGGTAGAGCTGGTGTGGAGCTGAAGTCAGAGGCGGAGATGAAGTTGGAGTCAGATGCAAACCTGGTGTGGGGCTGGAGTCAGAGGTGGAGCTGAAGTCAGAGACTGGTGTGGAGCTGGAGTCAGAGGTAGAGCTGAAGTCAGGGTTGGAGGTGGAGCTGAAGTCAGAGACTGGTGTGGAGCTGGAGGCGGAGCTGAAGGCAGAGGCAGAGCAGGTCTGGAGCTGGAGTCACAGTCAAAGGCGGAAGTGGGGCTGAAGTCAGAGGCAGAGCTGGAGGCGGAGCTGAAGTCAGAGGCAGAGCTGGAGGCGGTGCTGAAGTCAGAGGTGTAGCTGAAGTCAGAGGCAGAGCTGGTGGTGGAGTCAGAGAATGCTCCATTAAACCATATAGTGTACATTCCTTCCCTGCAACACTAGTGAAGTCTTCATGGTATAATGGATAGTGCTCTGGACTCTCACCCCAGCGACCCGAGTTCAAATCCCGGCTGAAGTCAGAGGCAGAGATTGTGTAGAGCTGGAGTCAGAGGCAGAAATGAAGTCAGAGGTAGAGCTGGTGTGGAGCTGAAGTCAGAGGCGGAGATGAAGTAGGAGTCAGATGCAAAGCTGGTGTGGGGCTGGAGTTGGAGGCAGAGCTGGTGTGGAGCTGAAGTCAGAGGTGGAGCTGAAGTGAGACTGGTGTGGAGCTGGAGTCAGAGGTAGAGCTGAAGTCAGGGTTGGAAGTGGAGCTGATGTCAGAGACTGGTGTGGAGCTGGAGGCGGAGCTGAAGGCAGAGGCAGAGCAGGTCTGGAGCTGGAGGCAGAGTCAAAGGCGGAAGTGGGGCTGAAGTCAGAGGCAGAGCTGGAGGCGGAGCTGAAGTCAGAGGCAGAGCTGGAGGCGGTGCTGAAGTCAGAGGTGGAGCTGAAGTCAGAGGCAGAGTTGGTGGTGGAGTCAGAGAATGCTCCATTAAACCATATAGTGTACATTCCTTCCCTGCAACACTAGTGAAGTCTTAATGGTATAGTGGATAGTGCTCTGGACTCTCACCCCAGCGACCCGAGTTCAAATCCCGGTGGGACCAAAGAAAATATGTCATCATGGAAAAGGTGTTGGAGGCGGAGCTGGAGCTGTAGGCGGAGCTGAAGTCAGAGGCGGACCTGAAGTCAGAGGCAGATTTGGTGTGGCGCCGGAATTGGAAGCGGAGCTGAAGTAAGTGGCAGAGATGGTGTGGAACTGGAGTTGGAGGAGGAGCTGTTGTGTGAGATGGAACTGAAGTTGTGGTCAGATGCAAAACTGGTGTGGAGCTGGAGTCAGAGGCGGAGCTGAAGTCAGAAACTGGTGTGGAGTTGGAGGCGGAAGTGGGGCTGAAGTCAGAGGCAGAGATGGTGTAGAGCTGGAGTCAGAGGCAGACATGAAGTCAGAGGTAGAGCTGGTGTGGAGCTGAAGTCAGAGGCGGAGATGAAGTTGGAGTCAGATGCAAATCTGGTGTGAGGCTGGAGTCAGAGGTGGAGCTGAAGTGAGACTGGTGTGGAGCTGGAGTCAGAGGTAGAGCTGAAGTCAGGGTTGGAGGTGGAGCTGAAGTCGGAAACTGGTGTGGAGCTGGAGGCGGAGCTGAAGGCAGAGGCAGAGCAGGTCTGGAGCTGGAGGCAGAGTCAAAGGCAGAAGTGGGGCTGAAGTCAGAGGCAGAGCTGGAGGCGGAGCTGAAGTCAGAGGCAGAGCTGGAGGTTGTGCTGAAGTCAGAGGTGGAGCTGAAGTCAGAGGCAGAGCTGGTGGTGGAGTCAGAGAATGCTCCATTAAACCATATAGTGTACATTCCTTCCCTGCAACACTAGTGAAGTCTTCATGGTATAGTGGATAGTGCTCTGGACTCTCACCCCAGCGACCCGAGTTCAAATCCCGGCTGAAGTCAGAGGCAGAGATGGTGTAGAGCTGGAGTCAGAGGCAGAAATGAAGTCAGAGGTAGAGCTGGTGTGGAGCTGAAGTCAGAGGCGGAGATGAAGTAGGAGTCAGATGCAAAGCTGGTGATGGGCTGGAGTTGGAGGCAGAGCTGGTGTGGAGCTGAAATCAGAGGTGGAGCTGAAGTCAGGGACTGGTGTGGAGCTGGAGTCAGAGAGAGCTGAAGTCAGGGTTGGAGGTGGAGCTGAAGTCGGAGACTGGTGTGGAGCTGGAGGCAGAGCTGAAGGCAGAGGCAGAACAGGTCTGAAGCTGGAGGCAGAGTCAAAGGCGGAAGTGGGGCTGAAGTCAGAGGCAGAGCTGGAGGCGGAGCTGAAGTCAGAGGCAGAGCTGGAGGCGGTGCTGAAGTCAGAGGTGGAGCTGAAGTCAGAGGCAGAGCTGGTGGTGGAGTCAGAGAATGCTCCATTAAACCATATAGTGTACATTCCTTCCCTGCAACACTAGTGAAGTCTTCATGGTATAGTGGATAGTGCTCTGGACTCTCACCCCAGCGACCCGAGTTCAAATCCCGGTGGGACCAAAGAAAATATGTCATCATGGAAAAGGTGTTGGAGGCGGAGCTGGAGCTGTAGGCGGAGCTGAAGTCAGAGGCGGACCTGAAGTCAGAGGCAGATTTGGTGTGGTGCCGAAATTGAAGGCGGAGCTGAAGTCAGTGGCAGAGATGGTGTGGAGCTGGAGTTGGAGGAGAAGCTGTGGTCAGAGATGGAACTGAAGTTGTGGAGTCAGAGGCAGAAATGAAGTCAGAGGTAGAGCTGGTGTGGAGCTGAAGTCAGAGGCGGAGATGAAGTTGGAGTCAGATGCAAAGCTGGTGTGGGGCTGGAGTCAGAGGTGGAGCTGAAGTCAGAGACTGGTGTGGAGCTGGAGTCAGAGGTAGAGCTGAAGTCAGGGTTGGAGGTGGAGCTGAAGTTGGAGTCAGATGCAAAGCTGGTGTGGGGGTGGAGCTGAAGTCAGAGACTGGTGTGGAGCTGGAGTCAGAGGTAGAGCTGAAGTCAGGGTTGGAGGTGGAGCTGAAGTCAGAGACTGGTGTGGAGCTGGAGGCGGAGCTGAAGGCAGAGGCAGAGGAGGTCTGGAGCTGGAGGCAGTCAAAGGCGGAAGTGGGGTTGAAGTCAGAGGCAGAGCTGGAGGCGGAGCTGAAGTCAGAGGCACAGCTGGAGGCGGTGCTGAAGTCAGAGGTGGAGCTAAAGTCAGAGGCAGAGCTGGTGGTGGAGTCAGAGAATGCTCCATTAAACCATATAGTGTACATTCCTTCCCTGCAACACTAGTGAAGTCTTCATGGTATAGTGGATAGTGCTCTGGACTCTCACCCCAGCGACCCGAGTTCAAATCCCGGCTGAAGTCAGAGGCAGAGATGGTGTAGAGCTGGAGTCAGAGGCAGAAATGAAGTCAGAGGTAGAGCTGGTGTGGAGCTGAAGTCAGAGGCGGAGATGAAGTACGAGTCAGAGCAGGTCTGGAGCTGGAGGCAGAGTCAAAGGCGGAAGTGGGGCTGAAGTCAGAGGCAGAGCTGGAGGCGGAGTCAGAGAATGCTCCATTAAACCATATAGTGTACATTCCTTCCCTGCAACACTAGTGAAGTCTTCATGGTATAGTGGATAGTGCTCTGGACTCTCACCCCAGCGACCCGAGTTCAAATCCCGGCTGAAGTCAGAGGCAGAGATGGTGTAGAGCTGGAGTCAGAGGCAGAAATGAAGTCAGAGGTAGAGCTGGTGTGGAGCTGAAGTCAGAGGCGGAGATGAAGTAGGAGTCAGATGCAAAGCTGGTGTGGGGCTGGAGTTGGAGGCAGAGCTTGTGTGGAGCTGAAGTCATAGGTGGAGCTGAAGTCAGAGACTGGTGTGGAGCTGGAGTCAGAGGTACAGCTGAAGTCAGGGTTGGAGGTGGAGCTGATGTCAGAGACTGGTGTGGAGCTGGAGGCGGAGCTGAAGGCAGAGGCAGAGCAGGTCTGGAGCTGGAGGCAGAGTCAAAGGCGGAAGTGGGGCTGAAGTCAGAGGCAGAGCTGGAGGCGGAGCTGAAGTCAGAGGCAGAGCTGGAGGCGGTGCTGAAGTCAGAGGTGGAGCTAAAGTCAGAGGCAGAGCTGGTGGTGGTCAGAGAATGCTCCATTAAACCATATAGTGTACATTCCTTCCCTGCAACACTAGTGAAGTCTTCATGGTATAGTGGGTAGTGCTCTGGACTCTCACCCCAGCGACCCGAGTTCAAATCCCGGTGGGACCAAAGAAAATATGTCATCATGGAAAAGGCGTTGGTGGCGGAGCTGGAGCTGTAGGCGGAGCTGAAGTCAGAGGCGGAGCTGAAGTCAGAGGCAGATTTGGTGTGGTGCCGAAATTGAAGGCGGAGCTGAAGTCAGTGGCAGAGATGGTGTGGAGCTGGAGTTGGAGGAGAAGCTGTAGTCAGAGATGGAACTGAAGTTGTGGTCAGATGCAGAACTGGTGTGGAGCTGGAGTCAGAGGTGGAGCTGAAGTCAGAAACTGGTGTTGAGCTGGCGGCGGAGTTGGAGGCGGAAGTGGGGCTGAAGTCAGAGGCAGAGATGGTGTAGAGCTGGAGTCAGAGGCAGAAATGAAGTCAGAGGTAGAGCTGGTGTGGAGCTGAAGTCAGCGGCGGAGATGAAGTTGGAGTCAGATGCAAAGCTGGTGTGGGGCTGGAGTCAGAGGTGGAGCTGAAGTGAGACTGGTGTGGAGCTGGAGTCAGAGGTAGAGCTGAAGTCAGGGTTGGAGGTGGAGCTGAAGCTGGAGGCGGAGCTGAAGGCAGAGGCAGAGCAGGTCTGGAGCTGGAGGCAGAGTCAAAGGCGGAAGTGGGGTTGAAGTCAGAGGCAGAGCTGGAGGCGGTGCTGAAGTCAGAGGTGGAGCTAAAGTCAGAGGCAGAGCTGGTGGTGGAGTCAGAGAATGCTCCATTAAACCATATAGTGTACATTCCTTCCCTGCAACACTAGTGAAGTCTTCATGGTATAGTGGATAGTGCTCTGGACTCTCACCCCAGCGACCCGAGTTCAAATCCCGGTGGGACCAAAGAAAATATGTCATCATGGAAAAGGCGTTGGTGGCGGAGCTGGAGCTGTAGGCGGAGCTGAAGTCAGAGGCGGAGCTGAAGTCAGAGGCGGATTTGGTGTGGTGCCGAAATTGGAGGCGGAGCTGAAATCAGTGGCAGAGATGGTGTGGAGCTGGAGTTGGAGGAGGAGCTGTAGTCAGAGATGGAACTGAAGTTGTAGTCAGATGCAGAACTGGTGTGGAACTGGAGTCAGAGGTGGAGCTGAAGTCAGAAACTGGTGTGGAGCTCGCGGCGGAGTTGGAGGCGGAAGTGGGGCTGAAGTAAGAGGCAGAGATGGTGTAGAGCTGGAGTCAGAGGCAGAAATGAAGTCAGAGGTAGAGCTGGTGTGGAGCTGAAGTCAGAGGCGGAGATGAAGTTGGAGTCTGATGCAAATCTGGTGTGGGGCTGGAGTCAGAGGTGGAGCTGAAGTGAGACTGGTGTGGAGCTGGAGTCAGAGGTAGAGCTGAAGTCAGGGTTGGAGGTGGAGCTGAAGTCGGAAACTGGTGTGGAGCTGGAGGCGGAGCTGAAGGCAGAGGCAGAGCAGGTCTGGAGCTGGAGGCAGAGTCAAAGGCAGAAGTGGGGCTGAAGTCAGAGGCAGAGCTGGAGGCGGAGCTGAAGTCAGAGGCAGAGCTGGAGGTTGTGCTGAAGTCAGAGGTGGAGCTGAAGTCAGAGGCAGAGCTGGTGGTGGAGTCAGAGAATGCTCCATTAAACCATATAGTGTACATTCCTTCCCTGCAACACTAGTGAAGTCTTCATGGTATAGTGGATAGTGCTCTGGACTCTCACCCCAGCGACCCGAGTTCAAATCCCGGCTGAAGTCAGAGGCAGAGATGGTGTAGAGCTGGAGTCAGAGGCAGAAATGAAGTCAGAGGTAGAGCTGGTGTGGAGCTGAAGTCAGAGGCGGAGATGAAGTAGGAGTCAGATGCAAAGCTGGTGATGGGCTGGAGTTGGAGGCAGAGCTGGTGTGGAGCTGAAATCAGAGGTGGAGCTGAAGTCAGGGACTGGTGTGGAGCTGGAGTCAGAGAGAGCTGAAGTCAGGGTTGGAGGTGGAGCTGAAGTCGGAGACTGGTGTGGAGCTGGAGGCAGAGCTGAAGGCAGAGGCAGAACAGGTCTGAAGCTGGAGGCAGAGTCAAAGGCGGAAGTGGGGCTGAAGTCAGAGGCAGAGCTGGAGGCGGAGCTGAAGTCAGAGGCAGAGCTGGAGGCGGTGCTGAAGTCAGAGGTGGAGCTGAAGTCAGAGGCAGAGCTGGTGGTGGAGTCAGAGAATGCTCCATTAAACCATATAGTGTACATTCCTTCCCTGCAACACTAGTGAAGTCTTCATGGTATAGTGGATAGTGCTCTGGACTCTCACCCCAGCGACTCGAGTTCAAATCCCGGTGGGACCAAAGAAAATATGTCATCATGGAAAAGGTGTTGGAGGCGGAGCTGGAGCTGTAGGCGGAGCTGAAGTCAGAGGCGGACCTGAAGTCAGAGGCAGATTTGGTGTGGTGCCGAAATTGAAGGCGGAGCTGAAGTCAGTGGCAGAGATGGTGTGGAGCTGGAGTTGGAGGAGAAGCTGTGGTCAGAGATGGAACTGAAGTTGTGGAGTCAGAGGCAGAAATGAAGTCAGAGGTAGAGCTGGTGTGGAGCTGAAGTCAGAGGCGGAGATGAAGTTGGAGTCAGATGCAAAGCTGGTGTGGGGCTGGAGTCAGAGGTGGAGCTGAAGTCAGAGACTGGTGTGGAGCTGGAGTCAGAGGTAGAGCTGAAGTCAGGGTTGGAGGTGGAGCTGAAGTTGGAGTCAGATGCAAAGCTGGTGTGGGGGTGGAGCTGAAGTCAGAGACTGGTGTGGAGCTGGAGTCAGAGGTAGAGCTGAAGTCAGGGTTGGAGGTGGAGCTGAAGTCAGAGACTGGTGTGGAGCTGGAGGCGGAGCTGAAGGCAGAGGCAGAGGAGGTCTGGAGCTGGAGGCAGTCAAAGGCGGAAGTGGGGTTGAAGTCAGAGGCAGAGCTGGAGGCGGAGCTGAAGTCAGAGGCACAGCTGGAGGCGGTGCTGAAGTCAGAGGTGGAGCTAAAGTCAGAGGCAGAGCTGGTGGTGGAGTCAGAGAATGCTCCATTAAACCATATAGTGTACATTCCTTCCCTGCAACACTAGTGAAGTCTTCATGGTATAGTGGATAGTGCTCTGGACTCTCACCCCAGCGACCCGAGTTCAAATCCCGGTGGGACCAAAGAAAATATGTCATCATGGAAAAGGTGTTGGAGGCGGAGCTGGAGCTGTAGGCGGAGCTGAAGTCAGAGGCGGACCTGAAGTCAGAGGCAGATTTGGTGTGGCGCCGGAATTGGAAGCTGAGCTGAAGTAAGTGGCAGAGATGGTTTGGAACTGGAGTTGGAGGAGGAGCTGTAGTGTGAGATGGAACTGAAGTTGTGGTCAGATGCAGAACTGGTGTGGAGCTGGAGTCAGAGGCGGAGCTGAAGTCAGAAACTGGTGTGGAGTTGGAGGCGGAAGTGGGGCTGAAGTCAGAGGCAGAACTGGTGTGGAGCTGGAGTCAGAGGCGGAGCTGAAGTCAGAGGTAGAGCTGGTGTGGAGCTGGCGTCGGAGTTGGAGGCGGAAGTGGGGCTGAAGTCAGAGGCAGAGATGGTGTAGAGCTGGAGTCAGAGGCAGAAATGAAGTCATAGGTAGAGCTGGTGTGGAACTGAAGTCAGAGGCGGAGATGAAGTTGGAGTCAGATGCAAAGCTGGTGTGGGGCTGGAGTCAGAGGTGGAGCTGAAGTCAGAGACTGGTGTGGAGCTGGAGTCAGAGGTAGAGCTGAAGTCAGGGTTGGAGGTGGAGCTGAAGTCAGAGACTGGTGTGGAGCTGGAGGCGGAGCTGAAGGCAGAGGCAGAGCAGGTCTGGAGCTGGAGGCACAGGCAAAGGCGGAAGTGGGGCTGAAGTCAGAGGCAGAGCTGGAGGCGGAGCTGAAGTCAGAGGCAGAGCTGGAGGCGGTGCTGAAGTCAGAGGTGGAGCTGAAGTCAGAGGCAGAGCTGGTGGTGGAGTCAGAGAATGCTCCATTAAACCATATAGTGTACATTCCTTCCCTGCAACACTAGTGAAGTCTTCATGGTATAGTGGATAGTGCTCTGGACTCTCACCCCAGCGACCCGAGTTCAAATCCCGGTGGGACCAAAGAAAATATGTCATCATTGAAAAGGCGTTGGTGGCGGAGCTGGAGCTGTAGGCGGAGCTGAAGTCAGAGGCGGAGCTGAAGTCAGACGCAGATTTGGTGTGGTGCCGAAATTGGAGGCGGAGCTGAAGTCAGTGGCAGAGATGGTGTGGAGCTGGAGTTGGAGGAGAAGCTGTAGTCAGAGATGAAACTGAAGTTGTGGTCAGATGCAGAACTGGTGTGGAGCTGGAGTCAGAGGCGGAGCTGAAGTCAGAAACTGGTGTGGAGCTGGCGGCGGAGTTGGAGGCGGAAGTGGGGCTGAAGTCAGAGGCAGAGATGGTGTAGAGCTGGAGTCAGAGGCAGAAATGAAGTCAGAGGTAGAGCTGGTGTGGAGCTGAAGTCAGAGGCGGAGATGAAGTTGGAGTCAGATGCAAACCTGGTGTGGGGCTGGAGTCAGAGGTGGAGCTGAAGTCAGAGACTGGTGTGGAGCTGGAGTCAGAGGTAGAGCTGAAGTCAGGGTTGGAGGTGGAGCTGAAGTCAGAGACTGGTGTGGAGCTGGAGGCGGAGCTGAAGGCAGAGGCAGAGCAGGTCTGGAGCTGGAGTCACAGTCAAAGGCGGAAGTGGGGCTGAAGTCAGAGGCAGAGCTGGAGGCGGAGCTGAAGTCAGAGGCAGAGCTGGAGGCGGTGCTGAAGTCAGAGGTGTAGCTGAAGTCAGAGGCAGAGCTGGTGGTGGAGTCAGAGAATGCTCCATTAAACCATATAGTGTACATTCCTTCCCTGCAACACTAGTGAAGTCTTCATGGTATAATGGATAGTGCTCTGGACTCTCACCCCAGCGACCCGAGTTCAAATCCCGGCTGAAGTCAGAGGCAGAGATTGTGTAGAGCTGGAGTCAGAGGCAGAAATGAAGTCAGAGGTAGAGCTGGTGTGGAGCTGAAGTCAGAGGCGGAGATGAAGTAGGAGTCAGATGCAAAGCTGGTGATGGGCTGGAGTTGGAGGCAGAGCTGGTGTGGAGCTGAAATCAGAGGTGGAGCTGAAGTCAGGGACTGGTGTGGAGCTGGAGTCAGAGAGAGCTGAAGTCAGGGTTGGAGGTGGAGCTGAAGTCGGAGACTGGTGTGGAGCTGGAGGCAGAGCTGAAGGCAGAGGCAGAACAGGTCTGAAGCTGGAGGCAGAGTCAAAGGCGGAAGTGGGGCTGAAGTCAGAGGCAGAGCTGGAGGCGGAGCTGAAGTCAGAGGCAGAGCTGAAGGCGGTGCTGAAGTCAGAGGTGGAGCTGAAGTCAGAGGCAGAGCTGGTGGTGGAGTCAGAGAATGCTCCATTAAACCATATAGTGTACATTCCTTCCCTGCAACACTAGTGAAGTCTTCATGGTATAGTGGATAGTGCTCTGGACTCTCACCCCAGCGACCCGAGTTCAAATCCCGGTGGGACCAAAGAAAATATGTCATCATGGAAAAGGTGTTGGAGGCGGAGCTGGAGCTGTAGGCGGAGCTGAAGTCAGAGGCGGACCTGAAGTCAGAGGCAGATTTGGTGTGGTGCCGAAATTGAAGGCGGAGCTGAAGTCAGTGGCAGAGATGGTGTGGAGCTGGAGTTGGAGGAGAAGCTGTGGTCAGAGATGGAACTGAAGTTGTGGAGTCAGAGGCAGAAATGAAGTCAGAGGTAGAGCTGGTGTGGAGCTGAAGTCAGAGGCGGAGATGAAGTTGGAGTCAGATGCAAAGCTGGTGTTGGGCTGGAGTCAGAGGTGGAGCTGAAGTCAGAGACTGGTGTGGAGCTGGAGTCAGAGGTAGAGCTGAAGTCAGGGTTGGAGGTGGAGCTGAAGTTGGAGTCAGATGCAAAGCTGGTGTGGGGGTGGAGCTGAAGTCAGAGACTGGTGTGGAGCTGGAGTCAGAGGTAGAGCTGAAGTCAGGGTTGGAGGTGGAGCTGAAGTCAGAGACTGGTGTGGAGCTGGAGGCGGAGCTGAAGGCAGAGGCAGAGGAGGTCTGGAGCTGGAGGCAGTCAAAGGCGGAAGTGGGGTTGAAGTCAGAGGCAGAGCTGGAGGCGGAGCTGAAGTCAGAGGCACAGCTGGAGGCGGTGCTGAAGTCAGAGGTGGAGCTAAAGTCAGAGGCAGAGCTGGTGGTGGAGTCAGAGAATGCTCCATTAAACCATATAGTGTACATTCCTTCCCTGCAACACTAGTGAAGTCTTCATGGTATAGTGGATAGTGCTCTGGACTCTCACCCCAGCGACCCGAGTTCAAATCCCGGTGGGACCAAAGAAAATATGTCATCATGGAAAAGGTGTTGGAGGCGGAGCTGGAGCTGTAGGCGGAGCTGAAGTCAGAGGCGGACCTGAAGTCAGAGGCAGATTTGGTGTGGCGCCGGAATTGGAAGCGGAGCTGAAGTAAGTGGCAGAGATGGTTTGGAACTGGAGTTGGAGGAGGAGCTGTAGTGTGAGATGGAACTGAAGTTGTGGTCAGATGCAGAACTGGTGTGGAGCTGGAGTCAGAGGCGGAGCTGAAGTCAGAAACTGGTGTGGAGTTGGAGGCGGAAGTGGGGCTGAAGTCAGAGGCAGAACTGGTGTGGAGCTGGAGTCAGAGGCGGAGCTGAAGTCAGAGGTAGAGCTGGTGTGGAGCTGGCGTCGGAGTTGGAGGCGGAAGTGGGGCTGAAGTCAGAGGCAGAGATGGTGTAGAGCTGGAGTCAGAGGCAGAAATGAAGTCATAGGTAGAGCTGGTGTGGAACTGAAGTCAGAGGCGGAGATGAAGTTGGAGTCAGATGCAAAGCTGGTGTGGGGCTGGAGTCAGAGGTGGAGCTGAAGTCAGAGACTGGTGTGGAGCTGGAGTCAGAGGTAGAGCTGAAGTCAGGGTTGGAGGTGGAGCTGAAGTCAGAGACTGGTGTGGAGCTGGAGGCGGAGCTGAAGGCAGAGGCAGAGAAGGTCTGGAGCTGGAGGCACAGTCAAAGGCGGAAGTGGGGCTGAAGTCAGAGGCAGAGCTGGAGGCGGAGCTGAAGTCAGAGGCAGAGCTGGAGGCGGTGCTGAAGTCAGAGGTGGAGCTGAAGTCAGAGGCAGAGCTGGTGGTGGAGTCAGAGAATGCTCCATTAAACCATATAGTGTACATTCCTTCCCTGCAACACTAGTGAAGTCTTCATGGTATAGTGGATAGTGCTCTGGACTCTCACCCCAGCGACCCGAGTTCAAATCCCGGTGGGACCAAAGAAAATATGTCATCATTGAAAAGGCGTTGGTGGCGGAGCTGGAGCTGTAGGCGGAGCTGAAGTCAGAGGCGGAGCTGAAGTCAGAGGCAGATTTGGTGTGGTGCCGAAATTGGAGGCGGAGCTGAAGTCAGTGGCAGAGATGGTGTGGAGCTGGAGTTGGAGGAGAAGCTGTAGTCAGAGATGAAACTGAAGTTGTGGTCAGATGCAGAACTGGTGTGGAGCTGGAGTCAGAGGCGGAGCTGAAGTCAGAAACTGGTGTGGAGCTGGCGGCGGAGTTGGAGGCGGAAGTGGGGCTGAAGTCAGAGGCAGAGATGGTGTAGAGCTGGAGTCAGAGGCAGAAATGAAGTCAGAGGTAGAGCTGGTGTGGAGCTGAAGTCAGAGGCGGAGATGAAGTTGGAGTCAGATGCAAACCTGGTGTGGGGCTGGAGTCAGAGGTGGAGCTGAAGTCAGAGACTGGTGTGGAGCTGGAGTCAGAGGTAGAGCTGAAGTCAGGGTTGGAGGTGGAGCTGAAGTCAGAGACTGGTGTGGAGCTGGAGGCGGAGCTGAAGGCAGAGGCAGAGCAGGTCTGGAGCTGGAGTCACAGTCAAAGGCGGAAGTGGGGCTGAAGTCAGAGGCAGAGCTGGAGGCGGAGCTGAAGTCAGAGGCAGAGCTGGAGGCGGTGCTGAAGTCAGAGGTGTAGCTGAAGTCAGAGGCAGAGCTGGTGGTGGAGTCAGAGAATGCTCCATTAAACCATATAGTGTACATTCCTTCCCTGCAACACTAGTGAAGTCTTCATGGTATAATGGATAGTGCTCTGGACTCTCACCCCAGCGACCCGAGTTCAAATCCCGGCTGAAGTCAGAGGCAGAGATTGTGTAGAGCTGGAGTCAGAGGCAGAAATGAAGTCAGAGGTAGAGCTGGTGTGGAGCTGAAGTCAGAGGCGGAGATGAAGTAGGAGTCAGATGCAAAGCTGGTGTGGGGCTGGAGTTGGAGGCAGAGCTGGTGTGGAGCTGAAGTCAGAGGTGGAGCTGAAGTGAGACTGGTGTGGAGCTGGAGTCAGAGGTAGAGCTGAAGTCAGGGTTGGAAGTGGAGCTGATGTCAGAGACTGGTGTGGAGCTGGAGGCGGAGCTGAAGGCAGAGGCAGAGCAGGTCTGGAGCTGGAGGCAGAGTCAAAGGCGGAAGTGGGGCTGAAGTCAGAGGCAGAGCTGGAGGCGGAGCTGAAGTCAGAGGCAGAGCTGGAGGCGGTGCTGAAGTCAGAGGTGGAGCTGAAGTCAGAGGCAGAGTTGGTGGTGGAGTCAGAGAATGCTCCATTAAACCATATAGTGTACATTCCTTCCCTGCAACACTAGTGAAGTCTTAATGGTATAGTGGATAGTGCTCTGGACTCTCACCCCAGCGACCCGAGTTCAAATCCCGGTGGGACCAAAGAAAATATGTCATCATGGAAAAGGTGTTGGAGGCGGAGCTGGAGCTGTAGGCGGAGCTGAAGTCAGAGGCGGACCTGAAGTCAGAGGCAGATTTGGTGTGGCGCCGGAATTGGAAGCGGAGCTGAAGTAAGTGGCAGAGATGGTGTGGAACTGGAGTTGGAGGAGGACCTGTTGTGTGAGATGGAACTGAAGTTGTGGTCAGATGCAAAACTGGTGTGGAGCTGGAGTCAGAGGCGGAGCTGAAGTCAGAAACTGGTGTGGAGTTGGAGGCGGAAGTGGGGCTGAAGTCAGAGGCAGAGATGGTGTAGAGCTGGAGTCAGAGGCAGACATGAAGTCAGAGGTAGAGCTGGTGTGGAGCTGAAGTCAGAGGCGGAGATGAAGTTGGAGTCAGATGCAAATCTGGTGTGGGGCTGGAGTCAGAGGTGGAGCTGAAGTGAGACTGGTGTGGAGCTGGAGTCAGAGGCGGACCTGAAGTCAGAGGCAGATTGGTGTGGTGCCGAAATTGAAGGCGGAGCTGAAGTCAGTGGCAGAGATGGTGTGGAGCTGGAGTTGGAGGAGAAGCTGTGGTCAGAGATGGAACTGAAGTTGTGGAGTCAGAGGCAGAAATGAAGTCAGAGGTAGAGCTGGTGTGGAGCTGAAGTCAGAGGCGGAGATGAAGTTGGAGTCAGATGCAAAGCTGGTGTGGGGCTGGAGTCAGAGGTGGAGCTGAAGTCAGAGACTGGTGTGGAGCTGGAGTCAGAGGTAGAGCTGAAGTCAGGGTTGGAGGTGGAGCTGAAGTTGGAGTCAGATGCAAAGCTGGTGTGGGGGTGGAGCTGAAGTCAGAGACTGGTGTGGAGCTGGAGTCAGAGGTAGAGCTGAAGTCAGGGTTGGAGGTGGAGCTGAAGTCGGAGACTGGTGTGGAGCTGGAGGCGGAGCTGAAGGCAGAGGCAGAGCAGGTCTGGAGCTGGAGGCAGAGTCAAAGGCGGAAGTGGGGCTGAAGTCAGAGGCAGAGGTGGAGGCGGAGCTGAAGTCAGAGGCAGAGCTGGAGGCGGTGCTGAAGTCAGAGGTGGAGCTGAAGTCAGAGGCAGAGCTGGTGGTGGAGTCAGAGAATGCTCCATTAAACCATATAGTGTACATTCCTTCCCTGTAACACTAGTGAAGTCTTCATGGTATAGTGGATAGTGCTCTGGACTCTCACCCCAGCGACCCGAGTTCAAATCCCGGTGGGACCAAAGAATATATATCATCATGGAAAAGGCATTGGTGGCGGAGCTGGAGCTGTAGGCGGAGCTGAAGTCAGAGGCGGAGCTGAAGTCAGAGGCAGATTTGGTGTGGTGCCGAAATTGAAGGCGGAGCTGAAGTCAGTGGCAGAGATGGCGTGGCGCTGGAGTTGGAGGAGAAGCTGTAGTCAGAGATGGAACTGAAGTTGTGGTCAGATGCAGAACTGGTGTGGAGCTGGAGTCAGAGGCGGAGCTGAAGTCTGAAACTGGTGTGGAGCTGGCGTCGGAGTTGGAGGTGGAAGTGGGGCTGAAGTCAGAGGCAGAGATGGTGTAGAGCTGGAGTCAGAGGCAGAAATGAAGTCATAGGTAGAGCTGGTGTGGAACTGAAGTCAGAGGCGGAGATGAAGTTTGGAGTCAGATGCAAAGCTGGTGTGGGGCTGGAGTCAATGGTGGAGCTGAAGTCAGAGACTGGTGTGGAGCTGGAGTCAGAGGTAGAGCTGAAGTCAGGGTTGGAGGTGGAGCTGAAGTCAGAGACTGGTGTGGAGCTGGAGGCGGAGCTGAAGGCAGAGGCAGAGCAGGTCTGGAGCTGGAGGCACAGTCAAAGGCGGAAGTGGGGCTGAAGTCAGAGGCACAGCTGGAGGCGGAGCTGAAGTCAGAGGCAGAGCTGGAGGCGGTGCTGAAGTCAGAGGTGGAGCTGAAGTCAGAGGCAGAGCTGGTGGTGGAGTCAGAGAATGCTCCATTAAACCATATAGTGTACATTCCTTCCCTGCAACACTAGTGAAGTCTTCATGGTATAGTGGATAGTGCTCTGGACTCTCACCCCAGCGACCCGAGTTCAAATCCCGGCTGAAGTCAGAGGCAGAGATTGTGTAGAGCTGGAGTCAGAGGCAGAAATGAAGTCAGAGGTAGAGCTGGTGTGGAGCTGAAGTCAGAGGCGGAGATGAAGTAGGAGTCAGATGCAAAGCTGGTGTGGGGCTGGAGTTGGAGGCAGAGCTGGTGTGGAGCTGAAGTCAGAGGTGGAGCTGAAGTGAGACTGGTGTGGAGCTGGAGTCAGAGGTAGAGCTGAAGTCAAGGTTGGAGGTGGAGCTGATGTCAGAGACTGGTGTGGAGCTGGAGGCGGAGCTGAAGGCAGAGGCAGAGCAGGTCTGGAGCTGGAGGCAGAGTCAAAGGCGGAAGTGGGGCTGAAGTCAGAGGCAGAGCTGGAGGCGGAGCTTAAGTCAGAGGCAGAGCTGGAGGCGGTGCTGAAGTCAAAGGTGGAGCTGAAGTCAGAGGCAGAGTTGGTGGTGGAGTCAGAGAATGCTCCATTAAACCATATAGTGTACATTCCTTCCCTGCAACACTAGTGAAGTCTTAATGGTATAGTGGATAGTGCTCTCGACTCTCACCCCAGCGACCCGAGTTCAAATCCCGGTGGGACCAAAGAAAATATGTCATCATGGAAAAGGTGTTGGAGGCGGAGCTGGAGCTGTAGGCGGAGCTGAAGTCAGAGGCGGACCTGAAGTCAGAGGCAGATTTGGTGTGGCGCCGGAATTGGAAGCGGAGCTGAAGTAAGTGGCAGAGATGGTGTGGAACTGGAGTTGGAGGAGGAGCTGTAGTGTGAAATGGAACTGAAGTTGTGGTCAGATGCAGAACTGGTGTGGAGCTGGAGTCAGAGGCGGAGCTGAAGTCAGAAACTGGTGTGGAGTTGGAGGCGGAAGTGGGGCTGAAGTCAGAGGCAGAACTGATGTGGAGCTGGAGTCAGAGGCGGAGCTGAAGTCAGAGGTAGAGCTGCTGTGGAGCTGGCGTCGGAGTTGGAGGCGGAAGTGGGGCTGAAGTCAGAGGCAGAGATGGTGTAGAGCTGGAGTCAGAGGCAGAAATGAAGTCATAGGTAGAGCTGGTGTGGAACTGAAGTCAGAGGCGGAGATGAAGTTGGAGTCAGATGCAAAGCTGGTGTGGGGCTGGAGTCAGAGGTGGACCTGAAGTCAGAGGCAGATTTGGTGTGGTGCCGAAATTGAAGGCGGAGCTGAAGTCAGTGGCAGAGAGGGTGTGGAGCTGGAGTTGGAGGAGAAGCTGTGGTCAGAGATGGAACTGAAGTTGTGGTCAGATGCAAAACTGCTGTGGAGCTGGAGTCAGAGGCGGAGCTGAAGTCAGAAACTGGTGTGGAGCTGGCGGCGGAGTTGGAGGCGGAAGTGGGGCTGAAGTCAGAGGCAGAGATGGTGAAGAGCTGGAGTCAGAGGCAGAAACGAAGTCAGAGGTAGAGCTGGTGTGGAGCTGAAGTCAGAGGTGGAGATGAAGTTGTAGTCAGATGCAAAGCTGGTGTGGGGGTGGAGCTGAAGTCAGAGACTGGTGTGGAGCTGGAGTCAGAGGTAGAGCTGAAGTCAGGGTTGGAGGTGGAGCTGAAGTCAGAGACTGGTGTGGAGCTGAAGGCAGAGGCAGAGGAGGTCTGGAGCTGTAGGCACAGTCAAAGGCGGAAGTGGGGCTGAAGTCAGAGGCAGAGCTGGAGGCGGAGCTGAATTCAGAGGCAGAGCTGGAGGCGGTGCTGAAGTCAGAAGTGGAGCTGAAGTCAGAGGCAGAGCTGGTGGTGGAGTCAGAGAATGCTCCATTAAACCATATAGTGTACATTCCTTCCCTGCAACACTAGTGAAGTCTTAATGGTATAGTGGATAGTGCTCTGGACTCTCACCCCAGCGACCCGAGTTCAAATCCCGGTGGGACCAAAGAAAATATGTCATCATGGAAAAGGTGTTGGAGGCGAAGCTGGAGCTGTAGGCGGAGCTGAAGTCAGAGGCGGACCTGAAGTCAGAGGCAGATTTGGTGTGGCGCCGGAATTGGAAGCGGAGCTGAAGTCAGTGGCAGAGATGGTGTGGAACTGGAGTTGGAGGAGGAGCTGTAGTGTGAGATGGAACTGAAGTTGAAGTCAGATGCAGAACTGGTGTGGAGCTGGAGTCAGAGGTGGAGCTGAAGTCAGAAACTGGTGTGGAGCTGGCGGCGGAGTGTGAGGTGGAAGTGGGGCTGAAGTCAGAGGCAGAGATGGTGTAGAGCTGGAGTCAGAGGTAGAGCTGGTGTGGAGCTGAAGTCAGAGGCGGAGATGAAGTTGGAGTCAGATGCAAAGCTGGTGTGGGGCTGGAGTCAGAGGTGGAGCTGAAGTGAGACTGGTGTGGAGCTGGAGTCGGAGGTAGAGCTGAAGTCAGGGTTGGAGGTGGAGCTGAGGTCGGAGACTGGTGTGGAGCTGGAGGCGGAGCTGAAGGCAGAGGCAGAGCAGGTCTGGAGCTGGAGGCAGAGTCAAAGGCGGAAGTGGGGCTGAAGTTAGAGGCAGAGCTGTAGGCGGAGCTGAAGTCAGAGGCAGAGCTGGAGGCGGTGCTGAAGTCAGAGGTGGAGCTGAAGTCAAAGGCAGAGCTGGTGGTGGAGTCAGAGAATGCTCCATTAAACCATATAGTGTACATTCCTTCCCTGCAACACTAGTGAAGTCTTCATGGTATAGTGGATAGTGCTCTGGACTCTCACCCCAGCGACCTGAGTTCAAATCCCGGCTGAAGTCAGAGGCAGAGATTGTGTAGAGCTGGAGTCAGAGGCAGAAATGAAGTCAGAGGTAGAGCTGGTGTGGAGCTGAAGTCAGAGGCGGAGATGAAGTAGGAGTCAGATGCAAAGCTGGTGTGGGGCTGGAGTTGGAGGCAGAGCTGGTGTGGAGCTGAAGTCAGAGGTGGAGCTGAAGTCAGAGACTGGTGTGGAGCTGGAGTCAGAGGTACAGCTGAAGTCAGGGTTGGAGGTGGAGCTGATGTCAGAGACTGGTGTGGAGCTGGAGGCGGAGCTGAAGGCAGAGGCAGAGCAGGTCTGGAGCTGGAGGCAGACTCAAAGGCGGAAGTGGGGCTGAAGTCAGAGGCAGAGCTGGAGGCGGAGCTGAAGTCAGAGGCAGAGCTGGAGGCGGTGCTGAAGTCAGAGGTGGAGCTGAAGTCAGAGGCAGAGCTGGTGGTTGAGTCAGAGAATGCTCCATTAAACCATATAGTGTACATTCCTTCCCTGCAACACTAGTGAAGTCTTCATGGTATAGTGGGTAGTGCTCTGGACTCTCACCCCAGCGACCCGAGTTCAAATCCCGGTGGGACCAAAGAAAATATGTCATCATGGAAAAGGCGTTGGTGGCGGAGCTGGAGCTGTAGGCGGAGCTGAAGTCAGAGGCGGAGCTGAAGTCAGAGGCAGATTTGGTGTGGTGCCGAAATTGGAGGCGGAGCTGAAGTCAGTGGCAGAGATGGTGTGGAGCTGGAGTTGGAGGAGAAGCTGTAGTCAGAGATGGAACTGAAGTTGTGGAGTCAGAGGCAGACATGAAGTCAGAGGTAGAGCTGGTGTGGAGCTGAAGTCAGAGGCGGAGATGAAGTTGGAGTCAGATGCAAAGCTGGTGTGGGGCTGGAGTCAGAGGTGGAGCTGAAGTCAGACTGGTGTGGAGCTGGAGTCAGAGGTAGAGCTGAAGTCAGGGTTGGAGGTGATAATAAATGTACACTATATGGTTTAATGGAGAATGCTCCATTAAACCATATAGTGTACATTCCTTCCCTGCAACACTAGTGAAGTCTTCATGGTATAGTGGATAGTGCTCTGGACTCTCACCCCAGCGACCCGAGTTCAAATCCCGGCTGAAGTCAGAGGCAGAGATGGTGTAGAGCTGGAGTCAGAGGCAGAAATGAAGTCAGAGGTAGAGCTGGTGTGGAGCTGAAGTCAGAGGCGGAGATGAAGTAGGAGTCAGATGCAAAGCTGGTGATGGGCTGGAGTTGGAGGCAGAGCTGGTGTGGAGCTGAAATCAGAGGTGGAGCTGAAGTCAGGGACTGGTGTGGAGCTGGAGTCAGAGAGAGCTGAAGTCAGGGTTGGAGGTGGAGCTGAAGTCGGAGGCTGGAGGCGGAGCTGAAGGCAGAGGCAGAACAGGTCTGAAGCTGGAGGCAGAGTCAAAGGCGGAAGTGGGGCTGAAGTCAAAGGCAGAGCTGGAGGCGGAGCTGAAGTCAGAGGCAGAGCTGGAGGCGGTGCTGAAGTCAGAGGTGGAGCTGAAGTCAGAGGCAGAGCTGGTGGTGGAGTCAGAGAATGCTCCATTAAACCATATAGTGTACATTCCTTCCCTGCAACACTAGTGAAGTCTTCATGGTATAGTGGATAGTGCTCTGGACTCTCACCCCAGCGACCCGAGTTCAAATCCCGGTGGGACCAAAGAAAATATGTCATCATGGAAAAGGTGTTGGAGGCGGAGCTGGAGCTGTAGGCGGAGCTGAAGTCAGAGGCGGACCTGAAGTCAGAGGCAGATTTGGTGTGGTGCCGAAATTGAAGGCGGAGCTGAAGTCAGTGGCAGAGATGGTGTGGAGCTGGAGTTGGAGGAGAAGCTGTGGTCAGAGATGGAACTGAAGTTGTGGTCAGATGCAGGACTGCTGTGGAGCTGGAGTCAGAGGCGGAGCTGAAGTCAGAAACTGGTGTGGAGCTGGCGGCGGAGTTGGAAGTGGAAGTGGGGCTGAAGTCAGAGGCAGAGATGGTGAAGAGCTGGAGTCAGAGGCAGAAATGAAGTCAGAGGTAGAGCTGGTGTGGAGCTGAAGTTAGAGGTGGAGATGAAGTTGGAGTCAGATGTAAAGCTGGTGTGGGGGTGGAGCTGAAGTCAGAGACTGGTGTGGAGCTGGAGTCAGAGGTAGAGCTGAAGTCAGGGTTGGAGGTGGAGCTGAAGTCAGAGACTGGTGTGGAGCTGGAGGCGGAGCTGAAGGCAGAGGCAGAGGAGGTCTGGAGCTGGAGGCACAGTCAAAGGCGGAAGTGGGGCTGAAGTCAGAGGCAGAGCTGGAGGCGGAGCTGAATTCAGAGGCAGAGCTGGAGGCGGTGCTGAAGTCAGAAGTGGAGCTGAAGTCAGAGGCAAAGCTGGTGGTGGAGTCAGAGAATGCTCCATTAAACCATATAGTGTACATTCCTTCCCTGCAACACTAGTGAAGTCTTAATGGTATAGTGGATAGTGCTCTGGACTCTCACCCCAGCGACCCGAGTTCAAATCCCGGTGGGACCAAAGAAAATATGTCATCATGGAAAAGGTGTTGGAGGCGAAGCTGGAGCTGTAGGCGGAGCTGAAGTAAAAGGCGGACCTGAAGTCAGAGGCAGATTTGGTGTGGCGCCGGAATTGGAAGCGGAGCTGAAGTCAGTGGCAGAGATGGTGTGGAACTGGAGTTGGAGGAGGAGCTGTAGTGTGAGATGGAACTGAAGTTGAAGTCAGATGCAGAACTGGTGTGGAGCTGGAGTCAGAGGTGGAGCTGAAGTCAGAAACTGGTGTGGAGCTGGCGGCGGAGTGTGAGGTGGAAGTGGGGCTGAAGTCAGAGGCAGAGATGGTGTAGAGCTGGAGTCAGAGGTAGAGCTGGTGTGGAGCTGAAGTCAGAGGCGGAGATGAAGTTGGAGTCAGATGCAAAGCTGGTGTGGGGCTGGAGTCAGAGGTGGAGCTGAAGTGAGACTGGTGTGGAGCTGGAGTCGGAGGTAGAGCTGAAGTCAGGGTTGGAGGTGGAGCTGAGGTCGGAGACTGGTGTGGAGCTGGAGGCGGAGCTGAAGGCAGAGGCAGAGCAGGTCTGGAGCTGGAGGCAGAGTCAAAGGCGGAAGTGGGGCTGAAGTTAGAGGCAGAGCTGTAGGTGGAGCTGAAGTCAGAGGCAGAGCTGGAGGCGGTGCTGAAGTCAGAGGTGGAGCTGAAGTCAAAGGCAGAGCTGGTGGTGGAGTCAGAGAATGCTCCATTAAACCATATAGTGTACATTCCTTCCCTGCAACACTAGTGAAGTCTTCATGGTATAGTGGATAGTGCTCTGGACTCTCACCCCAGCGACCTGAGTTCAAATCCCGGCTGAAGTCAGAGGCAGAGATTGTGTAGAGCTGGAGTCAGAGGCAGAAATGAAGTCAGAGGTAGAGCTGGTGTGGAGCTGAAGTCAGAGGCGGAGATGAAGTAGGAGTCAGATGCAAAGCTGGTGTGGGGCTGGAGTTGGAGGCAGAGCTGGTGTGGAGCTGAAGTCAGAGGTGGACCTGAAGTCAGAGACTGGTGTGGAGCTGGAGTCAGAGGTACAGCTGAAGTCAGGGTTGGAGGTGGAGCTGATGTCAGAGACTGGTGTGGAGCTGGAGGCGGAGCTGAAGGCAGAGGCAGAGCAGGTCTGGAGCTGGAGGCAGACTCAAAGGCGGAAGTGGGGCTGAAGTCAGAGGCAGAGCTGGAGGCGGAGCTGAAGTCAGAGGCAGAGCTGGAGGCGGTGCTGAAGTCAGAGGTGGAGCTGAAGTCAGAGGCAGAGCTGGTGGTTGAGTCAGAGAATGCTCCATTAAACCATATAGTGTACATTCCTTCCCTGCAACACTAGTGAAGTCTTCATGGTATAGTGGGTAGTGCTCTGGACTCTCACCCCAGCGACCCGAGTTCAAATCCCGGTGGGACCAAAGAAAATATGTCATCATGGAAAAGGCGTTGGTGGCGGAGCTGGAGCTGTAGGCGGAGCTGAAGTCAGAGGCGGAGCTGAAGTCAGAGGCAGATTTGGTGTGGTGCCGAAATTGGAGGCGGAGCTGAAGTCAGTGGCAGAGATGGTGTGGAGCTGGAGTTGGAGGAGAAGCTGTAGTCAGAGATGGAACTGAAGTTGTGGAGTCAGAGGCAGACATGAAGTCAGAGGTAGAGCTGGTGTGGAGCTGAAGTCAGAGGCGGAGATGAAGTTGGAGTCAGATGCAAAGCTGGTGTGGGGCTGGAGTCAGAGGTGGAGCTGAAGTCAGAGACTGGTGTGGAGCTGGAGTCAGAGGTAGAGCTGAAGTCAGGGTTGGAGGTGATAATAAATGTACACTATATGGTTTAATGGAGAATGCTCCATTAAACCATATAGTGTACATTCCTTCCCTGCAACACTAGTGAAGTCTTCATGGTATAGTGGATAGTGCTCTGGACTCTCACCCCAGCGACCCGAGTTCAAATCCCGGCTGAAGTCAGAGGCAGAGATGGTGTAGAGCTGGAGTCAGAGGCAGAAATGAAGTCAGAGGTAGAGCTGGTGTGGAGCTGAAGTCAGAGGCGGAGATGAAGTTGGAGTCAGATGCAAAGCTGGTGTGGGGCTGGAGTCAGAGGTGGAGCTGAAGTGAGACTGGTGTGGAGCTGGAGTCAGAGGTAGAGCTGAAGTCAGGGTTGGAGGTGGAGCTGAAGTCAGAGACTGGTGTGGAGCTGGAGGCGGAGCTGAAGGCAGAGGCAGAGCAGGTCTGGAGCTGGAGTCACAGTCAAAGGCGGAAGTGGGGCTGAAGTCAGAGGCAGAGCTGGAGGCGGAGCTGAAGTCAGAGGCAGAGCTGGAGGCGGTGCTGAAGTCAGAGGTGTAGCTGAAGTCAGAGGCAGAGCTGGTGGTGGAGTCAGAGAATGCTCCATTAAACCATATAGTGTACATTCCTTCCCTGCAACACTAGTGAAGTCTTCATGGTATAATGGATAGTGCTCTGGACTCTCACCCCAGCGACCCGAGTTCAAATCCCGGCTGAAGTCAGAGGCAGAGATTGTGTAGAGCTGGAGTCAGAGGCAGAAATGAAGTCAGAGGTAGAGCTGGTGTGGAGCTGAAATCAGAGGCGGAGATGAAGTAGGAGTCAGATGCAAAGCTGGTGTGGGGCTGGAGTTGGAGGCAGAGCTGGTGTGGAGCTGAAATCAGAGGTGGAGCTGAAGTCAGGAACTGGTGTGGAGCTGGAGGCGGAGCTGAAGGCAGAGGCAGAGCAGGTCTGGAGCTGGAGGCAGAGTCAAAGGCGGAAGTGGGGCTGAAGTCAGAGGCAGAGCTGGAGGCGGAGCTGAAGTCAGAGGCAGAGCTGGAGGCGGTGCTGAAGTCAGAGGTGGAGCTGAAGTCAGAGGCAGAGCTGGTGGTGGAGTCAGAGAATGCTCCATTAAACCATATAGTGTACATTCCTTCCCTGCAACACTAGTGAAGTCTTCATGGTATAGTGGATAGTGCTCTGGACTCTCACCCCAGCGACCCGAGTTCAAATCCCGGTGGGACCAAAGAAAATATGTCATCATGGAAAAGGTGTTGGAGGCGGAGCTGGAGCTGTAGGCGGAGCTGAAGTCAGAGGCGGACCTGAAGTCAGAGGCAGATTTGGTGTGGTGCCGAAATTGAAGGCGGAGCTGAAGTCAGTGGCAGAGATGGTGTGGAGCTGGAGTTGGAGGAGAAGCTGTGGTCAGAGATGGAACTGAAGTTGTGGTCAGATGCAGAACTGCTGTGGAGCTGGAGTCAGAGGCGGAGCTGAAGTCAGAAACTGGTGTGGAGCTGGCAGCGGAGTTGGAAGTGGAAGTGGGGCTGAAGTCAGAGGCAGAGATGGTGAAGAGCTGGAGTCAGAGGCAGAAATGAAGTCAGAGGTAGAGCTGGTGTGGAGCTGAAGTCAGAGGTGGAGATGAAGTTGGAGTCAGATGCAAAGCTGGTGTGGGGGTGGAGCTGAAGTCAGAGACTGGTGTGGAGCTGGAGTCAGAGGTAGAGCTGAAGTCAGGGTTGGAGGTGGAGCTGAAGTCAGAGACTGGTGTGGAGCTGGAGGCGGAGCTGAAGGCAGAGGCAGAGGAGGTCTGGAGCTGGAGGCACAGTCAAAGGCGGAAGTGGGGCTGAAGTCAGAGGCAGAGCTGGAGGCGGAGCTGAAGTCAGAGGCAGAGCTGGAGGCGGTGCTGAAGTCAGAGGTGGAGCTGAAGTCAGAGGCAGAGCTGGTGGTGGAGTCAGAGAATGCTCCATTAAACCATATAGTGTACATTCCTTCCCTGCAACACTAGTGAAGTCTTCATGGTATAGTGGATAGTGCTCCGGACTCTCACCCCAGCGACCCGAGTTCAAATCCCGGTGGGACCAAAGAAAATATGTCATCATGGAAAAGGTGTTGGAGGTGGAGCTGGAGCTGTAGGCGGAGCTGAAGTCAGAGGCGGACCTGAAGTCAGAGGCAGATTTGGTGTGGCGCCGGAATTGGAAGCGGAGCTGAAGTCAGTGGCAGAGATGGTGTGGAACTGGAGTTGGATGAGGAGCTGTAGTGTGAGATGGAACTGAAGTTGAAGTCAGATGCAGAACTGGTGTGGAGCTGGAGTCAGAGGTGGAGCTGAAGTCAGAAACTGGTGTGGAACTGGCGGCGGAGTGTGAGGCGGAATTGGGGCTGAAGTCAGAGGCAGAGATGGTGTAGAGCTGGAGTCAGAGGCAGAAATGAAGTCAGAGGTAGAGCTGGTGTGGAGCTGAAGTCAGAGGCGGAGATGAAATTGGAATCAGATGCAAAGCTGGTGTGGGGCTGGAGTCAGAGGTGGAGCTGAAGTGAGACTGGTGTGGAGCTGGAGTCAGAGGTAGAGCTGAAGTTAGGGTTGGAGGTGGAGCTGAAGTCGGAGACTGGTGTGGAGCTGGAGGCGGAGCTGAAGGCAGAGGCAGAGCAGGTCTGGAGCTGGAGGCAGAGTCAAAGGCGGAAGTGGGGCTGAAGTCAGAGGCAGAGCTGGAGGCGGAGCTGAAGTCAGAGGCAGAGCTGGAGGCGGTGCTGAAGTCAGAGGTGGAGCTGAAGTCAGAGGCAGAGCTGGTGGTGGAGTCAGAGAATGCTCCATTAAACCATATAGTGTACATTCCTTCCCTGCAACACTAGTGAAGTCTTCATGGTATAGTGGATAGTGCTCTGGACTCTCACCCCAGCGACCTGAGTTCAAATCCCGGCTGAAGTCAGAGGCAGAGATTGTGTAGAGCTGGAGTCAGAGGCAGAAATGAAGTCAGAGGTAGAGCTGGTGTGGAGCTGAAGTCAGAGGCGGAGATGAAGTAGGAGTCAGATGCAAAGCTGGTGTGGGGCTGGAGTTGGAGGCAGAGCTGGTGTGGAGCTGAAGTCAGAGGTGGAGCTGAAGTCAGAGACTGGTGTGGAGCTGGAGTCAGAGGTACAGCTGAAGTCAGGGTTGGAGGTGGAGCTGATGTCAGAGACTGGTGTGGAGCTGGAGGCGGAGCTGAAGGCAGAGGCAGAGCAGGTCTGGAGCTGGAGGCAGACTCAAAGGCGGAAGTGGGGCTGAAGTCAGAGGCAGAGCTGGAGGCGGAGCTGAAGTCAGAGGCAGAGCTGGAGGCGGTGCTGAAGTCAGAGGTGGAGCTGAAGTCAGAGGCAGAGCTGGTGGTTGAGTCAGAGAATGCTCCATTAAACCATATAGTGTACATTCCTTCCCTGCAACACTAGTGAAGTCTTCATGGTATAGTGGGTAGTGCTCTGGACTCTCACCCCAGCGACCCGAGTTCAAATCCCGGTGGGACCAAAGAAAATATGTCATCATGGAAAAGGCGTTGGTGGCGGAGCTGGAGCTGTAGGCGGAGCTGAAGTCAGAGGCGGAGCTGAAGTCAGAGGCAGATTTGGTGTGGTGCCGAAATTGGAGGCGGAGCTGAAGTCAGTGGCAGAGATGGTGTGGAGCTGGAGTTGGAGGAGAAGCTGTAGTCAGAGATGGAACTGAAGTTGTGGAGTCAGAGGCAGACATGAAGTCAGAGGTAGAGCTGGTGTGGAGCTGAAGTCAGAGGCGGAGATGAAGTTGGAGTCAGATGCAAAGCTGGTGTGGGGCTGGAGTCAGAGGTGGAACTGAAGTCAGAGACTGGTGTGGAGCTGGAGTCAGAGGTAGAGCTGAAGTCAGGGTTGGAGGTGATAATAAATGTACACTATATGGTTTAATGGAGAATGCTCCATTAAACCATATAGTGTACATTCCTTCCCTGCAACACTAGTGAAGTCTTCATGGTATAGTGGATAGTGCTCTGGACTCTCACCCCAGCGACCCGAGTTCAAATCCCGGCTGAAGTCAGAGGCAGAGATGGTGTAGAGCTGGAGTCAGAGGCAGAAATGAAGTCAGAGGTAGAGCTGGTGTGGAGCTGAAGTCAGAGGCGGAGATGAAGTTGGAGTCAGATGCAAAGCTGGTGTGGGGCTGGAGTCAGAGGTGGAGCTGAAGTGAGACTGGTGTGGAGCTGGAGTCAGAGGTAGAGCTGAAGTCAGGGTTGGAGGTGGAGCTGAAGTCAGAGACTGGTGTG
The DNA here is from genome assembly GCF_054491065.1 of Syngnathus leptorhynchus. Lineage (NCBI taxonomy): Eukaryota > Metazoa > Chordata > Actinopteri > Syngnathiformes > Syngnathidae > Syngnathus > Syngnathus leptorhynchus. The sequence goes on from NW_028231998.1 coordinate 976,285, forward strand.
GAGCTGGAGGCGGAGCTGAAGGCAGAGGCAGAGCAGGTCTGGAGCTGGAGTCACAGTCAAAGGCGGAAGTGGGGCTGAAGTCAGAGGCAGAGCTGGAGGCGGAGCTGAAGTCAGAGGCAGAGCTGGAGGCGGTGCTGAAGTCAGAGGTGTAGCTGAAGTCAGAGGCAGAGCTGGTGGTGAAGTCAGAGAATGCTCCATTAAACCATATAGTGTACATTCCTTCCCTGCAACACTAGTGAAGTCTTCATGGTATAATGGATAGTGCTCTGGACTCTCACCCCAGCGACCCGAGTTCAAATCCCGGCTGAAGTCAGAGGCAGAGATTGTGTAGAGCTGGAGTCAGAGGCAGAAATGAAGTCAGAGGTAGAGCTGGTGTGGAGCTGAAGTCAGAGGCGGAGATAAAGTAGGAGTCAGATGCAAAGCTGGTGTGGGGCTGGAGTTGGAGGCAGAGCTGGTGTGGAGCTGAAATCAGAGGTGGAGCTGAAGTCAGGAACTGGTGTGGAGCTGGAGGCGGAGCTGAAGGAAGAGGCAGAGCAGGTCTGGAGCTGGAGGCAGAGTCAAAGGCGGAAGTGGGGCTGAAGTCAGAGGCAGAGCTGGAGGCGGAGCTGAAGTCAGAGGCAGAGCTGGAGGCGGTGCTGAAGTCAGAGGTGGAGCTGAAGTCAGAGGCAGAGCTGGTGGTGGAGTCAGAGAATGCTCCATTAAACCATATAGTGTACATTCCTTCCCTGCAACACTAGTGAAGTCTTCATGGTATAGTGGATAGTGCTCTGGACTCTCACCCCAGCGACCCGAGTTCAAATCCCGGTGGGACCAAAGAAAATATGTCATCATGGAAAAGGTGTTGGAGGCGGAGCTGGAGCTGTAGGCGGAGCTGAAGTCAGAGGCGGACCTGAAGTCAGAGGCAGATTTGGTGTGGTGCCGAAATTGAAGGCGGAGCTGAAGTCAGTGGCAGAGATGGTGTGGAGCTGGAGTTGGAGGAGAAGCTGTGGTCAGAGATGGAACTGAAGTTGTGGTCAGATGCAGAACTGCTGTGGAGCTGGAGTCAGAGGCGGAGCTGAAGTCAGAAACTGGTGTGGAGCTGGCAGCGGAGTTGGAAGTGGAAGTGGGGCTGAAGTCAGAGGCAGAGATGGTGAAGAGCTGGAGTCAGAGGCAGAAATGAAGTCAGAGGTAGAGCTGGTGTGGAGCTGAAGTCAGAGGTGGAGATGAAGTTGGAGTCAGATGCAAAGCTGGTGTGGGGGTGGAGCTGAAGTCAGAGACTGGTGTGGAGCTGGAGTCAGAGGTAGAGCTGAAGTCAGGGTTGGAGGTGGAGCTGATGTCAGAGACTGGTGTGGAGCTGGAGGCGGAGCTGAAGGCAGAGGCAGAGCAAGTCTGGAGCTGGAGGCAGAGTCAAAGGCGGAAGTGGGGCTGAAGTCAGAGGCAGAGCTGGAGGCGGAGCTGAAGTCAGAGGCAGAGCTGGAGGCGGTGCTGAAGTCAGAGGTGGAGCTGAAGTCAGAGGCAGAGTTGGTGGTGGAGTCAGAGAATGCTCCATTAAACCATATAGTGTACATTCCTTCCCTGCAACACTAGTGAAGTCTTAATGGTATAGTGGATAGTGCTCTGGACTCTCACCCCAGCGACCCGAGTTCAAATCCCGGTGGGACCAAAGAAAATATGTCATCATGGAAAAGGTGTTGGAGGCGGAGCTGGAGCTGTAGGCGGAGCTGAAGTCAGAGGCGGACCTGAAGTCAGAGGCAGATTTGGTGTGGCGCCGGAATTGGAAGCGGAGCTGAAGTAAGTGGCAGAGATGGTGTGGAACTGGAGTTGGAGGAGGAGCTGTAGTGTGAGATGGAACTGAAGTTGTGGTCAGATGCAGAACTGGTGTGGAGCTGGAGTCAGAGGCGGAGCTGAAGTCAGAAACTGGTGTGGAGCTGGCGGCGGAGTTGGAGGCGGAAGTGGGGCTGAAGTCAGAGGCAGAGATGGTGTAGAGCTGGAGTCAGAGGCAGACATGAAGTCAGAGGTAGAGCTGGTGTGGAGCTGAGGTCAGAGGCGGAGATGAAGTTGGAGTCAGATGCAAATCTGGTGTGGGGCTGGTGTCAGAGGTGGAGCTGAAGTGAGACTGGTGTGGAGCTGGAGTCAGAGGTAGAGCTGAAGTCAGGGTTGGAGGTGGAGCTGAAGTCGGAGACTGGTGTGGAGCTGGAGGCGGAGCTGAAGGCAGAGGCAGAGCAGGTCTGGAGCTGGAGGCAGAGTCAAAGGCGGAAGTGGGGCTGAAGTCAGAGGCAGAGCTGGAGGCGGAGCTGAAGTCAGAGGCAGAGCTGGAGGCGGTGCTGAAGTCAGAGGTGGAGCTGAAGTCAGAGGCAGAGCTGGTGGTGGAGTCAGAGAATGCTCCATTAAACCATATAGTGTACATTCCTTCCCTGCAACACTAGTGAAGTCTTCATGGTATAGTGGGTAGTGCTCTGGACTCTCATCCCAGCGACCCGAGTTCAAATCCCGGCTGAAGTCAGAGGCAGAGATGGTGTAGAGCTGGAGTCAGAGGCAGAAATGAAGTCAGAGGTAGAGCTGGTGTGGAGCTGAAGTCAGAGGCGGAGATGAAGTAGGAGTCAGATGCAAAGCTGGTGTGGGGCTGGAGTTGGAGGCAGAGCTGGTGTGGAGCTGAAGTCAGAGGTGGAGCTGAAGTCAGGGACTGGTGTGGAGCTGGAGTCAGAGGTAGAGCTGAAGTCAGGGTTGGAGGTGGAGCTGAAGTCGGAGACTGGTGTGGAGCTGGAGGCGGAGCTGAAGGCAGAGGCAGACCAGGTCTGGAGCTGGAGGCAGAGTCAAAGGCGGAAGTGGGGCTGAAGTCAGAGGCAGAGCTGGAGGCGGAGCTGAAGTCAGAGGCAGAGCTGGAGGCGGTGCTGAAGTCAGAGGTGGAGCTGAAGTCAGAGGCAGAGCGTGTGGTGGAGTCAGAGAATGCTCCATTAAACCATATAGTGTACATTCCTTCCCTGCAACACTAGTGAAGTCTTCATGGTATAGTGGATAGTGCTCTGGACTCTCACCCCAGCGACCCGAGTTCAAATCCCGGTGGGACCAAAGAAAATATGTCATCATGGAAAAGGTGTTGGAGGCGGAGCTGGAGCTGTAGGCGGAGATGAAGTCAGAGGCGGACCTGAAGTCAGAGGCAGATTTGGTGTGGTGCCGAAATTGAAGGCGGAGCTGAAGTCAGTGGCAGAGATGGTGTGGAGCTGAAGTTGGAGGAGAAGCTGTAGTCAGAGATGGAACTGAAGTTGTGGAGTCAGAGGCAGAAATGAAGTCAAACGTAGAGCTGGTGTGGAGCTGAAGTCAGAGGCGGAGGTGAAGTTGGAGTCAGATGCAAAGCTGGTGTGGGGCTGGAGTCAGAGGTGGAGCTATAGTCAGAGACTGGTGTGGAGCTGGAGTCATAGGTAGAGCTGAAGTCAGGGTTGGAGGTGGAGCTGAAGTCAGAGACTGGTGTGGAGCTGGAGGCGGAGCTGAAGGCAGAGGCAGAGCAGGTCTGGAGCTGGAGGCACAGTCAAAGGCGGAAGTGGGGCTGAAGTCAGAGGCAGAGCTGGAGGCGGAGCTGAAGTCAGAGGCAGAGCTGAAGTCATAGGCAGAGCTGGATGCGGTGCTGAAGTCAGAGGTGCAGCTCAAGTCAGAGGCAGAGCTGGTGGTGGAGTCAGAGAATGCTCCATTAAACCATATAGTGTACATTCCTTCCCTGCAACACTAGTGAAGTCTTCATGGTGTAGTGGATAGTGCTCTGGACTCTCACCCCAGCGACCCGAGTTCAAATCCCGGTGGGACCAAAGAAAATATGTCATCATGGAAAAGGTGTTGGTGGCGGAGCTGGAGCTGTAGGCGGAGCTGAAGTCAGAGGCGGACCTGAAGTCAGAGGCAGATTTGGTGTGGCGCCGGAATTGGAAGCGGAGCTGAAGTCAGTGGCAGAGATGGTGTGGAACTGGAGTTGGAGGAGGAGCTGTAGTGTGAGATGGAACTGAAGTTGTGGTCAGATGCAGAACTGGTGTGGAGCTGGAGTCAGGGGCGGAGCTGAAGTCAGAAACTGGTGTGGAGCTGGCGGCGGAGTTGGAGGCGGAAGTGGGGCTGAAGTCAGTGGCAGCGATGGTGTAGAGCTGGAGTCAGAGGCAGAAATGAAGTCAGAGGTAGAACTGGTGTGGAGCTGATGTCAGCGGCGGAGATGAAGTTGGAGTCAGATGCAAAGCTGGTGTGGGGCCTGAGTCAGAGGTGGAGCTGAAGTGAGACTGGTGTGGAGCTGGAGTCAGAGGTAGAGCTGAAGTCAGGGGTGGAGGTGGAGCTGATGTCAGAGACTGGTGTGGAGCTGGAGGCGGAGCTGAAGGCAGAGGCGGAGCAGGTCTGGAGCTGGAGGCAGAGTCAAAGGCGGAAGTGGGGCTGAAGTCAGAGGCAGAGCTGGAGGCGGTGCTGAAGTCAGAGGTGGAGCTGAAGTCAGAGGCAGAGTTGGTGGTGGAGTCAGAGAATGCTCCATTAAACCATATAGTGTACATTCCTTCCCTGCAACACTAGTGAAGTCTTAATGGTATAGTGGATAGTGCTCTGGACTCTCACCCCAGCGACCCGAGTTCAAATCCCGGTGGGACCAAAGAAAATATGTCATCATGGAAAAGGTGTTGGAGGCGGAGCTGGAGCTGTAGGCGGAGCTGAAGTCAGAGGCGGACCTGAAGTCAGAGGCAGATTTGGTGTGGCGCCGGAATTGGAAGCGGAGCTGAAGTCAGTGGCGGAGAAGGTGTGGAACTGGAGTTGGAGGAGGAGCTTTAGTGTGAGATGGAACTTAAGTTGTGGTCAGATGCAGAACTGATGTGGAGCTGGAGTCAGAGGTGGAGCTGAAGTCAGAAACTGGTGTGGAGCTGGCGGCGGAGTTGGAGGCGGAAGTGGGGCTGAAGTCAGAGGCAGAGATGGTGTAGAGCTGGAGTCAGAGGCAGAAATGAAGTCAGAGGTAGAACTGGTGTGGAGCTGAAGTCAGAGGCGGAGATGAAATTGGAGTCAGATGCAAAGCTGGTGTGGGGCTGGAGTCAGAGGTGGAGCTGAAGTGAAACTGGTGTGGAGCTGGAGTCAGAGGTAAAGCTGAAGTCAGGGTTGGAGGTGGAGCTGAAGTCGGAGACTGGTGTGGAGCTGGAGGCGGAGCTGAAGGCAGAGGCAGAGCAGGTCTGGAGCTGGAGGCAGAGTCAAAGGCGGAAGTGGGGCTGAAGTCAGAGGCAGAGCTGGAGGCGGAGCTGAAGTCAGAGGCAGAGCTGGAGGCGGTGCTGAAGTCAGAGGTGGAGCTGAAGTCAGAGGCAGAGCTGGTGGTGGAGTCAGAGAATGCTCCATTAAACCATATAGTGTACATTCCTTCCCTGCAACACTAGTGAAGTCTTAATGGTATAGTGGATAGTGCTCTGGACTCTCACCCCAGCGACCCGAGTTCAAATCCCGGTGGGACCAAAGAAAATATGTCATCATGGAAAAGGTGTTGGTGGCGGAGCTGGAGCTGTAGGCGGAGCTGAAGTCAGAGGCGGACCTGAAGTCAGAGGCAGATTTGGTGTGGCGCCGGAATTGGAAGCGGAGCTGAAGTCAGTGGCAGAGATGGTGTGGAACTGGAGTTGGAGGAGGAGCTGTAGTGTGAGATGGAACTGAAGTTGTGGTCAGATGCAGAACTGGTGTGGAGCTGGAGTCAGAGGCGGAGCTGAAGTCAGAAACTGGTGTGGAGCTGGCGGCGGAGTTGGAGGCGGAAGTGGGGCTGAAGTCAGAGGCAGAGATGGTGTAGAGCTGGAGTCAGAGGCAGAAATGAAGTCAGAGGTAGAGCTGGTGTGGAGCTGAAGTCAGAGGCGAAGATGAAGTAGGAGTCAGATGCAAAGCTGGTGTGGGGCTGGAGTCAGAGGTAGAGCTGAAGTCAGAGACTGGTGTGGAGCTGGAGTCAGAGGTAGAGCTGAAGTCAGGGTTGGAGGTGGAGCTGAAGTCAGAGACTGGTGTGGAGCTGGAGGCGGAGCTGAAGGCAGAGGCAGAGCAGGTCTGGAGCTGGAGGCACAGTCAAAGGCGGAAGTGGGGCTGAAGTCAGAGGCAGAGCTGGAGGCGGAGCTGAAGTCAGAGGGAGAGCTGGAGGTGGTGCTGAAGTCAGAGGTGGAGCTGGAGGCAGAGCTGGTGGTGGAGTCAGAGAATGCTCCATTAAACCATATAGTGTACATTCCTTCCCTGCAACACTAGTGAAGTCTTCATGGTATAGTGGATAGTGCTCTGGACTCTCACCCCAGCGACCCGAGTTCAAATCCCGGCTGAAGTCAGAGGCAGAGTTAGTGTAGAGCTGGAGTCAGAGGCAGAAATGAAGTCAGAGGTAGAGGTGGTGTGGAGCTGAAGTCAGAGGCGGAGATGAAGTAGGAGTCAGATGCAAAGCTGGTGTGGGGCTCGAGTTGGAGGCAGAGCTTGTGTGGAGCTGAAGTCAGAGGTGGAGCTGGTCAGAGACTGGTGTGGAGCTGGAGTCAGAGGTACAGCTGAAGTCAGGGTTGGAGGTGGAGCTGATGTCAGAGACTGGTGTGGAGCTGGAGGCGGAGCTGAAGGCAGAGGCAGAGCAGGTCTGGAGCTGGAGGCAGAGTCAAAGGCGGAAGTGGGGCTGAAGTCAGAGGGAGAGCTGGAGGCGGAGCTGAAGTCAGAGGCAGAGCTGGAGGCGGTGCTGAAGTCAGAGGTGGAGCTGAAGTCAGAGGCAGAGCTGGTGGTGGAGTCAGAGAATGCTCCATTAAACCATATAGTGTACATTCCTTCCCTGCAACACTAGTGAAGTCTTAATGGTATAGTGGATAGTGCTCTGGACTCTCACCCCAGCGACCCGAGTTCAAATCCCGGTGGGACCAAAGAAAATATGTCATCATGGAAAAGGTGTTGGAGGCGGAGCTGGAGCTGTAGGCGGAGCTGAAGTCAGAGGCGGACCTGAACTCAGAGGCAGATTTGGTGTGGCGCCGGAATTGGAAGCGGAGCTGAAGTCAGTGGCAGAGAAGGTGTGGAACTGGAGTTGGAGGAGGAGCTGTAGTGTCAGATGGAACTGAAGTTGAGGTCAGATGCAGAACTGGTGTGGAGCTGGACTCAGAGGTGGAGCTGAAGTCAGAAACTGGTGTGGAGCTGGTGGCGGAGTTGGAGGCGGTAGTGGGGCTGAAGTCAGAGGCAGACATGGTGTAGAGCTGGAGCCAGAGGCAGAAATGAAGTCAGAGGTAGAGCTGGTGTGGAGCTGAAGTCAGAGGTAGAGCTGAAGTCAGGGTTGGAGGTGGAGCTGAAGTCGGAGACTGGTGTGGAGCTGGAGGCGGAGCTGAAGGCAGAGGCAGAGCAGGTCTGGAGCTGGAGGCAGAGTCAAAGGCGGAAGTAGGGCTGAAGTCAGAGGCAGAGCTGGAGGCGGAGCTGGAGGCGGAGCTGAAGTCAGAGGCAAAGCTGGATGCGGTGCTGAAGTCAGAGGTGGAGCTGAAGTCAGAGGCAGAGCTGGTGGTGGAGTCAGAGAATGCTCCATTAAACCATATAGTGTACATTCCTTCCCTGCAACACTAGTGAAGTCTTCATGGTATAGTGGGTAGTGCTCTGGTTTCTCACCCCAGCGACCCGAGTTCAAATCCCGGTGGGACCAAAGAAAATATGTCATCATGGAAAAGGCGTTGGTGGCGGAGCTGGAGCTGTAGGCGGAGCTGAAGTCAGAGGCGGACGTGAAGTCAGAGGCAGATTTGGTGTGGTGCCGAAATTGAAGGCGGGCTGAAGTCAGTGGCAGAGATGGTGTGGAGCTGGAGTTGGAGGAGAAGCTGTAGTCAGAGATGGAACTGAAGTTGTGGAGTCAGAGGCAGAAATGAAGTCAGAGGTAGAGCTGGTGTGGAGCTGAAGTCAGAGGCGGAGATGAAGTTGGAGTCAGATGCAAAGCTGGTGTGGGGCTGGAGTCAGAGGTGGAGCTGAAGTCAGAGACTGGTGTGGAGCTGGAGTCAGAGGTAGAGCTGAAGTCAGGGTTGGAGGTGGAGCTGAAGTCAGAGACTGGTGTGGAGCTGGAGGCGGAGCTGAAGGCAGAGGCAGAGCAGGTCTGGAGCTGGAGGCACAGTCAAAGGCGGAAGTGGGGCTGAAGTCAGAGGCAGAGCTGGAGGCGGAGCTGAAGTCAGAGGCAGAGCTGGAGGCGGTGCTGAAGTCAGAGGTGGAGCTGAAGTCAGATGCAGAGCTGGTGGTGGAGTCAGAGAATGCTCCATTAAACCATATAGTGTACATTCCTTCCATGCAACACTAGTGAAGTCTTCATGGTATAGTGGATAGTGCTCTGGACTCTCACCCCAGCGACCCGAGTTCAAATCCCGGCTGAAGTCAGAGGCAGAGATGGTGTAGAGCTGGAGTCAGAGGCAGAAATGAAGTCAGAGGTAGAGCTGGTGTGGAGCTGAAGTCAGAGGCGGAGATGAAGTAGGAGTCAGATGCAAAGCTGGTGTGGGGCTGGAGTTGGAGGCAGAGCTGGTGTGGAGCTGAAGTCAGAGACTGGTGTGGAGCTGGAGTCAGAGATCGAGCTGAAGTCAGGGTTGGAGGTGGAGCTGATGTCAGAGACTGGTGTGAAGCTGGAGGCGGAGCTGAAGGCAGAGGCAGAGCAGGTCTGGAGCTGGAGGCAGAGTCAAAGGCGGAAGTGGGGCTGAAGTCAGAGGCAGAGCTGGAGGCGGAGCTGAAGTCAGAGGCAGAGCTGGAGGCGGTGCTGAAGTCAGAGGTGGAGCTGAAGTCAGAGGCAGAGCTGGTGGTGGAGTCAGAGAATGCTCCATTAAACCATATAGTGTACATTCCTTCCCTGCAACACTAGTGAAGTCTTAATGGTATAGTGGATAGTGCTCTGGACTCTCACCCCAGCGACCCGAGTTCAAATCCCGGTGGGACCAAAGAAAATATGTCATCATGGAAAAGGTGTTGGAGGCGGAGCTGGAGCTGTAGGCGGTGCTGAAGTCAGAGGCGGACCTGAACTCAGAGGCAGATTTGATGTGGCGCCGGAATTGGAAGCGGAGCTGAAGTCAGTGGCGGAGAAGGTGTGGAACTGGAGTTGGAGGAGGAGCTGTAGTGTCAGATGGAACTGAAGTTGAAGTCAGATGCAGAACTGGTGTGGAGCTGGAGTCAGAGGTGGAGCTGAAGTCAGAAACTGGTGTGGAGCTGGCGGCGGAGTTGGAGGCGGAAGTGGGGCTGAAGTCAGAGGCAGAGATGGTGTAGAGCTGGAGTCAGAGGCAGAAATGAAGTCAGAGGTAGAACTGGTGTGGAGCTGAAGTCAGAGACGGAGATGAAATTGGAGTCAGATGCAAAGCTGGTGTGGGGCTGGAGTCAGAGGTGGAGCTGAAGTGAAACTGGTGTGGAGCTGGAGTCAGAGGTAAAGCTGAAGTCAGGGTTGGAGGTGGAGCTGAAGTCGGAGACTGGTGTGGAGCTGGAGGCGGAGCTGAAGGCAGAGGCAGAGCAGGTCTGGAGCTGGAGGCAGAGTCAAAGGCGGAAGTGGGTCTGAAGTCAGAGGCAGAGCTGGAGGCGGAGCTGAAGTCAGAGGCAGAGCTGGAGGCGGTGCTGAAGTCAGAGGTGGAGCTGAAGTCAGAGGCAGAGCTGGTGGTGGAGTCAGAGAATGCTCCATTAAACCATATAGTGTACATTCCTTCCCTGCAACACTAGTGAAGTCTTAATGGTATAGTGGATAGTGCTCTGGACTCTCACCCCAGCGACCCGAGTTCAAATCCCGGTGGGACCAAAGAAAATATGTCATCATGGAAAAGGTGTTGGTGGCGGAGCTGGAGCTGTAGGCGGAGCTGAAGTCAGAGGCGGACCTGAAGTCAGAGGCAGATTTGGTGTGGCGCCGGAATTGGAAGCGGAGCTGAAGTCAGTGGCAGAGATGGTGTGGAACTGGAGTTGGAGGAGGAGCTGTAGTGTGAGATGGAACTGAAGTTGTGGTCAGATGCAGAACTGGTGTGGAGCTGGAGTCAGAGGCGGAGCTGAAGTCAGAAACTGGTGTGGAGCTGGCGGCGGAGTTGGAGGCGGAAGTGGGGCTGAAGTCAGAGGCAGAGATGGTGTAGAGCTGGAGTCAGAGGCAGAAATGAAGTCAGAGGTAGAGCTGGTGTGGAGCTGAAGTCAGCGGCGGAGATGAAGTTGGAGTCAGATGCAAAGCTGGTGTGGGGCCTGAGTCAGAGGTGGAGCTCAAGTGAGACTGGTGTGGAGCTGGAGTCAGAGGTAGAGCTGAAGTCAGGGGTGGAGGTGGAGCTGATGTCAGAGACTGGTGTGGAGCTGGAGGCGGAGCTGAAGGCAGAGGCAGAGCAGGTCTGGAGCTGGAGGCAGAGTCAAAGGCGGAAGTGGGGCTGAAGTCAGAGGCAGAGCTGGAGGCGGAGCTGAAGTCAGAGGCAGAGCTGGAGGCGGTGCTGAAGTCAGAGGTGGAGCTGAAGTCAGAGGCAGAGTTGGTGGTGGAGTCAGAGAATGCTCCATTAAACCATATAGTGTACATTCCTTCCCTGCAACACTAGTGAAGTCTTAATGGTATAGTGGATAGTGCTCTGGACTCTCACCCCAGCGACCCGAGTTCAAATCCCGGTGGGACCAAAGAAAATATGTCATCATGGAAAAGGTGTTGGAGGCGGAGCTGGAGCTGTAGGCGGAGCTGAAGTCAGAGGCGGACCTGAAGTCAGAGGCAGATTTGGTGTGGCGCCGAATTGGAAGCGGAGCTGAAGTAAGTGGCAGAGATGGTGTGGAACTGGAGTTGGAGGAGGAGCTGTAGTGTGAGATGGAACTTAAGTTGTGGTCAGATGCAGAACTGGTGTGGAGCTGGAGTCAGAGGCGGAGCTGAAGTCAGAAACTGGTGTGGAGCTGGCGGCGGAGTTGGAGGCGGAAGTGGGGCTGAAGTCAGAGGCAGAGATGGTGAAGAGCTGGAGTCAGAGGCAGAAATGAAGTCAGAGGTAGAGCTGGTGTGGAGCTGAAGTCAGAGGTGGAGATGAAATTGGAGTCAGATGCAAAGCTGGTGTGGAACTGAAGTCAGAGACTGGTGTGGAGCTGGAGTCAGAGGTAGAGCTGAAGTCAGGGTTGGAGGTGGAGCTGATGTCAGAGACTGGTGTGGAGCTGGAGGCGGAGCTGAAGGCAGAGGCAGAGCAGGTCTGGAGCTGTAGGCACAGTCAAAGGCGGAAGTGGGGCTGAAGTCAGAGGCAGAGCTGGAGGCGGAGCTGAAGTCAGAGGCAGAGCTGGAGGCGGTGCTGAAGTCAGAGGTGCAGCTGAAGTCAGAGGCAGAGCTGGTGGTGGAGTCAGAGAATGCTCCATTAAACCATATAGTGTACATTCCTTCCCTGCAACACTAGTGAAGTCTTCATGGTATAGTGGATAGTGCTCTGGACTCTCACCCCAGCGACCCGAGTTCAAATCCCGGCTGAAGTCAGAGGCAGAGATGGTGTAGAGCTGGAGTCAGAGGCAGAAATGAAGTCAGAGGTAGAGCTGGTGTGGAGCTGAAGTCAGAGGCGGAGATGAAGTAGGAGTCAGATGCACAGCTGGTGTGGGGCTGGAGTTGGAGGCAGAGCTGGTGTGGAGCTGAAGTCAGAGGTGGAGCTGAAGTCAGAGCCTGGTGTGGAGCTGGAGTCAGAGGTAGAGCTGAAGTCAGGGTTGGAGGTGGAGCTGAAGTCGGAGACTGGTGTGGAGCTGGAGGCGGAGCTGAAGGCAGAGGCAGAGCAGGTCTGGAGCTGGAGGCAGAGTCAAAGGCGGAAGTGGGGCTGAAGTCAGAGGCAGAGCTGGAGGCGGAGTCAGAGAATGCTCCATTAAACCATATAGTGTACATTCCTTCCCTGCAACACTAGTGAAGTCTTCATGGTATAGTGGATAGTGCTCTGGACTCTCACCCCAGCGACCCGAGTTCAAATCCCGGTGGGACCAAAGAAAATATGTCATCATGGAAAAGGTGTTGGTGGCGGAGCTGGAACTGTAGGCGGAGCTGAAGTCAGAGGCGGACCTGAAGTCAGAGGCAGATTTGGTGTGGCGCCGGAATTGGAAGCGGAGCTGAAGTCAGTGGCAGAGATGGTGTGGAGCTGGAGTTGGAGGAGAAGCTGTAGTCAGAGATGGAACTGAAGTTGTGGAGTCAGAGGCAGAAATGAAGTCAGAGGTAGAGCTGGTGTGGAGCTGAAGTAAGAGGCATCTGACTCCTACTTCATCTCCGCCTCTGACTTCAGCTCCACACCAGCTCTACCTCTGACTTCATTTCTGCCTCTGACTCCAGCTCTACACCATCTCTGCCTCTGACTTCAGCCGGGATTTGAACTCGGGTCGCTGGGGTGAGAGTCCAGAGCACTATCCACTATACCATGAAGACTTCACTAGTGTTGCAGGGAAGGAATGTACACTATATGGTTTAATGGAGCATTCTCTGACTCCACCACCAGCTCTGCCTCTGACTTCAGCTGCACCTCTGACTTCAGCACCGCCTCCAGCTCTGCCTCTGACTTCAGCTCCGCCTCCAGCTCTGCCTCTGACTTCAGCCCCACTTCCGCCTTTGACTGTGCCTCCAGCTCCAGACCTGCTCTGCCTCTGCCTTCAGCTCCGCCTCCAGCTCCACACCAGTCTCTGACATCAGCTCCACCTCCAACCCTGACTTCAGCTCTACCTCTGACTCCAGCTCCACACCAGTCTCTGACTTCAGCTCCACCTCTGACTCCAGCTCTACACCATCTCTGCCTCTGACTTCAGCCGGGATTTGAACTCGGGTCGCTGCGGTGAGAGTCCAGAGCACTACCCACTATACCATGAAGACTTCACTAGTGTTGCAGGGAAGGAATGTACACTATATGGTTTAATGGAGCATTCTCTGACTCCACCACCAGCTCTGCCTCTGACTTGAGCTGCACCTCTGACTTCAGCACCGCCTCCAGCTCTGCCTCTGACTTCAGCTCCGCCTCCAGCTCTGCCTCTGACTTCAGCCCCACTTCCGCCTTTGACTCTGCCTCCAGCTCCACACCAGTCTCTGACATCAGCTCCACCTCCAACCCTGACTTCAGCTCTACCTCTGACTCCAGCTCCACACCAGTCTCTGACTTCAGCTCCACCTCTGACTTCAGCTCCACACCAGTTCTACCTCTGACTTCATTTCTGCCTCTGACTCCAGCTCTTCACCATGTCTGCCTCTGACTTCAGCCCCACTTCCGCCTCCAACTCCGCCGCCAGCTCCACACCAGTTTCTGACTTCAGCTCCCCCTCTGACTCCAGCTCCACACCAGTTCTGCATCTGACCACAACTTCAGTTCCATCTCTGACCAAAGCTTCTCCTCCAACTCCAGCTCCACACCATCTCTGCCACTGACTTCAGCTCCGCCTTCAATTTCGGCACCACACCAAATCTGCCTCTGACTTCAGCTCCGCCTCTGACTTCAGCTCCGCCTACAGCTCCAGCTCCGCCACCAACACCTTTTCCATGATGACATATTTTCTTTGGTCCCACCGGGATTTGAACTCGGGTCGCTGGGGTGAGAGTCCAGAGCACTATCCACTATACCATTAAGACTTCACTAGTGTTGCAGGGAAGGAATGTACACTATATGGTTTAATGGAGCATTCTCTGACTCCACCACCAGCTCTGCCTCTGACTTCAGCTCCACCTCTGACTTCAGCACCACCTCCAGCTCTGCCTCTGACTTCAGCTCCGCCTCCAGCTCTGCCTCTGACTTCAGCCCCACTTCCGCCTTTGACTCTGCTTCCAGCTCCAGACCTGCTCTGCCTCTGCCTTCAGCTCCGCCTCCAGCTTCACACCAGTCTCTGACATCAGCTCCACCTCCAACCCTGACTTCAGCTCGATCTCTGACTCCAGCTCCACACCAGTCTCTGACTTCAGCTCCACACCAGCTCTGCCTCCAACTCCAGCCCCACACCAGCTTTGCATCTGACTCCTACTTCATCTCCGCCTCTGACTTCAGCTCCACACCAGCTCTACCTCTGACTTCATTTCTGCCTCTGACTCCAGCTCTACACAATCTCTGCCTCTGACTTCAGCCGGGATTTGAACTCGGGTCGCTGGGGTGAGAGTCCAGAGCACTATCCACTATACCATGAAGACTTCACTAGTGTTGCAGGGAAGGAATGTACACTATATGGTTTAATGGAGCATTCTCTGACTCCACCACCAGCTCTGCCTCTGACTTCAGCTCCACCTCTGACTTCAGCACCGCCTCCAGCTCTGCCTCTGACTTCAGCTCCGCCTCCAGCTCTGCCTCTGACTTCAGCCCCACTTCCGCCTTTGACTCTGCCTCCAGCTCCAGACCTGCTCTGCCTCTGCCTTCAGCTCCGCCTCCAGCTCCACACCAGTCTCTGACATCAGCTCCACCTCCAACCCTGACTTCAGCTCTACCTCTGACTCCAGCTCCACACCAGTCTCACTTCAGCTCCACCTCTGACTCCAGCCCCACACCAGATTTGCATCTGACTCCAACCTCATCTCCGCCGCTGACTTCAGCTCCACACCAGCTCTACCTCTGACTTCATGTCTGCCTCTGACTCCAGCTCTACACCATCTCTGCCTCTGACTTCAGCCCCACTTCCGCCTCCAACTCCACACCAGTTTCTGACTTCAGCTCTGCCTCTGACTCCAGCTCCACACCAGTTCTGCATCTGACCACAACTTCAGTTCCATCTCACACTACAGCTCCTCCTCCAACTCCAGTTCCACACCATCTCTGCAACTTACTTCAGCTCCACTTCCAATTCCGGCGCCACACCAAATCTGCCTCTGACTTCAGGTCCGCCTCTGACTTCAGCTCCGCCTACAGCTCCAGCTCCGCCTCCAACACCTTTTCCATGATGACATATTTTCTTTGGTCCCACCGGGATTTGAACTCGGGTCGCTGGGGTGAGAGTCCAGAGCACTATCCACTATACCATTAAGACTTCACTAGTGTTGCAGGGAAGGCATGTACACTATATGGTTTAATGGAGCATTCTCTGACCACCACCAGCTCTGCCTCTGACTTCAGCTCCACCTCTGACTTCAGCTCCGCCTCCAGCTCTGCCTCTGACTTCAGCCCCACTTCCGCCTTTGACTCTGCCTCAAGCTCCAGACCTGCTCTGCCTCTGCCTTCAGCTCCGCCTCCAGCTTCACACCAGTCTCTGACATCAGCTCCACCTCCAACCCTGACTTCAGCTCGATCTCTGACTCCAGCTCCACACCAGTCTCTGACTTCAGCTCCACACCAGCTCTGCCTCCAACTCCAGCCCCACACCAGCTTTGCATCTGACTCCTACTTCATCTCCGCCTCTGACTTCAGCTCCACACCAGCTCTACCTCTGACTTCATTTCTGCCTCTGACTCCAGCTCTACACAATCTCTGCCTCTGACTTCAGCCCCACTTCCGCCTCCAACTCCTCTGCCAGCTCCACACCAGTTTCTGACTTCAGCTCCACCTCTGACTCCAGCTCCACACCAGTTCTGCATCTGACTTCTACTTCAGTTCCATCTCACACTATAGTTCCTCCTCCAACTCCAGTTCCACACCATCTCTGCCACTGACTTCAGCTCCGCTTCCAATTCCGGCGCCACACCAAATCTGCCTCTGACTTCAGGTCCGCCTCTGACTTCAGCTCCGCCTACAGCTCCAGCTCCGCCTCCAACACCTTTTCCATGATGACATATTTTCTTTGGTCCCACCGGGATTTGAACTCGGGTCGCTGGGGTGAGAGTCCAGAGCACTATCCACTATACCATGAAGACTTCACTAGTGTTGCAGGGAAGGAATGTACACTATATGGTATAATGGAGCATTCACTGACTCCACCACCAGCTCTGCCTCTGACTTCAGCTCCACCTCTGACTTCAGCACCGCCTCCAGCTCTGCCTCTGACTTCAGCTCCGCCTCCAGCTCTGCCTCTGACTTCAGCCCCACTTCCGCCTTTGACTGTGCCTCCAGCTCCAGACCTGCTCTGCCTCTGCCTTCAGCTCCGCCTCCAGCTCCACACCAGTGTCTGACTTCAGCTCCACCTCCAACCCTGACTTCAGCTCTACCTCTGACTCCAGCTCCACACCAGTCTCTGACTTCAGCTCCACCTCTGACTCCAGCCCCACACCAGCTTTGCATCTGACTCCAACTTCATCTCCGCCTCTGACTTCAGCTCCACACCAGCTCTACCTCTGACTTCAATTCTGCCTCTGACTCCAGCTCTACACCATCTCTGCCTCTGACTTCAGCCCCACTACCGCCTCCAACTCCGCCGCCAGCTCCACACCAGTTTCTGACTTCAGCTCCACCTCTGACTCCAGCTCCACACCAATTCTGCATCTGACCACAACTTCAGTTTCATCTCTGACAACAGCTTCTCCTCCAACTCCAGCTCCACACCATCTCTGCCACTGACTTCAGCTCCGCCTCCAATTTCGGCACCACACCAAATCTGCCTCTGACTTCAGCTCCGCCTCTGACTTCAGCTCCGCCTACAGCTCCAGCTCCGCCACCAACGCCTTTTCCATGATGACATATTTTCTTTGGTCCCACCGGGATTTGAACTCGGGTCGCTGGGGTGAGAGTCCAGAGCACTATCCACTATACCATGAAGACTTCACTAGTGTTGCAGGGAAGGAATGTACACTATATGGTTTAATGGAGCATTCTCTGACTCCACCACCAGCTCTGCCTCTGACTTCAGCTCCACCTCTGACTTCAGCACCGCCTCCAGCTCTGCCTCTGACTTCAGCTCCGCCTCCAGCTCTGCCTCTGACTTCAGCCCCACTTCCGCCTTTGACTGTGCCTCCAGACCTGCTCTGCCTCTGCCTTCAGCTACGCCTCCAGCTCCACACCAGTCTCTGACTTCAGCTCCACCTCCAACCCTGACTTCAGCTCTACCTCTGACTCCAGCTCCACACCAGTCTCTGACTTCAGCTCCACCTCTGACTCCAGCCCCACACCAGCTTTGCATCTGACTCCAACTTCATCTCCGCCTCTGACTTCAGTTCCACACCAGCTCTACCTATGACTTCATTTCTGCCTCTGACTCCAGCTCTACACCATCTCTGCCTCTGACTTCAGCCCCACTTCCGCCTCCAACTCCGACGCCAGCTCCACACCAGTTTCTGACTCCAGCTCCACACCAGTTCTGCATCTGACCACAACTTCAGTTCCATCTCTGACTACAGCTTCTCCTCCAACTCCAGCGCCACACCATCTCTGCCACTGACTTCAGCTCCGCCTTCAATTTCGGCACCACACCAAATCTGCCTCTGACTTCAACTCCGCCTCTGACTTCAGCTCCGCCTACAGCTCCAGCTCCGCCACCAACGCCTTTTCCATAATGATATATATTCTTTGGTCCCACCGGGATTTGAACTCGGGTCGTTGGGGTGAGAGTCCAGAGCACTATCCACTATACCATGAAGACTTCACTAGTGTTACAGGGAAGGAATGTACACTATATGGTTTAATGGAGCATTCTCTGACTCCACCACCAGCTCTGCCTCTGACTTCATCTCCACCTCTGACTTCAGCACCGCCTCCAGCTCTGCCTCTGACTTCAGCTCCGCCTCCAGCTCTGCCTCTGACTTCAGCCCCACTTCCGCCTTTGACTCTGCCTCCAGCTCCAGACCTGCTCTGCCTCTGCCTTCAGCTCCGCCTCCAGCTCCACACCAGTCTCCGACTTCAGCTCCACCTCCAACCCTGACTTCAGCTCTACCTCTGACTCCAGCTCCACACCAGTCTCACTTCAGCTCCACCTCTGACTCCAGCCCCACACCAGCTTTGCATCTGACTCCAATTTCATCTCCGCCTCTGACTTCAGCTCCACACCAGCTCTACCTCTGACTTCATTTCTGCCTCTGACTCCAGCTCTACACCATCTCTGCCTCTGACTTCAGCCCCACTTCCGCCTCACACTCCGCCGCCAGCTCCACACCAGTTTCTGACTTCAGCTCCACCTCTGACTCCAGCTCCACACCAGTTCTGCATCTGACTTCAACTTCAGTTCCATCTCACACTACAGCTCCTCCTCCAACTCCAGTTCCACACCATCTCTGCCACTGACTTCAGCTCCGCTTCCACTTCCGGCGCCACACCAAATCTGCCTCTGACTTCAGGTCCGCCTCTGACTTCAGCTCCGCCTACAGCTCCAGCTCCGCCTCCAACACCTTTTCCATGATGACATATTTTCTTTGGTCCCACCGAGATTTGAACTCGGGTCGCTGGGGTGAGAGTCCAGAGCACTATCCACTATACCATGAAGACTTCACTAGTGTTGCAGGGAAGGAATGTACACTATATGGTTTAATGGAGCATTCTCTGACTCCACCACCAGCTCTGCCTCTGACTTCAGCTCCACCTCTGACTTCAGCACCGCCTCCAGCTCTGCCTCTGACTTCAGCTCCGCCTCCAGCTCTGCCTCTGACTTCAGCCCCACTTCCGCCTTTGACTGTGCCTCCAGCTCCAGACCTCCTCTGCCTCTGCCTTCAGCTCCGCCTCCAGCTCCACACCAGTCTCTGACTTCAGCTCCACCTCCAACCCTGACTTCAGCTCTACCTCTGACTCCAGCTCCACACCAGTCTCTGGCTTCAGCTCCACCTCTGACTTCAGCTCCACACCATCTCTGCCTCCAACTCCAGCCCCACACCAGCTTTGCATCTGACTCCTACTTCATCTCCGCCTCTGACTTCAGCTCCACACCAGCTCTACCTCTGACTTCATTTCTGCCTCTGACTCCAGCTCTACACCATCTCTGCCTCTGACTTCAGCCCCACTTCCGCCTCCAACTCCGCCGCCAGCTCCACACCAGATTCTGACTTCAGCTCCACCTCTGACTCCAGCTCCACACCAGTTCTGCATCTGACTTCAACTTCAGTTCCATCTCACACTACAGCTCCTCCTCCAACTCCAGTTCCACACCATCTCTGCCACTTACTTCAGCTCCGCTTCCAATTCCGGCGCCACACCAAATCTGCCTCTGACTTCAGGTCCGCCTCTGACTTCAGCTCCGCCTACAGCTCCAGCTCCGCCTCCAACACCTTTTCCATGATGACATATTTTCTTTGGTCCCACCGGGATTTGAACTCGGGTCGCTGGGGTGAGAGTCCAGAGCACTATCCACTATACCATTAAGACTTCACTAGTGTTGCAGGGAAGGAATGTACACTATATGGTTTAATGGAGCATTCTCTGACTCCACCACCAGCTCTGCCTCTGACTTCAGCTCCACCTCTGACTTCAGCACCGCCTCCAGCTCTGCCTCTGACTTCAGCTCTGCCTCCAGCTCTGCCTCTGACTTCAGCCCCACTTCCGCCTTTGACTCTGCCTCCAGCTCCAGACCTGCTCTGCCTCTGCCTTCAGCTCCGCCTCCAGCTCCACACCAGTCTCTGACATCAGCTCCACCTCCAACCCTGACTTCAGCTGTACCTCTGACTCCAGCTCCACACCAGTCTCTGACTTCAGCTCCACACAAGCTCTGCCTCCAACTCCAGCCCCACACCAGCTTTGCATCTGACTCCTACTTCATCTCCGCCTCTGACTTCAGCTCCACACCAGCTCTACCTCTGACTTCATTTCTGCCTCTGACTCCAGCTCTACACCATCTCTGCCTCTGACTTCAGCCGGGATTTGAACTCGGGTCGCTGGGGTGAGAGTCCAGAGCACTATCCACTATACCATGAAGACTTCACTAGTGTTGCAGGGAAGGAATGTACACTATATGGTTTAATGGAGCATTCTCTGACTCCACCACCAGCTCTGCCTCTGACTTCAGCTCCACCTCTGACTTCAGCACCGCCTCCAGCGCTGCCTCTGACTTCAGCTCCGCCTCCAGCTCTGCCTCTGACTTCAGCCCCACTTCCGCCTTTGACTGTGCCTCCAGCTCCAGACCTGCTCTGCCTCTGCCTTCAGCTCCGCCTCCAGCTCCACACCAGTCTCTGACTTCAGCTCCACCTCCAACCCTGACTTCAGCTCTACCTCTGACTCCAGCTCCACACCAGTCTCTGACTTCAGCTCCACCTCTGACTCCAGCCCCACACCAGCTTTGCATCTGACTCCAACTTCATCTCCGCCTCTGACTTCAGCTCCACACCAGCTCTACCTCTGACTTCATTTCTGCCTCTGACTCCACAACTTCAGTTCCATCTCTGACTACAGCTTCTCCTCCAACTCCAGCTCCACACCATCTCTGCCACTGACTTCAGCCCGCCTTCAATTTCGGCACCACACCAAATCTGCCTCTGACTTCACGTCCGCCTCTGACTTCAGCTCCGCCTACAGCTCCAGCTCCGCCACCAACGCCTTTTCCATGATGACATATTTTCTTTGGTCCCACCGGGATTTGAACTCGGGTCGCTGGGGTGAGAGTCCAGAGCACTACCCACTATACCATGAAGACTTCACTAGTGTTGCAGGGAAGGAATGTACACTATATGGTTTAATGGAGCATTCTCTGACTCCACCACCAGCTCTGCCTCTGACTTCAGCTCCACCTCTGACTTCAGCACCGCCTCCAGCTTTGCCTCTGACTTCAGCTCCGCCTCCAGCTCTGCCTCTGACTTCAGCCCCACTTCCGCCTTTGACTCTGCCTCCAGCTCCAGACCTGCTCTGCCTCTGCCTTCAGCTCCGCCTCCAGCTCCACACCAGTCTCCGACTTCAGCTCCACCTCCAACCCTGACTTCAGCTCTACCTCTGACTCCAGCTCCACACCAGTCTCACTTCAGCTCCACCTCTGACTCCAGCCCCACACCAGCTTTGCATCTGACTCCAATTTCATCTCCGCCTCTGACTTCAGCTCCACACCAGCTCTACCTCTGACTTCATTTCTGCCTCTGACTCCAGCTCTACACCATCTCTGCCTCTGACTTCAGCCCCACTTCCGCCTCACACTCCGCCGCCAGCTCCACACCAGTTTCTGACTTCAGCTCCACCTCTGACTCCAGCTCCACACCAGTTCTGCATCTGACTTCAACTTCAGTTCCATCTCACACTACAGCTCCTCCTCCAACTCCAGTTCCACACCATCTCTGCCACTGACTTCAGCTCCGCTTCCACTTCCGGCGCCACACCAAATCTGCCTCTGACTTCAGGTCCGCCTCTGACTTCAGCTCCGCCTACAGCTCCAGCTCCGCCTCCAACACCTTTTCCATGATGACATATTTTCTTTGGTCCCACCGAGATTTGAACTCGGGTCGCTGGGGTGAGAGTCCAGAGCACTATCCACTATACCATGAAGACTTCACTAGTGTTGCAGGGAAGGAATGTACACTATATGGTTTAATGGAGCATTCTCTGACTCCACCACCAGCTCTGCCTCTGACTTCAGCTCCACCTCTGACTTCAGCACCGCCTCCAGCTCTGCCTCTGACTTCAGCTCCGCCTCCAGCTCTGCCTCTGACTTCAGCCCCACTTCCGCCTTTGACTGTGCCTCCAGCTCCAGACCTCCTCTGCCTCTGCCTTCAGCTCCGCCTCCAGCTCCACACCAGTCTCTGACTTCAGCTCCACCTCCAACCCTGACTTCAGCTCTACCTCTGACTCCAGCTCCACACCAGTCTCTGGCTTCAGCTCCACCTCTGACTTCAGCTCCACACCATCTCTGCCTCCAACTCCAGCCCCACACCAGCTTTGCATCTGACTCCTACTTCATCTCCGCCTCTGACTTCAGCTCCACACCAGCTCTACCTCTGACTTCATTTCTGCCTCTGACTCCAGCTCTACACCATCTCTGCCTCTGACTTCAGCCCCACTTCCGCCTCCAACTCCGCCGCCAGCTCCACACCAGATTCTGACTTCAGCTCCACCTCTGACTCCAGCTCCACACCAGTTCTGCATCTGACTTCAACTTCAGTTCCATCTCACACTACAGCTCCTCCTCCAACTCCAGTTCCACACCATCTCTGCCACTTACTTCAGCTCCGCTTCCAATTCCGGCGCCACACCAAATCTGCCTCTGACTTCAGGTCCGCCTCTGACTTCAGCTCCGCCTACAGCTCCAGCTCCGCCTCCAACACCTTTTCCATGATGACATATTTTCTTTGGTCCCACCGGGATTTGAACTCGGGTCGCTGGGGTGAGAGTCCAGAGCACTATCCACTATACCATTAAGACTTCACTAGTGTTGCAGGGAAGGAATGTACACTATATGGTTTAATGGAGCATTCTCTGACTCCACCACCAGCTCTGCCTCTGACTTCAGCTCCACCTCTGACTTCAGCACCGCCTCCAGCTCTGCCTCTGACTTCAGCTCTGCCTCCAGCTCTGCCTCTGACTTCAGCCCCACTTCCGCCTTTGACTCTGCCTCCAGCTCCAGACCTGCTCTGCCTCTGCCTTCAGCTCCGCCTCCAGCTCCACACCAGTCTCTGACATCAGCTCCACCTCCAACCCTGACTTCAGCTGTACCTCTGACTCCAGCTCCACACCAGTCTCTGACTTCAGCTCCACACAAGCTCTGCCTCCAACTCCAGCCCCACACCAGCTTTGCATCTGACTCCTACTTCATCTCCGCCTCTGACTTCAGCTCCACACCAGCTCTACCTCTGACTTCATTTCTGCCTCTGACTCCAGCTCTACACCATCTCTGCCTCTGACTTCAGCCGGGATTTGAACTCGGGTCGCTGGGGTGAGAGTCCAGAGCACTATCCACTATACCATGAAGACTTCACTAGTGTTGCAGGGAAGGAATGTACACTATATGGTTTAATGGAGCATTCTCTGACTCCACCACCAGCTCTGCCTCTGACTTCAGCTCCACCTCTGACTTCAGCACCGCCTCCAGCTCTGCCTCTGACTTCAGCTCCGCCTCCAGCTCTGCCTCTGACTTCAGCCCCACTTCCGCCTTTGACTGTGCCTCCAGACCTGCTCTGCCTCTGCCTTCAGCTACGCCTCCAGCTCCACACCAGTCTCTGACTTCAGCTCCACCTCCAACCCTGACTTCAGCTCTACCTCTGACTCCAGCTCCACACCAGTCTCTGACTTCAGCTCCACCTCTGACTCCAGCCCCACACCAGCTTTGCATCTGACTCCAACTTCATCTCCGCCTCTGACTTCAGTTCCACACCAGCTCTACCTATGACTTCATTTCTGCCTCTGACTCCAGCTCTACACCATCTCTGCCTCTGACTTCAGCCCCACTTCCGCCTCCAACTCCGACGCCAGCTCCACACCAGTTTCTGACTCCAGCTCCACACCAGTTCTGCATCTGACCACAACTTCAGTTCCATCTCTGACTACAGCTTCTCCTCCAACTCCAGCGCCACACCATCTCTGCCACTGACTTCAGCTCCGCCTTCAATTTCGGCACCACACCAAATCTGCCTCTGACTTCAACTCCGCCTCTGACTTCAGCTCCGCCTACAGCTCCAGCTCCGCCACCAACGCCTTTTCCATAATGATATATATTCTTTGGTCCCACCGGGATTTGAACTCGGGTCGTTGGGGTGAGAGTCCAGAGCACTATCCACTATACCATGAAGACTTCACTAGTGTTACAGGGAAGGAATGTACACTATATGGTTTAATGGAGCATTCTCTGACTCCACCACCAGCTCTGCCTCTGACTTCATCTCCACCTCTGACTTCAGCACCGCCTCCAGCTCTGCCTCTGACTTCAGCTCCGCCTCCAGCTCTGCCTCTGACTTCAGCCCCACTTCCGCCTTTGACTCTGCCTCCAGCTCCAGACCTGCTCTGCCTCTGCCTTCAGCTCCGCCTCCAGCTCCACACCAGTCTCCGACTTCAGATCCACCTCCAACCCTGACTTCAGCTCTACCTCTGACTCCAGCTCCACACCAGTCTCACTTCAGCTCCACCTCTGACTCCAGCCCCACACCAGCTTTGCATCTGACTCCAATTTCATCTCCGCCTCTGACTTCAGCTCCACACCAGCTCTACCTCTGACTTCATTTCTGCCTCTGACTCCAGCTCTACACCATCTCTGCCTCTGACTTCAGCCCCACTTCCGCCTCACACTCCGCCGCCAGCTCCACACCAGTTTCTGACTTCAGCTCCACCTCTGACTCCAGCTCCACACCAGTTCTGCATCTGACTTCAACTTCAGTTCCATCTCACACTACAGCTCCTCCTCCAACTCCAGTTCCACACCATCTCTGCCACTGACTTCAGCTCCGCTTCCACTTCCGGCGCCACACCAAATCTGCCTCTGACTTCAGGTCCGCCTCTGACTTCAGCTCCGCCTACAGCTCCAGCTCCGCCTCCAACACCTTTTCCATGATGACATATTTTCTTTGGTCCCACCGAGATTTGAACTCGGGTCGCTGGGGTGAGAGTCCAGAGCACTATCCACTATACCATGAAGACTTCACTAGTGTTGCAGGGAAGGAATGTACACTATATGGTTTAATGGAGCATTCTCTGACTCCACCACCAGCTCTGCCTCTGACTTCAGCTCCACCTCTGACTTCAGCACCGCCTCCAGCTCTGCCTCTGACTTCAGCTCCGCCTCCAGCTCTGCCTCTGACTTCAGCCCCACTTCCGCCTTTGACTGTGCCTCCAGCTCCAGACCTCCTCTGACTCTGCCTTCAGCTCCGCCTCCAGCTCCACACCAGTCTCTGACTTCAGCTCCACCTCCAACCCTGACTTCAGCTCTACCTCTGACTCCAGCTCCACACCAGTCTCTGGCTTCAGCTCCACCTCTGACTTCAGCTCCACACCATCTCTGCCTCCAACTCCAGCCCCACACCAGCTTTGCATCTGACTCCTACTTCATCTCCGCCTCTGACTTCAGCTCCACACCAGCTCTACCTCTGACTTCATTTCTGCCTCTGACTCCAGCTCTACACCATCTCTGCCTCTGACTTCAGCCCCACTTCCGCCTCCAACTCCGCCGCCAGCTCCACACCAGATTCTGACTTCAGCTCCACCTCTGACTCCAGCTCCACACCAGTTCTGCATCTGACTACAACTTCAGTTCCATCTCACACTACAGCTCCTCCTCCAACTCCAGTTCCACACCATCTCTGCCACTTACTTCAGCTCCGCTTCCAATTCCGGCGCCACACCAAATCTGCCTCTGACTTCAGGTCCGCCTCTGACTTCAGCTCCGCCTACAGCTCCAGCTCCGCCTCCAACACCTTTTCCATGATGACATATTTTCTTTGGTCCCACCGGGATTTGAACTCGGGTCGCTGGGGTGAGAGTCCAGAGCACTATCCACTATACCATTAAGACTTCACTAGTGTTGCAGGGAAGGAATGTACACTATATGGTTTAATGGAGCATTCTCTGACTCCACCACCAGCTCTGCCTCTGACTTCAGCTCCACCTCTGACTTCAGCACCGCCTCCAGCTCTGCCTCTGACTTCAGCTCTGCCTCCAGCTCTGCCTCTGACTTCAGCCCCACTTCCGCCTTTGACTCTGCCTCCAGCTCCAGACCTGCTCTGCCTCTGCCTTCAGCTCCGCCTCCAGCTCCACACCAGTCTCTGACATCAGCTCCACCTCCAACCCTGACTTCAGCTGTACCTCTGACTCCAGCTCCACACCAGTCTCTGACTTCAGCTCCACACAAGCTCTGCCTCCAACTCCAGCCCCACACCAGCTTTGCATCTGACTCCTACTTCATCTCCGCCTCTGACTTCAGCTCCACACCAGCTCTACCTCTGACTTCATTTCTGCCTCTGACTCCAGCTCTACACCATCTCTGCCTCTGACTTCAGCCGGGATTTGAACTCGGGTCGCTGGGGTGAGAGTCCAGAGCACTATCCACTATACCATGAAGACTTCACTAGTGTTGCAGGGAAGGAATGTACACTATATGGTTTAATGGAGCATTCTCTGACTCCACCACCAGCTCTGCCTCTGACTTCAGCTCCACCTCTGACTTCAGCACCGCCTCCAGCGCTGCCTCTGACTTCAGCTCCGCCTCCAGCTCTGCCTCTGACTTCAGCCCCACTTCCGCCTTTGACTGTGCCTCCAGCTCCAGACCTGCTCTGCCTCTGCCTTCAGCTCCGCCTCCAGCTCCACACCAGTCTCTGACTTCAGCTCCACCTCCAATCCTGACTTCAGCTCTACCTCTGACTCCAGCTCCACACCAGTCTCTGACTTCAGCTCCACCTCTGACTCCAGCCCCACACCAGCTTTGCATCTGACTCCAACTTCATCTCCGCCTCTGACTTCAGCTCCACACCAGCTCTACCTCTGACTTCATTTCTGCCTCTGACTCCACAACTTCAGTTCCATCTCTGACTACAGCTTCTCCTCCAACTCCAGCTCCACACCATCTCTGCCACTGACTTCAGCCCGCCTTCAATTTCGGCACCACACCAAATCTGCCTCTGACTTCACGTCCGCCTCTGACTTCAGCTCCGCCTACAGCTCCAGCTCCGCCACCAACGCCTTTTCCATGATGACATATTTTCTTTGGTCCCACCGGGATTTGAACTCGGGTCGCTGGGGTGAGAGTCCAGAGCACTACCCACTATACCATGAAGACTTCACTAGTGTTGCAGGGAAGGAATGTACACTATATGGTTTAATGGAGCATTCTCTGACTCCACCACCAGCTCTGCCTCTGACTTCAGCTCCACCTCTGACTTCAGCACCGCCTCCAGCTCTGCCTCTGACTTCAGCTCTGCCTCCAGCTCTGCCTCTGACTTCAGCCCCACTTCCGCCTTTGACTCTGCCTCCAGCTCCAGACCTGCTCTGCCTCTGCCTTCAGCTC
Source organism: Syngnathus leptorhynchus (assembly GCF_054491065.1). NCBI lineage: Eukaryota > Metazoa > Chordata > Actinopteri > Syngnathiformes > Syngnathidae > Syngnathus > Syngnathus leptorhynchus. The sequence goes on from NW_028231998.1 coordinate 1,002,835, forward strand.
CGCCTCCAGCTCCACACCAGTCTCTGACATCAGCTCCACCTCCAACCCTGACTTCAGCTGTACCTCTGACTCCAGCTCCACACCAGTCTCTGACTTCAGCTCCACACAAGCTCTGCCTCCAACTCCAGCCCCACACCAGCTTTGCATCTGACTCCTACTTCATCTCCGCCTCTGACTTCAGCTCCACACCAGCTCTACCTCTGACTTCATTTCTGCCTCTGACTCCAGCTCTACACCATCTCTGCCTCTGACTTCAGCCGGGATTTGAACTCGGGTCGCTGGGGTGAGAGTCCAGAGCACTATCCACTATACCATGAAGACTTCACTAGTGTTGCAGGGAAGGAATGTACACTATATGGTTTAATGGAGCATTCTCTGACTCCACCACCAGCTCTGCCTCTGACTTCAGCTCCACCTCTGACTTCAGCACCGCCTCCAGCGCTGCCTCTGACTTCAGCTCCGCCTCCAGCTCTGCCTCTGACTTCAGCCCCACTTCCGCCTTTGACTGTGCCTCCAGCTCCAGACCTGCTCTGCCTCTGCCTTCAGCTCCGCCTCCAGCTCCACACCAGTCTCTGACTTCAGCTCCACCTCCAACCCTGACTTCAGCTCTACCTCTGACTCCAGCTCCACACCAGTCTCTGACTTCAGCTCCACCTCTGACTCCAGCCCCACACCAGCTTTGCATCTGACTCCAACTTCATCTCCGCCTCTGACTTCAGCTCCACACCAGCTCTACCTCTGACTTCATTTCTGCCTCTGACTCCACAACTTCAGTTCCATCTCTGACTACAGCTTCTCCTCCAACTCCAGCTCCACACCATCTCTGCCACTGACTTCAGCCCGCCTTCAATTTCGGCACCACACCAAATCTGCCTCTGACTTCACGTCCGCCTCTGACTTCAGCTCCGCCTACAGCTCCAGCTCCGCCACCAACGCCTTTTCCATGATGACATATTTTCTTTGGTCCCACCGGGATTTGAACTCGGGTCGCTGGGGTGAGAGTCCAGAGCACTACCCACTATACCATGAAGACTTCACTAGTGTTGCAGGGAAGGAATGTACACTATATGGTTTAATGGAGCATTCTCTGACTCCACCACCAGCTCTGCCTCTGACTTCAGCTCCACCTCTGACTTCAGCACCGCCTCCAGCTTTGCCTCTGACTTCAGCTCCGCCTCCAGCTCTGCCTCTGACTTCAGCCCCACTTCCGCCTTTGACTCTGCCTCCAGCTCCAGACCTGCTCTGCCTCTGCCTTCAGCTCCGCCTCCAGCTCCATACCAGTCTCTGACTTCAGCTCCACCTCCAACCCTGACTTCAGCTCTACCTCTGACTCCAGCTCCACACCAGTCTCTGACTTCAGCTCCACCTCTGACTCCAGCCCCACACCAGCTTTGCATCTGACTCCAACTTCATCTCCGCCTCTGACTTCAGCTCCACACCAGCTCTACCTCTGACTTCATTTCTGCCTCTAACTCCAGCTCTACACCATCTCTGCCTCTGACTTCAGCCCCACTTCCGCCTCCAACTCCGCCGCCAGCTCCACACCAGTTTCTGACTTCAGCTCCGCCTCTGACTCCAGCTCCACACCAGTTCTGCATCTGACCACAACTTCAGTTCCATCTCTGACTACAGCTTCTCCTCCAACTCCAGCTCCACACCATCTCTGCCACTGACTTCAGCTCCGCCTTCAATTTCGGCACCACACCAAATCTGCCTCTGACTTCAGGTCCGCCTCTGACTTCAGCTCCGCCTACAGCTCCAGCTCCGCCTCCAACACCTTTTCCATGATGACATATTTTCTTTGGTCCCACCGGGATTTGAACTCGGGTCGCTGGGGTGAGAGTCCATCATCATCATCGGCGGTCACTCGAGACGAGTATGACAGTCTTCTTCTCAGGGTTGTCTACTTGTGGGTCCGCAGGTGGGCGTAGAGCCCGATCCGGGATCCACATATTTTTGTGCAGTATGGGCAGGAGAAAGTGGTGATGGATTGTGGGTGTGCTGGAGCCAGTTTTTGTCTTTCCTTACGGAGTTGTCGTTTGGTTTCTGCGACACGGCGGAGTTCCTTTTCGTGATGTGCTGCACCTTCTTGCACTGCTGCCCTCCAGAGGTTCCTGTTCAAGGCGATGCGCTCCCAGTCCTGAGATGTTATTTGGAATTTCTTGAGATTGGTCTTGAGGTTGTCCTTGAAACGTTTCTTTTGCCCACCCGGGGCTCGCGGACCTCTCTCCAGCTGGGAGTATAACATCTGTTTGGGGAGGCGGGTGTCAGCCATGCGGATGAGATGTCCTGTCCATCGGAGTTGGTGCTGCATTATTAAAGTGGTGATGCTCGGTATCCTGGCTTCCTCCAAAATGCTGATGTTTGTGCGTCTGTCCTCCCATTTAATCCTGAGTATTTTCCTCAAGGTTCTCTGGTGGTGTTGCTCAAGAGCTCTTAGGTGCCTGCTGTAGGTTGTCCATGATTCTGCCCCATAAAGTAAGGTGGGGAGAACCACAGCTTTGTAAACCAGGAGCTTGGTGTCAACCCGGAGGTCTCTGTCTTCAAAGACTCTTTTCCGGAGTCTGGCATACGCTCGACTGGCATAGCTCAGGCGATGGTTGACCTCAGAGTCAATGTCCGCCTTGGAGGAGAGAAGGCTGCCGAGGTAGGGGAAGTGGTGGACATATTCAAGTGCAGTGTTGTCCACATTTATGATGGGCAAAGTAGATGGCTGGTTGGGTGGGGGTTGATGTAGCACCTGGGTCTTCTTGGTGTGCACGGTCAGACCCAGGGCTCTGTATGCCTTAGCAAAGGAGTTCAGGATGCCCTGGAGGTCTTCTGCAGAGTGTGCTACAATGGCATTATCATCTGCATACTGGAGCTCCATGACCGTGGTGGTTCTGATCTTGGTTTTGGCTTTGAACCTGTTAAGGTTGAAGAGCCTGCCATCAGTTCTGTACCAAATTGGGATTCCGTGTGGTAGTTCTTTGTCAATGAGATGGAGTATGGTGGCAATGAAGATAGAGAACAGGGTGGGTGCAATGATGCATCCCTGTTTGACCCCTGTCTCTACAGTGAAAGGCTCAGTCAAAGAGCTGTTGTTGAGCACTGTGGCTGTCATTCCGTCATGTAATAATCGCAGTATTCTGACGTATTTATCTGGGCAACCATACCTCAGAAGGATGCTCCAGAGGGTCTGGCGATCCACCGTGTCAAAGGCCTTTGTCAGGTCTATAAAAGCCATGAACAAAGGCTGTTTATGTTCACGGCATTTCTCCTGGAGTTGGCGTGCTGTAAAGATCATGTCTGCAGTGCCTCTAGATGGGCGAAAACCGCACTGCGATTCTGGGAGAACTTCCTCAGACAATGGCAGTAGGCGATTGGCAAGAACACGAGCAAGTACTTTGCCAACTGTTGAAAGGAGCGAGATGCCCCGATAGTTCCCACAGTCCGCTTTGTCCCCTTTCTTGAAAATGGGCACTATCAGAGCGTCCCTGTGCTCCGAGGGCAGTACTTCTTTTTCCCAGACCTTCAAAAGGAGGGAATGGAGGTGGCGCTGGAGCTCTGGTCCACCTTCCTTTAGGACCTCGGCTGGGATCCCATCTGGCCCAGAGGCCTTGTTGTTCTTCAGGCTCCTGATGGCGTCTTGGACCTCTGCTAATGTGGGAGGTTCACCCATGTCTTCCCTGATGGGACTCTGAGGGATATGACTGAGAAGATCTGGCTGAATTGTGCTGTCACGGTTAAGGAGTTCCTGAAAGTGCTCTCTCCACCGGTTGTTTATGGGCTCATTGCCCTTCAACAGCTCCTGCCCGTCTTTAGAGCGTAGGGGGTTTTGGCCGCGATGGCTTGGCCCGTAGACAGCCTTAGTAGCGCTGAAAAAGCCTCTGGTGTCACCAGAGTCTGCCAAACTCTGGATTTCCAGTGCCCTTTCAGTCCACCAGGTGTTTTTAATTTGTCTGACCCGGCTCTGGACGTCAGCCTTAGCTCTGGAGTGAGCCTGTCTCTTTGCTTTGCAGGTGATGTCATTTTGCCAGACACGAAAGGCTTCCCTTTTCTTGGAGATGAGCTGTTCTATCTCTGTGTCATTCTCATCAAACCAGTCCTGATGCTTTCTGGGCTTGTGTCCAAGAGTGGCACTGCAGGTATCAAGGATGGAAGACTTGAGCAGGCTCCAGTGTTCTTCAATGTCGTCAGGGTATTCCTGATTGAGGCTTTCTCCAAGAGAGGTCTGAAACAGCTGCAGGGCGGTGGTTTGGTTCAGGGTCTCAAGATTTAGTCTCGGCCGGCTCAACTTCTTTTGCAGTCTCCTCTTCCTCTTGAGTCTGATGGACATTGTGGATCGTATCAGGCGGTGATCTGTCCAGCAGGCCTCTGAATCTATCATGGCTTTTGTGATGCTCACGTCGCGCTGATCCCTGGCTCTGACAATGACATAGTCAATAAGATGCCATTGTTTAGAGCGAGGGTGTCTCCATGAGCCCTTGAGTTTGTTCTTCTGGCGAAAGATGGTATTGGTGATGGTAAGGTCGTATTGAGCACATTTGCTAAGAAGCAAAACCCCGTTGGAGTTGATGTTTCCAATGCCTTCCTTTCCAATGGTGCCCTTCCAGAGGTGGTGGTCACGGCCCACTCTGGCATTGAAATCTCCCAATATAATAATTTTGTCCTCCTTGGGGATTTTTGACAATACCTCATCCAGACAGGCATAGAAGGCCTCTTTTTCTTCCTCATTTGAAACGAGGGTAGGTGCATAAGCACTAAGAACTGTTGCCGTCTGGTTGTTAGCCAGCACCAGACGGAGGGTCATCAGGCGCTCACTGATTCCCACCGGGAGTTCAGAGAGATGACTGATCAGTTGGTTCTTGATGGCAAAGCCAACCCCATGGATCCTAGGCTCATCTGTGGCCTTTCCTTTCCAGAAGAAAGTGTATCCACCCTTTTCTTCCTTCAGATGACCTTCCTCTGCACATCGGGTTTCTGAAAGAGCAGCTATGTCAATCCGGCATCTTCTCAGTTCCATGGCAATGATGGCAGTTCTCCTCTCCGGCCTGTCTCTGGTTACACTGTCCATTAGTGTGCGCACATTCCATGCTCCAAAATTCATGTTTCTGTGTTTTTCACCGCATATTGGTGATCCCTCTGAACGCGGTAATCCAGTCGGGAGGTTTGAGGCAGGCTATGTTTAGGGCACCTTTTCTAGCCCCTTCCCCGTCAGGGGTGAGCAGAGTGGGTCCTAAAAAGGGCTGCTCAGTCGTGGATGCAGCTACCCAAGAGCTCTTTCTGCCTCGGTCCAAGAGCCCAACGATCATCTAACATCCACCGCCTGATGTGCCAGCTTGTGACTAGGGGCTTCCAGACTTCACAATCCTGCCCCCGTTGCCACTCACTGGTCGCCACAGGACTTTAATCTGGGATGTAAAATGGATTCCCTGAAAAAGACGCCTGTGCGTGACTTTGTTTAACGTGGGGAGACTGGTGCACAGACAGTCACCACACTGTCCTTGACAGATTGGGGTCAGAATCCAGTGGCAAGGAGACCAAGACGACTGGTGACCCTTTTCTGCTGTAGCCTTCATCCGCCTTCCCAGCCGTTGTGACGCCTCCCCTTAGGTCAGCCATCATCCTCCGCCTGGTCCGCCGTTGAGGTCTTCACTATTTACCCAAAGCTGGGGCTGTTTACCCACAGCAGGGACAGTGGCTGATGGGCAGTAGGGCGTGTCCACACACCGGTGGGCCTACATGCCACATCTCTGGGGCCCACTGCTGCTCCGAGATCCTGCACAACTTAGCCTGGGACCGCAAGGTGCCAGTTACCGTGTGTGGCCACGAGGAGGCGTGTGCAAGTCTTGGCAATGGAGAGGCTATGTACCGGCGGAGGAGGCTTACGCACTCGGCTCCTCTTTTCACCCCCGGAAACAGAGGGCTAGCCGGTGGCGGTAGCTGAAAGCAGAAAAGTGGCAAGCAGAAGCAGCATACAGCATGCACAAACTACAGGCACTACTACTCCAACACTACTGCACTGACGCATCACATGCCCTGTACCACGAAGGAATACACACACACAGTCCAGAGCACTATCCACTATACCATTAAGACTTCACTAGTGTTGCAGGGAAGGAATGTACACTATATGGTTTAATGGAGCATTCTCTGACTCCACCACCAGCTCTGCCTCTGACTTCAGCTCCACCTCTGACTTCAGCACCGCCTCCAGCTCTGCGTCTGACTTCAGCTCCGCCTCCAGCTCTGCCTCTGACTTCAGCCCCACTTTCGCCTTTGACTCTGCCTCCAGCTCCAGACCTGCTCTGCCTCTGCCTTCAGCTCCGCCTCCAGCTCCACACCAGTCTCTGACATCAGCTCCACCTCCAACCCTGACTTCAGCTGTACCTCTGACTCCAGCTCCACACCAGTCTCTGACTTCAGCTCCACCTCTGACTTCAGCTCCACACAAGCTCTGCCTCCAACTCCAGCCCCACACCAGCTTTGCATCTGACTCCTACTTCATCTCCGCCTCTGACTTCAGCTCCACACCAGCTCTACCTCTGACTTCATTTCTGCCTCTGACTCCAGCTCTACACTATCTCTGCCTCTGACTTCAGCCGGGATTTGAACTCGGGTCGCTGGGGTGAGAGTCCAGAGCACTATCCACTATACCATGAAGACTTCACTAGTGTTGCAGGGAAGGAATGTACACTATATGGTTTAATGGAGCATTCTCTGACTCCACCACCAGCTCTGCCTCTGACTTCAGCTCCACCTCTGACTTCAGCACCGCCTCCAGCTCTGCCTCTGACTTCAGCTCCGCCTCCAGCTCTGCCTCTGACTTCAGCTCCGCCTCCAGCTCTGCCTCTGACTTCAGCCCCACTTCCGCCTTTGACTGTGCCTCCAGCTCCAGACCTGCTCTGCCTCTGCCTTCAGCTCCGCCTCCAACTCCACACCAGTCTCTGACTTCAGCTCCACCTCCAACCCTGACTTCAGCTCTACCTCTGACCCCAGCTCCACACCAGTCTCTGACTTCAGCTCCACCTCTGACTCCAGCCCCACACCAGCTTTGCATCTGATCCAACTTCATCTCCGCCTCTGACTTCAGCTCCACACCAGCTCTACCTCTGACTTCATTTCTGCCTCTGACTCCAGCTCTACACCATCTCTGCCTCTGACTTCAGCCCCACTTCCGCCTCCAACTCCGCCGCCAGCTCCACACCAGTTTCTGACTACAGCTCCGCCTCTGACTCCAGCTCCACACCAGTTCGGCATCTGACCACAACTTCAGTTCCATCTCTGACTACAGCTTCTCCTCCAACTCCAGCTCCACACCATCTCTGCCACTGACTTCAGCTCCGCCTTCAATTTCGGCACCACACCAAATCTGCCTCTGACTTCAGCTCCGCCTCTGACTTCAGCTCCGCCTACAGCTCCAGCTCCGCCACCAACGCCTTTTCCATGATGACATATTTTCTTTGGTCCCACCGGGATTTGAACTCGGGTCGCTGGGGTGAGAGTCCAGAGCACTACCCACTATACCATGAAGACTTCACTAGTGTTGCAGGGAAGGAATGTACACTATATGGTTTAATGGAGCATTCTCTGACTCCACCACCAGCTCTGCCTCTGACTTCAGCTCCACCTCTGACTTCAGCACCGCCTCCAGCTCTGCCTCTGACTTCAGCTCCGCCTCCAGCTCTGCCTCTGACTTCAGCCCCACTTCCGCCTTTGACTCTGCCTCCAGCTCCAGACCTGCTCTGCCTCTGCCTTCAGCTCCGCCTCCAGCTCCACACCAGTCTCCGACTTCAGCTCCACCTCCAACCCTGACTTCAGCTTTACTTCTGACTCCAGCTCCACACCAGTTTCACTTCAGCTCCACCTCTGACTCCAGCCCCACACCAGCTTTGCATCTGACTCCAATTTCATCTCCGCCTCTGACTTCAGCTCCACACTAGTTCTACCTCTGACTTCATTTCTGCCTCTGACTCCAGCTCTACACCATCTCTGCCTCTGACTTCAGCCCCACTTCCGCCTCCAACTCCGCCGCCAGCTCAACACCAGTTTCTGACTTCAGCTCCACCTCTGACTCCAGCTCCACACCAGTTCTGCATCTGACTTCAACTTCAGTTCCATCTGACACTACAGCTCCTCCTCCAACTCCAGTTCCACACCTTCTCTGCCACTGACTTCAGCTCCGCTTCCAATTCCGGCGCCACATCAAATCTGCCTCTGAGTTCAAGTCCGCCTCTGACTTCAGCTCCGCCTACAGCTCCAGCTCCGCCTCCAACACCTTTTCCATGATGACATATTTTCTTTTGTCCCACCGGGATTTGAACTCGGGTCGCTGGGGTGAGAGTCCAGAGCACTATCCACTATACCATTAAGACTTCACTAGTGTTGCAGGGAAGGAATGTACACTATATGGTTTAATGGAGCATTCTCTGACTCCACCACCAGCTCTGCCTCTGACTTCAGCTCCACCTCTGACTTCAGCACCGCCTCCAGCTCTGCCTCTGACTTCAGCCCCACTTCCGCCTTTGACTCTGCCTCCAGCTCCAGACCTGCTCTGCCTCTGCCTTCAGCTCCGCCTCCACCTCCACACCAGTCTCTGACATCAGCTCCACCTCCAACCCTGACTTCAGCTGTAACTCTGACTCCAGCTCCACACCAGTCTCTGACTTCAGCTCCACCTCTGACTTCAGCTCCACACAAGCTCTGCCTCCAACTCCAGCCCCACACCAGCTTTGCATCTGACTCCTACTTCATCTCCGCCTCTGACTTCAGCTCCACACCAGCTCTACCTCTGACTTCATTTCTGCATCTGACTCCAGCTCTACACCATCTCTGCCTCTGACTTCAGCCGGGATTTGAACTCGGGTCGCTGGGGTGAGAGTCCAGAGCACTATCCACTATACCATGAAGACTTCACTAGTGTTGCAGGGAAGGAATGTACACTATATGGTTTAATGGAGCATTCTCTGACTCCACCACCAGCTCTGCCTCTGACTTGAGCTGCACCTCTGACTTCAGCACCGCCTCCAGCTCTGCCTCTGACTTCAGCTCCGCCTCCAGCTCTGCCTCTGACTTCAGCCCCACTTCCGCCTTTGACTGTGCCTACAGCTCCAGACCTGCTCTGCCTCTGCCTTCAGCTCCGCCTCCAGCTCCACACCAGTCTCTGACTTCAGCTCCACCTCCAACCCTGACTTCAGCTCTACCTCTGACTCCAGCTCCACACCAGTCTCTGACTTCAGCTCCACCTCTGACTCCAGCCCCACACCAGCTTTGCATCTGACTCCAACTTCATCTCCACCTCTGACTTCAGCTCCACACCAGCTCTACCTCTGACTTCATTTCTGCCTCTGACTCCAGCTCTTCACCATCTCTGCCTCTGACTTCAGCCCCACTTCCGCCTCCAACTCCGCCGCCAGCTCCACACCAGTTTCTGACTTCAGCTCCGCCTCTGACTCCAGCTCCACACCAGTTCTGCATCTGACCACAACTTCAGTTCCATCTCACACTACAGCTCCTCCTCCAACTCCAGTTCCACACCATCTCTGCCACTGACTTCAGCTCCGCTTCCACTTCCGGCGCCACACCAAATCTGCCTCTGACTTCAGGTCCGCCTCTGACTTCAGCTCCGCCTACAGCTCCAGCTCCGCCTCCAACACCTTTTCCATGATGACATATTTTCTTTGGTCCCACCGGGATTTGAACTCGGGTCGCTGGGGTGAGAGTCCATAGCACTATCCACTATACCATGAAGACTTCACTAGTGTTGCAGGGAAGGAATGTACACTATATGGTTTAATGGAGCATTCTCTGACTCCACCACCAGCTCTGCCTCTGACTTCAGCTCCACCTCTGACTTCAGCACCGCCTCCAGCTCTGCCTCTGACTTCAGCTCCACCTCCAGCTCTGCCTCTGACTTCAGCCCCACTTCCGCCTTTGACTGTGCCTCCAGCTCCAGACCTCCTCTGCCTCTGCCTTCAGCTCCGCCTCCAGCTCCACACCAGTCTCTGACTTCAGCTCCACCTCCAACCCTGACTTCAGCTCTACCTCTGACTCCAGCTCCACACCAGTCTCTGGCTTCAGCTCCACCTCTGACTTCAGCTCCACACCAGCTCTGCCTCCAACTCCAGCCCCACACCAGCTTTGCATCTGACTCCTACTTCATCTCCGCCTCTGACTTCAGCTCCACACCAGCTCTACCTCTGACTTCATTTCTGCCTCTGACTCCAGCTCTACACCATCTCTGCCACTGACTTCAGCCCCACTTCCGCCTCCAACTCCGCCGCCAGCTCCACACCAGTTTCTGACTTCAGCTCCACCTCTGACTCCAGCTCCACACCAGTTCTGCATCTGACTTCAACTTCAGTTCCATCTCACACTACAGCTCCTCCTCCAACTCCACACCATCTCTGCCACTGACTTCAGCTCCGCTTCCAACTCCGGCGCCACACCAAATCTGCCTCTGACTTCAGGTCCGCCTCTGACTTCAGCTCCCCCTACAGTTCCAGCTCCGCCTCCAACACCTTTTCCATGATGACATATTTTCTTTGGTCCCACCGGGATTTGAACTCGGGTCGCTGGGGTGAGAGTCCAGAGCACTATCCACTATACCATGAAGAATTCACTAGTGTTGCAGGGAAGGAATGTACACTATATGGTTTAATGGAGCATTCTCTGACTCCACCACCAGCTCTGCCTCTGACTTGAGCTGCACCTCTGACTTCAGCACCGCCTCCAGCTCTGCCTATGACTTCAGCTCTGCCTCCAGCTCTGCCTTTGACTTCAGCCCCACTTCTGCCTTTGACTCTTCCTCCAACTCCAGACCTGCTCTGCCCCTGCCTTCAGCTCCGCCTCCAGCTTCACACCAGTCTCTGACATCAGCTCCACCTCCAACCCTGACTTCAGCTCGATCTCTGACTCCAGCTCCACACCAGTCTCTGACTTCAGCTCCACACCAGCTCTGCCTCCAACTCCAGCCCCACACCAGCTTTGCATCTGACTCCTACTTCATCTCCGCCTCTGACTTCAGCTCCACACCAGCTCTACCTCTGACTTCATTTCTGCCTCTGACTCCAGCTCTACACCATCTCTGCCTCTGACTTCAGCCGGGATTTGAACTCGGGTCGCTGGGGTGAGAGTCCAGAGCACTACCCACTATACCATGAAGACTTCACTAGTGTTGCAGGGAAGGAATGTACACTATATGGTTTAATGGAGCATTCTCTGACTCCACCACCAGCTCTGCCTCTGACTTGAGCTCCACCTCTGACTTCAGCACCGCCTCCAGCTCTGCCTCTGACTTCAGCTCTGCCTCCAGCTCTGCCTCTGACTTCAGCCCCACTTCCGCCTTTGACTCTGCCTCCAGCTCCAGACCTGCTCTGCCTCTGCCTTCAGCTCCGCCTCCAGCTCCACACCAGTCTCTGACATCAGCTCCACCTCCAACCCTGACTTCAGCTGTACCTCTGACTCCAGCTCCACACCAGTCTCTGACTTCAGCTCCACACAAGCTCTGCCTCCAACTCCAGCCCCACACCAGCTTTGCATCTGACTCCTACTTCATCTCCGCCTCTGACTTCAGCTCCACACCAGCTCTACCTCTGACTTCATTTCTGCCTCTGACTCCAGCTCTACACCATCTCTGCCTCTGACTTCAGCCGGGATTTGAACTCGGGTCGCTGGGGTGAGAGTCCAGAGCACTATCCACTATACCATGAAGACTTCACTAGTGTTGCAGGGAAGGAATGTACACTATATGGTTTAATGGAGCATTCTCTGACTCCACCACCAGCTCTGCCTCTGACTTCAGCTCCACCTCTGACTTCAGCACCGCCTCCAGCGCTGCCTCTGACTTCAGCTCCGCCTCCAGCTCTGCCTCTGACTTCAGCCCCACTTCCGCCTTTGACTGTGCCTCCAGCTCCAGACCTGCTCTGCCTCTGCCTTCAGCTCCGCCTCCAGCTCCACACCAGTCTCTGACTTCAGCTCCACCTCCAACCCTGACTTCAGCTCTACCTCTGACTCCAGCTCCACACCAGTCTCTGACTTCAGCTCCACCTCTGACTCCAGCCCCACACCAGCTTTGCATCTGACTCCAACTTCATCTCCGCCTCTGACTTCAGCTCCACACCAGCTCTACCTCTGACTTCATTTCTGCCTCTGACTCCACAACTTCAGTTCCATCTCTGACTACAGCTTCTCCTCCAACTCCAGCTCCACACCATCTCTGCCACTGACTTCAGCCCGCCTTCAATTTCGGCACCACACCAAATCTGCCTCTGACTTCACGTCCGCCTCTGACTTCAGCTCCGCCTACAGCTCCAGCTCCGCCACCAACGCCTTTTCCATGATGACATATTTTCTTTGGTCCCACCGGGATTTGAACTCGGGTCGCTGGGGTGAGAGTCCAGAGCACTACCCACTATACCATGAAGACTTCACTAGTGTTGCAGGGAAGGAATGTACACTATATGGTTTAATGGAGCATTCTCTGACTCCACCACCAGCTCTGCCTCTGACTTCAGCTCCACCTCTGACTTCAGCACCGCCTCCAGCTTTGCCTCTGACTTCAGCTCCGCCTCCAGCTCTGCCTCTGACTTCAGCCCCACTTCCGCCTTTGACTCTGCCTCCAGCTCCAGACCTGCTCTGCCTCTGCCTTCAGCTCCGCCTCCAGCTCCATACCAGTCTCTGACTTCAGCTCCACCTCCAACCCTGACTTCAGCTCTACCTCTGACTCCAGCTCCACACCAGTCTCTGACTTCAGCTCCACCTCTGACTCCAGCCCCACACCAGCTTTGCATCTGACTCCAACTTCATCTCCGCCTCTGACTTCAGCTCCACACCAGCTCTACCTCTGACTTCATTTCTGCCTCTAACTCCAGCTCTACACCATCTCTGCCTCTGACTTCAGCCCCACTTCCGCCTCCAACTCCGCCGCCAGCTCCACACCAGTTTCTGACTTCAGCTCCGCCTCTGACTCCAGCTCCACACCAGTTCTGCATCTGACCACAACTTCAGTTCCATCTCTGACTACAGCTTCTCCTCCAACTCCAGCTCCACACCATCTCTGCCACTGACTTCAGCTCCGCCTTCAATTTCGGCACCACACCAAATCTGCCTCTGACTTCAGGTCCGCCTCTGACTTCAGCTCCGCCTACAGCTCCAGCTCCGCCTCCAACACCTTTTCCATGATGACATATTTTCTTTGGTCCCACCGGGATTTGAACTCGGGTCGCTGGGGTGAGAGTCCATCATCATCATCGGCGGTCACTCGAGACGAGTATGACAGTCTTCTTCTCAGGGTTGTCTACTTGTGGGTCCGCAGGTGGGCGTAGAGCCCGATCCGGGATCCACATATTTTTGTGCAGTATGGGCAGGAGAAAGTGGTGATGGATTGTGGGTGTGCTGGAGCCAGTTTTTGTCTTTCCTTACGGAGTTGTCGTTTGGTTTCTGCGACACGGCGGAGTTCCTTTTCGTGATGTGCTGCACCTTCTTGCACTGCTGCCCTCCAGAGGTTCCTGTTCAAGGCGATGCGCTCCCAGTCCTGAGATGTTATTTGGAATTTCTTGAGATTGGTCTTGAGGTTGTCCTTGAAACGTTTCTTTTGCCCACCCGGGGCTCGCGGACCTCTCTCCAGCTGGGAGTATAACATCTGTTTGGGGAGGCGGGTGTCAGCCATGCGGATGAGATGTCCTGTCCATCGGAGTTGGTGCTGCATTATTAAAGTGGTGATGCTCGGTATCCTGGCTTCCTCCAAAATGCTGATGTTTGTGCGTCTGTCCTCCCATTTAATCCTGAGTATTTTCCTCAAGGTTCTCTGGTGGTGTTGCTCAAGAGCTCTTAGGTGCCTGCTGTAGGTTGTCCATGATTCTGCCCCATAAAGTAAGGTGGGGAGAACCACAGCTTTGTAAACCAGGAGCTTGGTGTCAACCCGGAGGTCTCTGTCTTCAAAGACTCTTTTCCGGAGTCTGGCATACGCTCGACTGGCATAGCTCAGGCGATGGTTGACCTCAGAGTCAATGTCCGCCTTGGAGGAGAGAAGGCTGCCGAGGTAGGGGAAGTGGTGGACATATTCAAGTGCAGTGTTGTCCACATTTATGATGGGCAAAGTAGATGGCTGGTTGGGTGGGGGTTGATGTAGCACCTGGGTCTTCTTGGTGTGCACGGTCAGACCCAGGGCTCTGTATGCCTTAGCAAAGGAGTTCAGGATGCCCTGGAGGTCTTCTGCAGAGTGTGCTACAATGGCATTATCATCTGCATACTGGAGCTCCATGACCGTGGTGGTTCTGATCTTGGTTTTGGCTTTGAACCTGTTAAGGTTGAAGAGCCTGCCATCAGTTCTGTACCAAATTGGGATTCCGTGTGGTAGTTCTTTGTCAATGAGATGGAGTATGGTGGCAATGAAGATAGAGAACAGGGTGGGTGCAATGATGCATCCCTGTTTGACCCCTGTCTCTACAGTGAAAGGCTCAGTCAAAGAGCTGTTGTTGAGCACTGTGGCTGTCATTCCGTCATGTAATAATCGCAGTATTCTGACGTATTTATCTGGGCAACCATACCTCAGAAGGATGCTCCAGAGGGTCTGGCGATCCACCGTGTCAAAGGCCTTTGTCAGGTCTATAAAAGCCATGAACAAAGGCTGTTTATGTTCACGGCATTTCTCCTGGAGTTGGCGTGCTGTAAAGATCATGTCTGCAGTGCCTCTAGATGGGCGAAAACCGCACTGCGATTCTGGGAGAACTTCCTCAGACAATGGCAGTAGGCGATTGGCAAGAACACGAGCAAGTACTTTGCCAACTGTTGAAAGGAGCGAGATGCCCCGATAGTTCCCACAGTCCGCTTTGTCCCCTTTCTTGAAAATGGGCACTATCAGAGCGTCCCTGTGCTCCGAGGGCAGTACTTCTTTTTCCCAGACCTTCAAAAGGAGGGAATGGAGGTGGCGCTGGAGCTCTGGTCCACCTTCCTTTAGGACCTCGGCTGGGATCCCATCTGGCCCAGAGGCCTTGTTGTTCTTCAGGCTCCTGATGGCGTCTTGGACCTCTGCTAATGTGGGAGGTTCACCCATGTCTTCCCTGATGGGACTCTGAGGGATATGACTGAGAAGATCTGGCTGAATTGTGCTGTCACGGTTAAGGAGTTCCTGAAAGTGCTCTCTCCACCGGTTGTTTATGGGCTCATTGCCCTTCAACAGCTCCTGCCCGTCTTTAGAGCGTAGGGGGTTTTGGCCGCGATGGCTTGGCCCGTAGACAGCCTTAGTAGCGCTGAAAAAGCCTCTGGTGTCACCAGAGTCTGCCAAACTCTGGATTTCCAGTGCCCTTTCAGTCCACCAGGTGTTTTTAATTTGTCTGACCCGGCTCTGGACGTCAGCCTTAGCTCTGGAGTGAGCCTGTCTCTTTGCTTTGCAGGTGATGTCATTTTGCCAGACACGAAAGGCTTCCCTTTTCTTGGAGATGAGCTGTTCTATCTCTGTGTCATTCTCATCAAACCAGTCCTGATGCTTTCTGGGCTTGTGTCCAAGAGTGGCACTGCAGGTATCAAGGATGGAAGACTTGAGCAGGCTCCAGTGTTCTTCAATGTCGTCAGGGTATTCCTGATTGAGGCTTTCTCCAAGAGAGGTCTGAAACAGCTGCAGGGCGGTGGTTTGGTTCAGGGTCTCAAGATTTAGTCTCGGCCGGCTCAACTTCTTTTGCAGTCTCCTCTTCCTCTTGAGTCTGATGGACATTGTGGATCGTATCAGGCGGTGATCTGTCCAGCAGGCCTCTGAATCTATCATGGCTTTTGTGATGCTCACGTCGCGCTGATCCCTGGCTCTGACAATGACATAGTCAATAAGATGCCATTGTTTAGAGCGAGGGTGTCTCCATGAGCCCTTGAGTTTGTTCTTCTGGCGAAAGATGGTATTGGTGATGGTAAGGTCGTATTGAGCACATTTGCTAAGAAGCAAAACCCCGTTGGAGTTGATGTTTCCAATGCCTTCCTTTCCAATGGTGCCCTTCCAGAGGTGGTGGTCACGGCCCACTCTGGCATTGAAATCTCCCAATATAATAATTTTGTCCTCCTTGGGGATTTTTGACAATACCTCATCCAGACAGGCATAGAAGGCCTCTTTTTCTTCCTCATTTGAAACGAGGGTAGGTGCATAAGCACTAAGAACTGTTGCCGTCTGGTTGTTAGCCAGCACCAGACGGAGGGTCATCAGGCGCTCACTGATTCCCACCGGGAGTTCAGAGAGATGACTGATCAGTTGGTTCTTGATGGCAAAGCCAACCCCATGGATCCTAGGCTCATCTGTGGCCTTTCCTTTCCAGAAGAAAGTGTATCCACCCTTTTCTTCCTTCAGATGACCTTCCTCTGCACATCGGGTTTCTGAAAGAGCAGCTATGTCAATCCGGCATCTTCTCAGTTCCATGGCAATGATGGCAGTTCTCCTCTCCGGCCTGTCTCTGGTTACACTGTCCATTAGTGTGCGCACATTCCATGCTCCAAAATTCATGTTTCTGTGTTTTTCACCGCATATTGGTGATCCCTCTGAACGCGGTAATCCAGTCGGGAGGTTTGAGGCAGGCTATGTTTAGGGCACCTTTTCTAGCCCCTTCCCCGTCAGGGGTGAGCAGAGTGGGTCCTAAAAAGGGCTGCTCAGTCGTGGATGCAGCTACCCAAGAGCTCTTTCTGCCTCGGTCCAAGAGCCCAACGATCATCTAACATCCACCGCCTGATGTGCCAGCTTGTGACTAGGGGCTTCCAGACTTCACAATCCTGCCCCCGTTGCCACTCACTGGTCGCCACAGGACTTTAATCTGGGATGTAAAATGGATTCCCTGAAAAAGACGCCTGTGCGTGACTTTGTTTAACGTGGGGAGACTGGTGCACAGACAGTCACCACACTGTCCTTGACAGATTGGGGTCAGAATCCAGTGGCAAGGAGACCAAGACGACTGGTGACCCTTTTCTGCTGTAGCCTTCATCCGCCTTCCCAGCCGTTGTGACGCCTCCCCTTAGGTCAGCCATCATCCTCCGCCTGGTCCGCCGTTGAGGTCTTCACTATTTACCCAAAGCTGGGGCTGTTTACCCACAGCAGGGACAGTGGCTGATGGGCAGTAGGGCGTGTCCACACACCGGTGGGCCTACATGCCACATCTCTGGGGCCCACTGCTGCTCCGAGATCCTGCACAACTTAGCCTGGGACCGCAAGGTGCCAGTTACCGTGTGTGGCCACGAGGAGGCGTGTGCAAGTCTTGGCAATGGAGAGGCTATGTACCGGCGGAGGAGGCTTACGCACTCGGCTCCTCTTTTCACCCCCGGAAACAGAGGGCTAGCCGGTGGCGGTAGCTGAAAGCAGAAAAGTGGCAAGCAGAAGCAGCATACAGCATGCACAAACTACAGGCACTACTACTCCAACACTACTGCACTGACGCATCACATGCCCTGTACCACGAAGGAATACACACACACAGTCCAGAGCACTATCCACTATACCATTAAGACTTCACTAGTGTTGCAGGGAAGGAATGTACACTATATGGTTTAATGGAGCATTCTCTGACTCCACCACCAGCTCTGCCTCTGACTTCAGCTCCACCTCTGACTTCAGCACCGCCTCCAGCTCTGCGTCTGACTTCAGCTCCGCCTCCAGCTCTGCCTCTGACTTCAGCCCCACTTTCGCCTTTGACTCTGCCTCCAGCTCCAGACCTGCTCTGCCTCTGCCTTCAGCTCCGCCTCCAGCTCCACACCAGTCTCTGACATCAGCTCCACCTCCAACCCTGACTTCAGCTGTACCTCTGACTCCAGCTCCACACCAGTCTCTGACTTCAGCTCCACCTCTGACTTCAGCTCCACACAAGCTCTGCCTCCAACTCCAGCCCCACACCAGCTTTGCATCTGACTCCTACTTCATCTCCGCCTCTGACTTCAGCTCCACACCAGCTCTACCTCTGACTTCATTTCTGCCTCTGACTCCAGCTCTACACTATCTCTGCCTCTGACTTCAGCCGGGATTTGAACTCGGGTCGCTGGGGTGAGAGTCCAGAGCACTATCCACTATACCATGAAGACTTCACTAGTGTTGCAGGGAAGGAATGTACACTATATGGTTTAATGGAGCATTCTCTGACTCCACCACCAGCTCTGCCTCTGACTTCAGCTCCACCTCTGACTTCAGCACCGCCTCCAGCTCTGCCTCTGACTTCAGCTCCGCCTCCAGCTCTGCCTCTGACTTCAGCTCCGCCTCCAGCTCTGCCTCTGACTTCAGCCCCACTTCCGCCTTTGACTGTGCCTCCAGCTCCAGACCTGCTCTGCCTCTGCCTTCAGCTCCGCCTCCAACTCCACACCAGTCTCTGACTTCAGCTCCACCTCCAACCCTGACTTCAGCTCTACCTCTGACCCCAGCTCCACACCAGTCTCTGACTTCAGCTCCACCTCTGACTCCAGCCCCACACCAGCTTTGCATCTGATCCAACTTCATCTCCGCCTCTGACTTCAGCTCCACACCAGCTCTACCTCTGACTTCATTTCTGCCTCTGACTCCAGCTCTACACCATCTCTGCCTCTGACTTCAGCCCCACTTCCGCCTCCAACTCCGCCGCCAGCTCCACACCAGTTTCTGACTACAGCTCCGCCTCTGACTCCAGCTCCACACCAGTTCGGCATCTGACCACAACTTCAGTTCCATCTCTGACTACAGCTTCTCCTCCAACTCCAGCTCCACACCATCTCTGCCACTGACTTCAGCTCCGCCTTCAATTTCGGCACCACACCAAATCTGCCTCTGACTTCAGCTCCGCCTCTGACTTCAGCTCCGCCTACAGCTCCAGCTCCGCCACCAACGCCTTTTCCATGATGACATATTTTCTTTGGTCCCACCGGGATTTGAACTCGGGTCGCTGGGGTGAGAGTCCAGAGCACTACCCACTATACCATGAAGACTTCACTAGTGTTGCAGGGAAGGAATGTACACTATATGGTTTAATGGAGCATTCTCTGACTCCACCACCAGCTCTGCCTCTGACTTCAGCTCCACCTCTGACTTCAGCACCGCCTCCAGCTCTGCCTCTGACTTCAGCTCCGCCTCCAGCTCTGCCTCTGACTTCAGCCCCACTTCCGCCTTTGACTCTGCCTCCAGCTCCAGACCTGCTCTGCCTCTGCCTTCAGCTCCGCCTCCAGCTCCACACCAGTCTCCGACTTCAGCTCCACCTCCAACCCTGACTTCAGCTTTACTTCTGACTCCAGCTCCACACCAGTTTCACTTCAGCTCCACCTCTGACTCCAGCCCCACACCAGCTTTGCATCTGACTCCAATTTCATCTCCGCCTCTGACTTCAGCTCCACACTAGTTCTACCTCTGACTTCATTTCTGCCTCTGACTCCAGCTCTACACCATCTCTGCCTCTGACTTCAGCCCCACTTCCGCCTCCAACTCCGCCGCCAGCTCAACACCAGTTTCTGACTTCAGCTCCACCTCTGACTCCAGCTCCACACCAGTTCTGCATCTGACTTCAACTTCAGTTCCATCTGACACTACAGCTCCTCCTCCAACTCCAGTTCCACACCTTCTCTGCCACTGACTTCAGCTCCGCTTCCAATTCCGGCGCCACATCAAATCTGCCTCTGAGTTCAAGTCCGCCTCTGACTTCAGCTCCGCCTACAGCTCCAGCTCCGCCTCCAACACCTTTTCCATGATGACATATTTTCTTTTGTCCCACCGGGATTTGAACTCGGGTCGCTGGGGTGAGAGTCCAGAGCACTATCCACTATACCATTAAGACTTCACTAGTGTTGCAGGGAAGGAATGTACACTATATGGTTTAATGGAGCATTCTCTGACTCCACCACCAGCTCTGCCTCTGACTTCAGCTCCACCTCTGACTTCAGCACCGCCTCCAGCTCTGCCTCTGACTTCAGCCCCACTTCCGCCTTTGACTCTGCCTCCAGCTCCAGACCTGCTCTGCCTCTGCCTTCAGCTCCGCCTCCACCTCCACACCAGTCTCTGACATCAGCTCCACCTCCAACCCTGACTTCAGCTGTAACTCTGACTCCAGCTCCACACCAGTCTCTGACTTCAGCTCCACCTCTGACTTCAGCTCCACACAAGCTCTGCCTCCAACTCCAGCCCCACACCAGCTTTGCATCTGACTCCTACTTCATCTCCGCCTCTGACTTCAGCTCCACACCAGCTCTACCTCTGACTTCATTTCTGCATCTGACTCCAGCTCTACACCATCTCTGCCTCTGACTTCAGCCGGGATTTGAACTCGGGTCGCTGGGGTGAGAGTCCAGAGCACTATCCACTATACCATGAAGACTTCACTAGTGTTGCAGGGAAGGAATGTACACTATATGGTTTAATGGAGCATTCTCTGACTCCACCACCAGCTCTGCCTCTGACTTGAGCTGCACCTCTGACTTCAGCACCGCCTCCAGCTCTGCCTCTGACTTCAGCTCCGCCTCCAGCTCTGCCTCTGACTTCAGCCCCACTTCCGCCTTTGACTGTGCCTACAGCTCCAGACCTGCTCTGCCTCTGCCTTCAGCTCCGCCTCCAGCTCCACACCAGTCTCTGACTTCAGCTCCACCTCCAACCCTGACTTCAGCTCTACCTCTGACTCCAGCTCCACACCAGTCTCTGACTTCAGCTCCACCTCTGACTCCAGCCCCACACCAGCTTTGCATCTGACTCCAACTTCATCTCCACCTCTGACTTCAGCTCCACACCAGCTCTACCTCTGACTTCATTTCTGCCTCTGACTCCAGCTCTTCACCATCTCTGCCTCTGACTTCAGCCCCACTTCCGCCTCCAACTCCGCCGCCAGCTCCACACCAGTTTCTGACTTCAGCTCCGCCTCTGACTCCAGCTCCACACCAGTTCTGCATCTGACCACAACTTCAGTTCCATCTCACACTACAGCTCCTCCTCCAACTCCAGTTCCACACCATCTCTGCCACTGACTTCAGCTCCGCTTCCACTTCCGGCGCCACACCAAATCTGCCTCTGACTTCAGGTCCGCCTCTGACTTCAGCTCCGCCTACAGCTCCAGCTCCGCCTCCAACACCTTTTCCATGATGACATATTTTCTTTGGTCCCACCGGGATTTGAACTCGGGTCGCTGGGGTGAGAGTCCATAGCACTATCCACTATACCATGAAGACTTCACTAGTGTTGCAGGGAAGGAATGTACACTATATGGTTTAATGGAGCATTCTCTGACTCCACCACCAGCTCTGCCTCTGACTTCAGCTCCACCTCTGACTTCAGCACCGCCTCCAGCTCTGCCTCTGACTTCAGCTCCACCTCCAGCTCTGCCTCTGACTTCAGCCCCACTTCCGCCTTTGACTGTGCCTCCAGCTCCAGACCTCCTCTGCCTCTGCCTTCAGCTCCGCCTCCAGCTCCACACCAGTCTCTGACTTCAGCTCCACCTCCAACCCTGACTTCAGCTCTACCTCTGACTCCAGCTCCACACCAGTCTCTGGCTTCAGCTCCACCTCTGACTTCAGCTCCACACCAGCTCTGCCTCCAACTCCAGCCCCACACCAGCTTTGCATCTGACTCCTACTTCATCTCCGCCTCTGACTTCAGCTCCACACCAGCTCTACCTCTGACTTCATTTCTGCCTCTGACTCCAGCTCTACACCATCTCTGCCACTGACTTCAGCCCCACTTCCGCCTCCAACTCCGCCGCCAGCTCCACACCAGTTTCTGACTTCAGCTCCACCTCTGACTCCAGCTCCACACCAGTTCTGCATCTGACTTCAACTTCAGTTCCATCTCACACTACAGCTCCTCCTCCAACTCCACACCATCTCTGCCACTGACTTCAGCTCCGCTTCCAACTCCGGCGCCACACCAAATCTGCCTCTGACTTCAGGTCCGCCTCTGACTTCAGCTCCCCCTACAGTTCCAGCTCCGCCTCCAACACCTTTTCCATGATGACATATTTTCTTTGGTCCCACCGGGATTTGAACTCGGGTCGCTGGGGTGAGAGTCCAGAGCACTATCCACTATACCATGAAGAATTCACTAGTGTTGCAGGGAAGGAATGTACACTATATGGTTTAATGGAGCATTCTCTGACTCCACCACCAGCTCTGCCTCTGACTTGAGCTGCACCTCTGACTTCAGCACCGCCTCCAGCTCTGCCTATGACTTCAGCTCTGCCTCCAGCTCTGCCTTTGACTTCAGCCCCACTTCTGCCTTTGACTCTTCCTCCAACTCCAGACCTGCTCTGCCCCTGCCTTCAGCTCCGCCTCCAGCTTCACACCAGTCTCTGACATCAGCTCCACCTCCAACCCTGACTTCAGCTCGATCTCTGACTCCAGCTCCACACCAGTCTCTGACTTCAGCTCCACACCAGCTCTGCCTCCAACTCCAGCCCCACACCAGCTTTGCATCTGACTCCTACTTCATCTCCGCCTCTGACTTCAGCTCCACACCAGCTCTACCTCTGACTTCATTTCTGCCTCTGACTCCAGCTCTACACCATCTCTGCCTCTGACTTCAGCCGGGATTTGAACTCGGGTCGCTGGGGTGAGAGTCCAGAGCACTACCCACTATACCATGAAGACTTCACTAGTGTTGCAGGGAAGGAATGTACACTATATGGTTTAATGGAGCATTCTCTGACTCCACCACCAGCTCTGCCTCTGACTTGAGCTGCACCTCTGACTTCAGCACCGCCTCCAGCTCTGCCTCTGACTTCAGCTCCGCCTCCAGCTCTGCCTCTGACTTCAGCCCCACTTCCGCCTTTGACTGTGCCTCCAGCTCCAGACCTGCTCTGCCTCTGCCTTCAGCTCCGCCTCCAGCTCCACACCAGTCTCTGACATCAGATCCACCTCCAACCCTGACTTCAGCTCTACCTCTGACTCCAGCTTCACACCAGTCTCTGACTTCAGCTCCACCTCTGACTCCAGCCCCACACCAGATTTGCATCTGACTCCAACTTCATCTCCACCTCTGACTTCAGCTCCACACCAGCTCTACCTCTGACTTCATTTCTGCCTCTGACTCCAGCTCTTCACCATCTCTGCCTCTGACTTCAGCCCCACTTCCGCCTCCAACTCCGCCGCCAGCTCCACACCAGTTTCTGACTTCAGCTCCGCCTTTGACTCCAGCTCCACACCAGTTCTGCATCTGACCACAACTTCAGTTCCATCTCTGACCAAAGCGTCTCCTCCAACTCCAGCTCCACACCATCTCTGCCACTGACTTCAGCTCCGCCTTCAATTTCGGCACCACACCAAATCTGCCTCTGACTTCAGCTCCGCCTCTGATTTCAGCTCCGCCTACAGCTCCAGCTCCGCCACCAACACCTTTTCCATGATGACATATTTTCTTTGGTCCCACCGGGATTTGAACTCGGGTCGCTGGGGTGAGAGTCCAGAGCACTATCCACTATACCATGAAGACTTCACTAGTGTTGCAGGGAAGGAATGTACACTATATGGTTTAATGGAGCATTCTCTGACTCCACCACCAGCTCTGCCTCTGACTTGAGCTGCACCTCTGACTTCAGCACCGCCTCCAGCTCTGCCTCTGACTTCAGCTCCGCCTCCAGCTCTGCCTCTGACTTCAGCCCCACTTCCGCCTTTGACTGTGCCTACAGCTCCAGACCTGCTCTGCCTCTGCCTTCAGCTCCGCCTCCAGCTCCACACCAGTCTCTGACTTCAGCTCCACCTCCAACCCTGACTTCAGCTCTACCTCTGACTCCAGCTCCACACCAGTCTCTGACTTCAGCTCCACCTCTGACTCCAGCCCCACACCAGCTTTGCATCTGACTCCAACTTCATCTCCACCTCTGACTTCAGCTCCACACCAGCTCTACCTCTGACTTCATTTCTGCCTCTGACTCCAGCTCTTCACCATCTCTGCCTCTGACTTCAGCCCCACTTCCGCCTCCAACTCCGCCGCCAGCTCCACACCAGTTTCTGACTTCAGCTCCGCCTCTGACTCCAGCTCCACACCAGTTCTGCATCTGACCACAACTTCAGTTCCATCTCACACTACAGCTCCTCCTCCAACTCCAGTTCCACACCATCTCTGCCACTGACTTCAGCTCCGCTTCCACTTCCGGCGCCACACCAAATCTGCCTCTGACTTCAGGTCCGCCTCTGACTTCAGCTCCGCCTACAGCTCCAGCTCCGCCTCCAACACCTTTTCCATGATGACATATTTTCTTTGGTCCCACCGGGATTTGAACTCGGGTCGCTGGGGTGAGAGTCCATAGCACTATCCACTATACCATGAAGACTTCACTAGTGTTGCAGGGAAGGAATGTACACTATATGGTTTAATGGAGCATTCTCTGACTCCACCACCAGCTCTGCCTCTGACTTCAGCTCCACCTCTGACTTCAGCACCGCCTCCAGCTCTGCCTCTGACTTCAGCTCCACCTCCAGCTCTGCCTCTGACTTCAGCCCCACTTCCGCCTTTGACTGTGCCTCCAGCTCCAGACCTCCTCTGCCTCTGCCTTCAGCTCCGCCTCCAGCTCCACACCAGTCTCTGACTTCAGCTCCACCTCCAACCCTGACTTCAGCTCTACCTCTGACTCCAGCTCCACACCAGTCTCTGGCTTCAGCTCCACCTCTGACTTCAGCTCCACACCAGCTCTGCCTCCAACTCCAGCCCCACACCAGCTTTGCATCTGACTCCTACTTCATCTCCGCCTCTGACTTCAGCTCCACACCAGCTCTACCTCTGACTTCATTTCTGCCTCTGACTCCAGCTCTACACCATCTCTGCCACTGACTTCAGCCCCACTTCCGCCTCCAACTCCGCCGCCAGCTCCACACCAGTTTCTGACTTCAGCTCCACCTCTGACTCCAGCTCCACACCAGTTCTGCATCTGACTTCAACTTCAGTTCCATCTCACACTACAGCTCCTCCTCCAACTCCACACCATCTCTGCCACTGACTTCAGCTCCGCTTCCAACTCCGGCGCCACACCAAATCTGCCTCTGACTTCAGGTCCGCCTCTGACTTCAGCTCCCCCTACAGTTCCAGCTCCGCCTCCAACACCTTTTCCATGATGACATATTTTCTTTGGTCCCACCGGGATTTGAACTCGGGTCGCTGGGGTGAGAGTCCAGAGCACTATCCACTATACCATGAAGAATTCACTAGTGTTGCAGGGAAGGAATGTACACTATATGGTTTAATGGAGCATTCTCTGACTCCACCACCAGCTCTGCCTCTGACTTGAGCTGCACCTCTGACTTCAGCACCGCCTCCAGCTCTGCCTATGACTTCAGCTCTGCCTCCAGCTCTGCCTTTGACTTCAGCCCCACTTCTGCCTTTGACTCTTCCTCCAACTCCAGACCTGCTCTGCCCCTGCCTTCAGCTCCGCCTCCAGCTTCACACCAGTCTCTGACATCAGCTCCACCTCCAACCCTGACTTCAGCTCGATCTCTGACTCCAGCTCCACACCAGTCTCTGACTTCAGCTCCACACCAGCTCTGCCTCCAACTCCAGCCCCACACCAGCTTTGCATCTGACTCCTACTTCATCTCCGCCTCTGACTTCAGCTCCACACCAGCTCTACCTCTGACTTCATTTCTGCCTCTGACTCCAGCTCTACACCATCTCTGCCTCTGACTTCAGCCGGGATTTGAACTCGGGTCGCTGGGGTGAGAGTCCAGAGCACTACCCACTATACCATGAAGACTTCACTAGTGTTGCAGGGAAGGAATGTACACTATATGGTTTAATGGAGCATTCTCTGACTCCACCACCAGCTCTGCCTCTGACTTGAGCTGCACCTCTGACTTCAGCACCGCCTCCAGCTCTGCCTCTGACTTCAGCTCCGCCTCCAGCTCTGCCTCTGACTTCAGCCCCACTTCCGCCTTTGACTGTGCCTCCAGCTCCAGACCTGCTCTGCCTCTGCCTTCAGCTCCGCCTCCAGCTCCACACCAGTCTCTGACATCAGATCCACCTCCAACCCTGACTTCAGCTCTACCTCTGACTCCAGCTTCACACCAGTCTCTGACTTCAGCTCCACCTCTGACTCCAGCCCCACACCAGATTTGCATCTGACTCCAACTTCATCTCCACCTCTGACTTCAGCTCCACACCAGCTCTACCTCTGACTTCATTTCTGCCTCTGACTCCAGCTCTTCACCATCTCTGCCTCTGACTTCAGCCCCACTTCCGCCTCCAACTCCGCCGCCAGCTCCACACCAGTTTCTGACTTCAGCTCCGCCTTTGACTCCAGCTCCACACCAGTTCTGCATCTGACCACAACTTCAGTTCCATCTCTGACCAAAGCGTCTCCTCCAACTCCAGCTCCACACCATCTCTGCCACTGACTTCAGCTCCGCCTTCAATTTCGGCACCACACCAAATCTGCCTCTGACTTCAGCTCCGCCTCTGATTTCAGCTCCGCCTACAGCTCCAGCTCCGCCACCAACACCTTTTCCATGATGACATATTTTCTTTGGTCCCACCGGGATTTGAACTCGGGTCGCTGGGGTGAGAGTCCAGAGCACTATCCACTATACCATTAAGACTTCACTAGTGTTGCAGGGAAGGAATGTACACTATATGGTTTAATGGAGCATTCTCTGACTCCACCACCAGCTCTGCCTCTGACTTCAGCTCCACCTCTGACTTCAGCACCGCCGCCAGCTCTGCCTCTGACTTCAGCTCCGCCTCCAGCTCTGCCTCTGACTTCAGCCCCACTTCCGCCTTTGACTCTGCCTCCAGCTCCAGACCTGCTCTGCCTCTGCCTTCAGCTCCGCCTCCAGCTTCACACCAGTCTCTGACATCAGCTCCACCTCCAACCCTGACTTCAGCTCGATCTCTGACTCCAGCTCCACACCAGTCTCTGACTTCAGCTCCACACCAGCTCTGCCTCCAACTCCAGCCCCACACCAGCTTTGCATCTGACTCCTACTTCATCTCCGCCTCTGACTTCAGCTCCACACCAGCTCTACCTCTGACTTCATTTCTGCCTCTGACTCCAGCTCTACACCATCTCTGCCTCTGACTTCAGCCGGGATTTGAACTCGGGTCGCTGGGGTGAGAGTCCAGAGCACTATCCACTATACCATGAAGACTTCACTAGTGTTGCAGGGAAGGAATGTACACTATATGGTTTAATGGAGCATTCTCTGACTCCACCACCAGCTCTGCCTCTGACTTCAGCTCCACCTCTGACTTCAGCACCGCCTCCAGCTCTGCCTCTGACTTCAGCTCCGCCTCCAGCTCTGCCTCTGACTTCAGCCCCACTTCCGCCTTTGACTGTGCCTCCAGCTCCAGACCTGCTCTGCCTCTGCCTTCAGCTCCGCCTCCAGCTCCACACCAGTCTCTGACTTCAGCTCCACCTCCAACCCTGACTTCAGCTCTACCTCTGACTCCAGCTCCACACCAGTCTCTGACTTCAGCTCCACCTCTGACTTCAGCTCCACACCAGCTCTGCCTCCAACTCCAGCCCCACACCAGCTTTGCATCTGACTCCTACTTCATCTCCGCCTCTGACTTCAGCTCCACACCAGCTCTACCTCTGACTTCATTTCTGCCTCTGACTCCAGCTCTACACCATCTCTGCCTCTGACTTCAGCCGGGATTTGAACTCGGGTCGCTGGGGTGAGAGTCCAGAGCACTACCCACTATACCATGAAGACTTCACTAGTGTTGCAGGGAAGGAATGTACACTATATGGTTTAATGGAGCATTCTCTGACTCCACCACCAGCTCTGCCTCTGACTTGAGCTGCACCTCTGACTTCAGCACCGCCTCCAGCTCTGCCTCTGACTTCAGCTCCGCCTCCAGCTCTGCCTCTGACTTCAGCCCCACTTCCGCCTTTGACTGTGCCTCCAGCTCCAGACCTGCTCTGCCTCTGCCTTCAGCTCCGCCTCCAGCTCCACACCAGTCTCTGACATCAGATCCACCTCCAACCCTGACTTCAGCTCTACCTCTGACTCCAGCTCCACACCAGTCTCTGACTTCAGCTCCACCTCTGACTCCAGCCCCACACCAGATTTGCATCTGACTCCAACTTCATCTCCACCTCTGACTTCAGCTCCACACCAGCTCTACCTCTGACTTCATTTCTGCCTCTGACTCCAGCTCTTCACCATCTCTGCCTCTGACTTCAGCCCCACTTCCGCCTCCAACTCCGCCGCCAGCTCCACACCAGTTTCTGACTTCAGCTCCGCCTTTGACTCCAGCTCCACACCAGTTCTGCATCTGACCACAACTTCAGTTCCATCTCTGACCAAAGCGTCTCCTCCAACTCCAGCTCCACACCATCTCTGCCACTGACTTCAGCTCCGCCTTCAATTTCGGCACCACACCAAATCTGCCTCTGACTTCAGCTCCGCCTCTGATTTCAGCTCCGCCTACAGCTCCAGCTCCGCCACCAACACCTTTTCCATGATGACATATTTTCTTTGGTCCCACCGGGATTTGAACTCGGGTCGCTGGGGTGAGAGTCCAGAGCACTATCCACTATACCATTAAGACTTCACTAGTGTTGCAGGGAAGGAATGTACACTATATGGTTTAATGGAGCATTCTCTGACTCCACCACCAGCTCTGCCTCTGACTTCAGCTCCACCTCTGACTTCAGCACCGCCGCCAGCTCTGCCTCTGACTTCAGCTCCGCCTCCAGCTCTGCCTCTGACTTCAGCCCCACTTCCGCCTTTGACTCTGCCTCCAGCTCCAGACCTGCTCTGCCTCTGCCTTCAGCTCCGCCTCCAGCTTCACACCAGTCTCTGACATCAGCTCCACCTCCAACCCTGACTTCAGCTCGATCTCTGACTCCAGCTCCACACCAGTCTCTGACTTCAGCTCCACACCAGCTCTGCCTCCAACTCCAGCCCCACACCAGCTTTGCATCTGACTCCTACTTCATCTCCGCCTCGGACTTCAGCTCCACACCAGCTCTACCTCTGACTTCATTTCTGCCTCTGACTCCAGCTCTACACCATCTCTGCCTCTGACTTCAGCCGGGATTTGAACTCGGGTCGCTGGGGTGAGAGTCCAGAGCACTATCCACTATACCATGAAGACTTCACTAGTGTTGCAGGGAAGGAATGTACACTATATGGTTTAATGGAGCATTCTCTGACTCCACCACCAGCTCTGCCTCTGACTTCAGCTCCACCTCTGACTTCAGCACCGCCTCCAGCTCTGCCTCTGACTTCAGCTCCGCCTCCAGCTCTGCCTCTGACTTCAGCCCCACTTCCGCCTTTGACTGTGCCTCCAGCTCCAGACCTGCTCTGCCTCTGCCTTCAGCTCCGCCTCCAGCTCCACACCAGTCTCTGACTTCAGCTCCACCTCCAACCCTGACTTCAGCTCTACCTCTGACTCCAGCTCCACACCAGTCTCTGACTTCAGCTCCACCTCTGACTTCAGCTCCACACCAGCTCTGCCTCCAACTCCAGCCCCACACCAGCTTTGCATCTGACTCCTACTTCATCTCCGCCTCTGACTTCAGCTCCACACCAGCTCTACCTCTGACTTCATTTCTGCCTCTGACTCCAGCTCTACACCATCTCTGCCTCTGACTTCAGCCGGGATTTGAACTCGGGTCGCTGGGGTGAGAGTCCAGAGCACTATCCACTATACCATGAAGACTTCACTAGTGTTGCAGGGAAGGAATGTACACTATATGGTTTAATGGAGCATTCTCTGACTCCACCACCAGCTCTGCCTCTGACTTGAGCTGCACCTCTGACTTCATCACCGCCTCCAGCTCTGCCTATGACTTCAGCTCTGCCTCTGACTTCAGCTCCGCCTCCAGCTTTGCATCTGACTCCAACTTCATCTCCGCCTCTGACTTCAGCTCCACACCAGCTCTACCTCTGACTTCATTTCTGCCTCTAACTCCAGCTCTACACCATCTCTGCCTCTGACTTCAGCCGGGATTTGAACTCGGGTCGCTGGGGTGAGAGTCCAGAGCACTATCCACTATACCATGAAGACTTCACTAGTGTTGCAGGGAAGGAATGTACACTATATGGTTTAATGGAGCATTCTCTGACTCCACCACCAGCTCTGCCTCTGACTTCAGCTCCACCTCTGACTTCAGCACCGCCTCCAGCTCTGCCTCTGACTTCAGCTCCGCCTCCAGCTCTGCCTCTGACTTCAGCCCCACTTCCGCCTTTGACTCTGCCTCCAGCTCCAGACCTGCTCTGCCTCTGCCTTCAGCTCCGCCTCCAGCTCCACACCAGTCTCCGACTTCAGCTCCACCTCCAACCCTGACTTCAGCTCTGACTCCAGCTCCACACCAGTCTCTGACTTCAGCTCCACCTCTGACTTCAGCTCCACACCAGCTCTGCCTCCAACTCCAGCCCCACACCAGCTTTGCATCTGACTCCTACTTCATCTCCGCCTCTGACTTCAGCTCCACACCAGCTCTACCTCTGACTTCATTTCTGCCTCTGACTCCAGCTCTACACCATCTCTGCCTCTGACTTCAGCCGGGATTTGAACTCGGGTCGCTGGGGTGAGAGTCCAGAGCACTATCCACTATACCATGAAGACTTCACTAGTGTTGCAGGGAAGGAATGTACACTATATGGTTTAATGGAGCATTCTCTGACTCCACCACCAGCTCTGCCTCTGACTTGAGCTGCACCTCTGACTTCAGCACCGCCTCCAGCTCTGCCTCTGACTTCAGCTCCGCCTCCAGCTCTGCCTCTGACTTCAGCCCCACTTCCGCCTTTGACTGTGCCTACAGCTCCAGACCTGCTCTGCCTCTGCCTTCAGCTCCGCCTCCAGCTCCACACCAGTCTCTGACTTCAGCTCCACCTCCAACCCTGACTTCAGCTCTACCTCTGACTCCAGCTCCACACAAGTCTCTGACTTCAGCTCCACCTCTGACTCCAGCCCCACACCAGCTTTGCATCTGACTCCAACTTCATCTCCACCTCTGACTTCAGCTCCACACCAGCTCTACCTCTGACTTCATTTCTGCCTCTGACTCCAGCTCTTCACCATCTCTGCCTCTGACTTCAGCCCCACTTCCGCCTCCAACTCCGCCGCCAGCTCCACACCAGTTTCTGACTTCAGCTCCACCTCTGACTCCAGCTCCACACCAGTTCTGCATCTGACCACAACTTCAGTTCCATCTCACACTACAGCTCCTCCTCCAACTCCAGTTCCACACCATCTCTGCCACTGACTTCAGCTCCGCTTCCACTTCCGGCGCCACACCAAATCTGCCTCTGACTTCAGGTCCGCCTCTGACTTCAGCTCCGCCTACAGCTCCAGCTCCGCCTCCAACACCTTTTCCATGATGACATATTTTCTTTGGTCCCACCGGGATTTGAACTCGGGTCGCTGGGGTGAGAGTCCATAGCACTATCCACTATACCATGAAGACTTCACTAGTGTTGCAGGGAAGGAATGTACACTATATGGTTTAATGGAGCATTCTCTGACTCCACCACCAGCTCTGCCTCTGACTTCAGCTCCACCTCTGACTTCAGCACCGCCTCCAGCTCTGCCTCTGACTTCAGCTCCACCTCCAGCTCTGCCTCTGACTTCAGCCCCACTTCCGCCTTTGACTGTGCCTCCAGCTCCAGACCTCCTCTGCCTCTGCCTTCAGCTCCGCCTCCAGCTCCACACCAGTCTCTGACTTCAGCTCCACCTCCAACCCTGACTTCAGCTCTACCTCTGACTCCAGCTCCACACCAGTCTCTGGCTTCAGCTCCACCTCTGACTTCAGCTCCACACCAGCTCTGCCTCCAACTCCAGCCCCACACCAGCTTTGCATCTGACTCCTACTTCATCTCCGCCTCTGACTTCAGCTCCACACCAGCTCTACCTCTGACTTCATTTCTGCCTCTGACTCCAGCTCTACACCATCTCTGCCACTGACTTCAGCCCCACTTCCGCCTCCAACTCCGCCGCCAGCTCCACACCAGTTTCTGACTTCAGCTCCACCTCTGACTCCAGCTCCACACCAGTTCTGCATCTGACTTCAACTTCAGTTCCATCTCACACTACAGCTCCTCCTCCAACTCCACACCATCTCTGCCACTGACTTCAGCTCCGCTTCCAATTCCGGCGCCACACCAAATCTGCCTCTGACTTCAGGTCCGCCTCTGACTTCAGCTCCCCCTACAGTTCCAGTTCCGCCTCCAACACCTTTTCCATGATGACATATTTTCTTTGGTCCCACCGGGATTTGAACTCGGGTCGCTGGGGTGAGAGTCCAGAGCACTATCCACTATACCATGAAGAATTCACTAGTGTTGCAGGGAAGGAATGTACACTATATGGTTTAATGGAGCATTCTCTGACTCCACCACCAGCTCTGCCTCTGACTTGAGCTGCACCTCTGACTTCAGCACCGCCTCCAGCTCTGCCTATGACTTCAGCTCTGCCTCTGACTTCAGCTCCGCCTCCAGCTCTGCCTTTGACTTCAGCCCCACTTCTGCCTTTGACTCTGCCTCCAATTCCAGACCTGCTCTGCCCCTGCCTTCAGCTCCGCCTCCAGCTTCACACCAGTCTCTGACATCAGCTCCACCTCCAACCCTGACTTCAGCTCGATCTCTGACTCCAGCTCCACACCAGTCTCTGACTTCAGCTCCACACCAGCTCTGCCTCCAACTCCAGCCCCACACCAGCTTTGCATCTGACTCCTACTTCATCTCCGCCTCTGACTTCAGCTCCACACCAGCTCTACCTCTGACTTCATTTCTGCCTCTGACTCCAGCTCTACACCATCTCTGCCTCTGACTTCAGCCGGGATTTGAACTCGGGTCGCTGGGGTGAGAGTCCAGAGCACTACCCACTATACCATGAAGACTTCACTAGTGTTGCAGGGAAGGAATGTACACTATATGGTTTAATGGAGCATTCTCTGACTCCACCACCAGCTCTGCCTCTGACTTGAGCTGCACCTCTGACTTCAGCACCGCCTCCAGCTCTGCCTCTGACTTCAGCTCCGCCTCCAGCTCTGCCTCTGACTTCAGCCCCACTTCCGCCTTTGACTGTGCCTCCAGCTCCAGACCTGCTCTGCCTCTGCCTTCAGCTCCGCCTCCAGCTCCACACCAGTCTCTGACATCAGATCCACCTCCAACCCTGACTTCAGCTCTACCTCTGACTCCAGCTCCACACCAGTCTCTGACTTCAGCTCCACCTCTGACTCCAGCCCCACACCAGATTTGCATCTGACTCCAACTTCATCTCCACCTCTGACTTCAGCTCCACACCAGCTCTTCCTCTGACTTCATTTCTGCCTCTGACTCCAGCTCTTCACCATCTCTGCCTCTGACTTCAGCCCCACTTCCGCCTCCAACTCCGCCGCCAGCTCCACACCAGTTTCTGACTTCAGCTCCGCCTTTGACTCCAGCTCCACACCAGTTCTGCATCTGACCACAACTTCAGTTCCATCTCTGACCAAAGCGTCTCCTCAAACTCCAGCTCCACACCATCTCTGCCACTGACTTCAGCTCCGCCTTCAATTTCGGCACCACACCAAATCTGCCTCTGACTTCAGCTCCGCCTCTGATTTCAGCTCCGCCTACAGCTCCAGCTCCGCCACCAACACCTTTTCCATGATGACATATTTTCTTTGGTCCCACCGGGATTTGAACTCGGGTCGCTGGGGTGAGAGTCCAGAGCACTATCCACTATACCATTAAGACTTCACTAGTGTTGCAGGGAAGGAATGTACACTATATGGTTTAATGGAGCATTCTCTGACTCCACCACCAGCTCTGCCTCTGACTTCAGCTCCACCTCTGACTTCAGCACCGCCGCCAGCTCTGCCTCTGACTTCAGCTCCGCCTCCAGCTCTGCCACTGACTTCAGCCCCACTTCCGCCTTTGACTCTGCCTCCAGCTCCAGACCTGCTCTGCCTCTGCCTTCAGCTCCGCCTCCAGCTTCACACCAGTCTCTGACATCAGCTCCACCTCCAACCCTGACTTCAGCTCGATCTCTGACTCCAGCTCCACACCAGTCTCTGACTTCAGCTCCACACCAGCTCTGCCTCCAACTCCAGCCCCACACCAGCTTTGCATCTGACTCCTACTTCATCTCCGCCTCTGACTTCAGCTCCACACCAGCTCTACCTCTGACTTCATTTCTGCCTCTGACTCCAGCTCTACACCATCTCTGCCTCTGACTTCAGCCGGGATTTGAACTCGGGTCGCTGGGGTGAGAGTCCAGAGCACTATCCACTATACCATGAAGACTTCACTAGTGTTGCAGGGAAGGAATGTACACTATATGGTTTAATGGAGCATTCTCTGACTCCACCACCAGCTCTGCCTCTGACTTCAGCTCCACCTCTGACTTCAGCACCGCCTCCAGCTCTGCCTCTGACTTCAGCTCCGCCTCCAGCTCTCCCTCTGACTTCAGCCCCACTTCCGCCTTTGACTGTGCCTCCAGCTCCAGACCTGCTCTGCCTCTGCCTTCAGCTCCGCCTCCAGCTCCACACCAGTCTCTGACTTCAGCTCCACCTCCAACCCTGACTTCAGCTCTACCTCTGACTCCAGCTCCACACCAGTTTCTGACTTCAGCTCCACCTCTGACTTCAGCTCCACACCAGCTCTGCCTCCAACTCCAGCCCCACACCAGCTTTGCATCTGACTCCTACTTCATCTCCGCCTCTGACTTCAGCTCCACACCAGCTCTACCTCTGACTTCATTTCTGCCTCTGACTCCAGCTCTACACCATCTCTGCCTCTGACTTCAGCCGGGATTTGAACTCGGGTCGCTGGGGTGAGAGTCCAGAGCACTATCCACTATACCATGAAGACTTCACTAGTGTTGCAGGGAAGGAATGTACACTATATGGTTTAATGGAGCATTCTCTGACTCCACCACCAGCTCTGCCTCTGACTTGAGCTGCACCTCTGACTTCATCACCGCCTCCAGCTCTGCCTATGACTTCAGCTCTGCCTCTGACTTCAGCTCCGCCTCCAGCTTTGCATCTGACTCCAACTTCATCTCCGCCTCTGACTTCAGCTCCACACCAGCTCTACCTCTGACTTCATTTCTGCCTCTAACTCCAGCTCTACACCATCTCTGCCTCTGACTTCAGCCCCACTTCCGCCTCCAACTCCGCCGCCAGCTCCACACCAGTTTCTGACTTCAGCTCCGCCTCTGACTCCAGCTCCACACCAGTTCTGCATCTGACCACAACTTCAGTTCCATCTCTGACTACAGCTTCTCCTCCAACTCCAGCTCCACACCAGCTCTACCTCTGACTTCATTTCTGCCTCTGACTCCAGCTCTACACTATCTCTGCCTCTGATTTCAGCCGGGATTTGAACTCGGGTCGCTGGGGTGAGAGTCCAGAGCACTATCCACTATACCATTAAGACTTCACTAGTGTTGCAGGGAAGGAATGTACACTATATGGTTTAATGGAGCATTCTCTGACTCCACCACCAGCTCTGCCTCTGACTTCAGCTCCACCTCTGACTTCAGCACCGCCTCCAGCTCTGCCTCTGACTTCAGCTCCGCCTCCAGCTCTGCCTCTGACTTAAGCTCCGCCTCCAGCTCTGCCTCTGACTTCAGCACCGCCTCCAGCTCTGCCTCTGACTTCAGCTCCGCCTTCAGCTCTGCCTCTGACTTCAGCCCCACTTCCGCCTTTGACTCTGCCTCCAGCTCCAGACCTGCTCTGCCTCTGCCTTCAGCTCCGCCTCCAGCTCCACACCAGTCTCTGACATCAGCTTCACCTCCAACCCTGACTTCAGCTCTACCTCTGACTCCAGCTCCACACCAGTCTCTGACTTCAGCTCCACACCAGCTCTGCCTCCAACTCCAGCCCCACACCAGCTTTGCATCTGACTCCTACTTCATCTCCGCCTCTGACTTCAGC
Source organism: Syngnathus leptorhynchus (assembly GCF_054491065.1). Lineage (NCBI taxonomy): Eukaryota > Metazoa > Chordata > Actinopteri > Syngnathiformes > Syngnathidae > Syngnathus > Syngnathus leptorhynchus. Next base: position 1,038,573 of record NW_028231998.1, read on the forward strand.
TCCACACCAGCTCTACCTCTGACTTCATTTCTGCCTCTGACTCCAGCTCTACACCATCTCTGCCTCTGACTTCAGCCGGGATTTGAACTCGGGTCGCTGGGGTGAGAGTCCAGAGCACTATCCACTATACCATGAAGACTTCACTAGTGTTGCAGGGAAGGAATGTACACTATATGGTTTAATGGAGCATTCTCTGACTCCACCACCAGCTCTGCCTCTGACTTCAGCTCCACCTCTGACTTCAGCACCGCCTCCAGCTCTGCCTCTGACTTCAGCTCCGCCTCCAGCTCTGCCTCTGACTTCAGCCCCACTTCCGCCTTTGACTGTGCCTCCAGCTCCAGACCTGCTCTGCCTCTGCCTTCAGCTCCGCCTCCAGCTCCACACCAGTCTCTGACTTCAGCTCCACCTCCAACCCTGACTTCAGCTCTACCTCTGACTCCAGCTCCACACCAGTCTCTGACTTCAGCTCCACCTCTGACTCCAGCCCCACACCAGCTTTGCATCTGACTCCAACTTCATCTCCGCCTCTGACTTCAGCTCCACACCAGCTCTACCTCTGACTTCATTTCTGCCTCTAACTCCAGCTCTACACCATCTCTGCCTCTGACTTCAGCCCCACTTCCGCCTCCAACTCCGCCGCCAGCTCCACACCAGTTTCTGACTTCAGCTCCGCCTCTGACTCCAGCTCCACACCAGTTCTGCATCTGACCACAACTTCAGTTCCATCTCTGACTACAGCTTCTCCTCCAACTCCAGCTCCACACCATCTCTGCCACTGACTTCAGCTCCGCCTTCAATTTCGGCACCACACCAAATCTGCCTCTGACTTCAGCTCCGCCTCTGACTTCAGCTCCGCCTACAGCTCCAGCTCCGCCACCAACGCCTTTTCCATGATGACATATTTTCTTTGGTCCCACCGGGATTTGAACTCGGGTCGCTGGGGTGAGAGTCCAGAGCACTACCCACTATACCATGAAGACTTCACTAGTGTTGCAGGGAAGGAATGTACACTATATGGTTTAATGGAGCATTCTCTGACTCCACCACCAGCTCTGCCTCTGACTTCAGCTCCACCTCTGACTTCAGCACCGCCTCCAGCTCTGCCTCTGACTTCAGCTCCGCCTCCAGCTCTGCCTCTGACTTCAGCCCCACTTCCGCCTTTGACTCTGCCTCCAGCTCCAGACCTGCTCTGCCTCTGCCTTCAGCTCCGCCTCCAGCTCCACACCAGTCTCCGACTTCAGCTCCACCTCCAACCCTGACTTCAGCTTTACTTCTGACTCCAGCTCCACACCAGTTTCACTTCAGCTCCACCTCTGACTCCAGCCCCACACCAGCTTTGCATCTGACTCCAATTTCATCTCCGCCTCTGACTTCAGCTCCACACTAGTTCTACCTCTGACTTCATTTCTGCCTCTGACTCCAACTCTACACCATCTCTGCCTCTGACTTCAGCCCCACTTCCGCCTTCAACTCCGCCGCCAGCTCCACACCAGTTTCTGACTTCAGCTCCACCTCTGACTCCAGCTCCACACCAGTTCTGCATCTGACTTCAACTTCAGTTCCATCTGACACTACAGCTCCTCCTCCAACTCCAGTTCCACACCTTCTCTGCCACTGACTTCAGCTCCGCTTCCAATTCCGGCGCCACATCAAATCTGCCTCTGAGTTCAGGTCCGCCTCTGACTTCAGCTCCGCCTACAGCTCCAGCTCCGCCTCCAACACCTTTTCCATGATGACATATTTTCTTTTGTCCCACCGGGATTTGAACTCGGGTCGCTGGGGTGAGAGTCCAGAGCACTATCCACTATACCATTAAGACTTCACTAGTGTTGCAGGGAAGGAATGTACACTATATGGTTTAATGGAGCATTCTCTGACTCCACCACCAGCTCTGCCTCTGACTTCAGCTCCACCTCTGACTTCAGCACCGCCTCCAGCTCTGCCTCTGACTTCAGCTCCGCCTCCAGCTCTGCCTCTGACTTCAGCTCCGCCTCCAGCTCTGCCTCTGACTTCAGCCCCACTTCCGCCTTTGACTCTGCCTCCAGCTCCAGACCTGCTCTGCCTCTGCCTCCAGCTCCGCCTCCAGCTCCACACCAGTCTCCGACTTCAGCTCCACCTCCAACCCTGACTTCAGCTCTACCTTTGACTCCAGCTCCACACCAGTCTCACTTCAGCTCCACCTCTGACTCCAGCCCCACACCAGCTTTGCATCTGACTCCAACTTCATCTCCGCCCCTGACTTCAGCTCCACACCAGCTCTACCTCTGACTTCATTTCTGCCTCTGAACCTAGCTCTACACCATCTCCGCCTCTGACTTCAGCTCCACCTCTGACTTCAGCACCGCCTCCAGCTCTGCCTCTGACTTCAGCTCCTCCTCCAGCTCTGCCTCTGACTTCAGCCCCACTTCCGCCTTTGACTCTGCCTCCAGCTCCAGACCTGCTCTGCCTCTGCCTTCAGCTCCGCCTCCAGCTCCACACCAGTCTCTGACATCAGCTCCACCTCCAACCCTGACTTCAGGTGTACCTCTGACTCCAGCTCCACACCAGTCTCTGACTTCAGCTCCACCTCTGACTTCAGCTCCACACCAGCTCTGCCTCCAACTCCAGCCCCACACCAGCTTTGCATCTGACTCCTACTTCATCTCCGCCTCTGACTTCAGCTCCACACCAGCTCTACCTCTGACTTCATTTCTGCTTCTGACTCCAGCTCTACACCATCTCTGCCTCTGACTTCAGCCGGGATTTGAACTTGGGTCGCTGGGGTGAGAGTCCAGAGCACTATCCACTATACCATGAAGACTTCACTAGTGTTGCAGGGAAGGAATGTACACTATATGGTTTAATGGAGCATTCTCTGACTCCACCACCAGCTCTGCCTCTGACTTGAGCTGCACCTCTGACTTCAGCACCGCCTCCAGCTCTGCCTCTGACTTCAGCACCGCCTCCAGCTCTGCCTCTGACTTCAGCTCCGCCTCCAGCTCTGCCTCTGCCTCCAGCTCCAGACCTGCTCTGCCTCTGCCTTCAGCTCCGCCTCCAGCTCCACACCAGTCTCCGACTTCAGCTCCACCTCCAACCCTGACTTCAGCTCTACCTCTGACTCCAGCTCCACACCAGTCTCACTTCAGCTCCACCTCTGACTCCAGCCCCACACCAGATTTGCATCTGACTCCAACTTCATCTTCGCCTCTGACCTCAGCTCCACACCAGCTCTACCTCTGACTTCATGTCTGCCTCTGACTCCAGCTCTACACCATCTCTGCATCTGACTTCAGCCCCACTTCCGCCTGCAACTCCGCCGCCAGCTCCACACCAGTTTCTGACTTCAGCTCCGCCTCTGACTCCAGCTCCACACCAGTTCTGCATCTGACCACAACTTCAGTTCCATCTCACACTACAGCTCCTCCTCCAACTCCAGTTCCACACCATCTCTGCCACTTACTTCAGCTCCGCTTCCAATTCCGGCGCCACACCAAATCTGCCTCTGACTTCAGCTCCGCCTCTGACTTCAGCTCCGCCTACAGCTCCATCTCCGCCACCAACGCCTTTTCCATGATGATATATATTCTTTGGTCCCACCGGGATTTGAACTCGGGTCGCTGGGGTGAGAGTCCAGAGCACTATCCACTATACCATGAAGACTTCACTAGTGTTACAGGGAAGGAATGTACACTATATGGTTTAATGGAGCATTCTCTGACTCCACCACCAGCTCTGCCTCTGACTTCAGCTCCACCTCTGACTTCAGCACCGCCTCCAGCTCTGCCTCTGACTTCTGCTCCGCCTCCAGCTCTGCCTCTGACTTCAGCCCCACTTCCGCCTTTGACTCTGCTTCCAGCTCCAGACCTGCTCTGCCTTCAGCTCCGCCTCCAGCTCCACACCAATCTCCGACTTCAGCTCCACCTCCAACCCTGACTTCAGCTCTACCTCTGACTCCAGCTCCACACCAGTCTCACTTCAGCTCCACCTCTGACTCCAGCCCCACACCAGCTTTGCATCTGACTCCAACTTCATCTCCGCCTCTGACTTCAGCTCCACACCAGCTCTACCTCTGACTTCATTTCTGCCTCTGACTCCAGCTCTACACCATCTCTGCCTCTTACTTCAGCCCCACTTCCGCCTCCACCTCCGCCGCCAGCTCCACACCAGTTTCTGACTTCAGCTCCACCTCTGACTCCAGCTCCAAACCAGTTCTGCATCTGACTTCAACTTCAGTTCCATCTCTGACTACAGCTCCTCCTCCAACTCCAGCTCCGCACCATCTCTGCCACTGATTTCAGCTCCGCCTCCAATTTCGGCACCACACCAAATCTGCCTCTGACTTCAGCTCCGCCTCTGACTTCAGCTCCGCCTACAGCTCCAGCTCCGCCACCAACGCCTTTTCCATGATGACATATTTTCTTTGGTCCCACCGGGATTTGAACTCGGGTCGCTGGGGTGAGAGTCCAGAGCACTATCCACTATACCATGAAGACTTCACTAGTGTTGCAGGGAAGGAATGTACACTATATGGTTTAATGGAGCATTCTCTGACTCCACCACCAGCTCTGCCTCTGACTTTAGCTCCACCTCTGACTTCAGCACCGCCTCCAGCTCTGCCTCTGACTTCAGCTCCGCCTCCAGCTCTGCCTCTGACTTCAACCCCACTTCCGCCTTTGACTCTGCCTCCAGCTCCAGACCTGCTCTGCCTCTGCCTTTAGCTCCGCCTCCAGCTCCACACCAGTCTCCGACTTCAGCTCCACCTCCAACCCTGACGTCAGCTCTACCTCTGACTCCAGCTCCACACCAGTCTCACTTCAGCTCCACCTCTGACTCCAGCCCCACACCAGCTTTGCATCCGACTCCAACTTCATCTCCGCCTCTGACTTCAGCTCCACACCAGCTCTACCTCTGACTTCATTTCTGCCTCTGACTCCAGCTCTACACCATCTCTGCCTCTGACTTCAGCCCCACTTCCGCCTCCAACTCCGCCGCCAGCTCCACACCAGTTTCTGACTTCAGCTCCGCCTCTGACTCCAGCTCCACACCAGTTCTGCATCTTACTTCAACTTCAGTTCCATCTCTGACTACAGCTCCTCCTCCAACTCCAACTCCACACCATCTCTGCCACTGATTTCAGCTCCGCCTCCAATTTCGGCACCACACCAAATCTGCCTCTGACTTCAGCTCCGCCTCTGACTTCAGCTCCGCCTACAGCTCCAGCTCCGCCACCAATGCCTTTTCCATGATGACATATTTTCTTTGGTCCCACCGGGATTTGAACTCGGGTCGCTGGGGTGAGAGTCCAGAGCACTATCCACTATACCATGAAGACTTCACTAGTGTTGCAGGGAAGGAATGTACACTATATGGTTTAATGGAGCATTCTCTGACTCCACCACCAGCTCTGCCTCTGACTTTAGCTCCACCTCTGACTTCAGCACCGCCTCCAGCTCTGCCTCTGACTTCAGCTCCGCCTCCAGCTCTGCCTCTGACTTCAGCCCCACTTCCGCCTTTGACTCTGCTTCCAGCTCCAGACCTGCTCTGCCTCTGCCTTCAGCTCCGCCTCCAGCTCCACACCAGTCTCCGACTTCAGCTCCACCTCCAACCCTGACGTCAGCTCTACCTCTGACTCCAGCTCCACACCAGTCTCACTTCAGCTCCACCTCTGACTCCAGCCCCACACCAGCTTTGCATCCGACTCCAACTTCATCTCCGCCTCTGACTTCAGCTCCACACCAGCTCTACCTCTGACTTCATTTCTGCCTCTGACTCCAGCTCTACACCATCTCTGCCTCTGACTTCAGCCCCACTTCCGCCTCCAACTCCGCCGCCAGCTCCACACCAGTTTCTGACTTCAGCTCCGCCTCTGACTCCAGCTCCACACCAGTTCTGCATCTTACTTCAACTTCAGTTCCATCTCTGACTACAGCTCCTCCTCCAACTCCAACTCCACATCATCTCTGCCACTGATTTCAGCTCCGCCTCCAATTTCGGCACCACACCAAATCTGCCTCTGACTTCAGCTCCGCCTCTGACTTCAGCTCCGCCTACAGCTCCAGCTCCGCCACCAATGCCTTTTCCATGATGACATATTTTCTTTGGTCCCACCGGGATTTGAACTCGGGTCGCTGGGGTGAGAGTCCAGAGCACTATCCACTATACCATGAAGACTTCACTAGTGTTGCAGGGAAGGAATGTACACTATATGGTTTAATGGAGCATTCTCTGACTCCACCACCAGCTCTGCCTCTGACTTTAGCTCCACCTCTGACTTCAGCACCGCCTCCAGCTCTGCCTCTGACTTCAGCTCCGCCTCCAGCTCTGCCTCTGACTTCAGCCCCACTTCCGCCTTTGACTCTGCTTCCAGCTCCAGACCTGCTCTGCCTTCAGCTCCGCCTCCAGCTCCACACCAATCTCCGACTTCAGCTCCACCTCCAACCCTGACTTCAGCTCTACCTCTGACTCCAGCTCCACACCAGTCTCACTTCAGCTCCACCTCTGACTTCAGCCCCACACCAGCTTTGCATCTGACTCCAACTTCATCTCCGCCTCTGACTTCAGCTCCACACCAGCTCTACCTCTGACTTCATTTCTGCCTCTGACTCCAGCTCTACACCATCTCTGCCTCTTACTTCAGCCCCACTTCCGACTCCACCTCCGCCGCCAGCTCCACACCAGTTTCTGACTTCAGCTCCACCTCTGACTCCAGCTCCAAACCAGTTCTGCATCTGACTTCAACTTCAGTTCCATCTCTGACTACAGCTCCTCCTCCAACTCCAGCTCCACACCATCTCTGCCACTGATTTCAGCTCCGCCTCCAATTTCGGCACCACACCAAATCTGCCTCTGACTTCAGCTCCGCCTCTGACTTCAGCTCCGCCTACAGCTCCAGCTCCGCCACCAACGCCTTTTCCATGATGACATATTTTCTTTGGTCCCACCGGGATTTGAACTCGGGTCGCTGGGGTGAGAGTCCAGAGCACTATCCACTATACCATGAAGACTTCACTAGTGTTGCAGGGAAGGAATGTACACTATATGGTTTAATGGAGCATTCTCTGACTCCACCACCAGCTCTGCCTCTGACTTTAGCTCCACCTCTGACTTCAGCACCGCCTCCAGCTCTGCCTCTGACTTCAGCTCCGCCTCCAGCTCTGCCTCTGACTTCAACCCCACTTCCGCCTTTGACTCTGCCTCCAGCTCCAGACCTGCTCTGCCTCTGCCTTTAGCTCCGCCTCCAGCTCCACACCAGTCTCCGACTTCAGCTCCACCTCCAACCCTGACTTCAGCTCTACCTCTGACTCCAGCTCCACACCAGTCTCACTTCAGCTCCACCTCTGACTCCAGCCCCACACCAGCTTTGCATCTGACTCCAACTTCATCTCCGCCTCTGACTTCAGCTCCACACCAGCTCTACCTCTGACTTCATTTCTGCCTCTGACTCCAGCTCTACACCATCTCTGCCTCTGACTTCAGCCCCACTTCCGCCTCCAACTCCGCCGCCAGTTCCACACCAGTTTCTGACTTCAGCTCCGCCTCTGACTCCAGCTCCACACCAGTTCTGCATCTTACTTCAACTTCAGTTCCATCTCTGACTACAGCTCCTCCTCCAACTCCAACTCCACACCATCTCTGCCACTGATTTCAGCTCCGCCTCCAATTTCGGCACCACACCAAATCTGCCTCTGACTTCAGCTCCGCCTCTGACTTCAGCTCCGCCTACAGCTCCAGCTCTGTCACCAATGCCTTTTCCATGATGACATATTTTCTTTGGTCCCACCGGGATTTGAACTCGGGTCGCTGGGGTGAGAGTCCAGAGCACTATCCACTATACCATGAAGACTTCACTAGTGTTGCAGGGAAGGAATGTACACTATATGGTTTAATGGAGCATTCTCTGACTCCACCACCAGCTCTGCCTCTGACTTTAGCTCCACCTCTGACTTCAGCACCGCCTCCAGCTCTGCCTCTGACTTCAGCTCCGCCTCCAGCTCTGCCTCTGACTTCAACCCCACTTCCGCCTTTGACTCTGCCTCCAGCTCCAGACCTGCTCTGCCTCTGCCTTCAGCTCCGCCTCCAGCTCCACACCAGTCTCTGACATCAGCTCCACCTCCAACCCTGACTTCAGCTGTACCTCTGACTCCAGCTCCACACCAGTCTCACTTCAGCTCCACCTCTGACTCCAGCCCCACACCAGCTTTGCATCTGACTCCAATTTCATCTCCGCCTCTGACTCCAGCTCTTCACCATCTCTGCCTCTGACTTCAGCCCCACTTCCGCCGCCAGCTCCACACCAGTTTCTGACTTCAGCTCCACCTCTGACTCCAGCTCCACACCAGTTCTGCATCTGACTTCAACTTCAGTTCCATCTCACACTACAGCTCCTCCTCCAACTCCAGTTCCACACCATCTTTGCCACTGACTTCAGCTCCGCTTCCAATTCCGGCGCCACACCAAATCTGCCTCTGACTTCAGCTCCGCCTCTGACTTCAGCTCCGCCTACAGCTCCAGCTCCGCCACCAATGCCTTTTCCATGATAACATATTTTCTTTGGTCCCACCGGGATTTGAACTCGGGTCGCTGGGGTGAGAGTCCAGAGCACTATCCACTATACCATGAAGACTTCACTAGTGTTGCAGGGAAGGAATGTACACTATATGGTTTAATGGAGCATTCTCTGACTCCACCACCAGCTCTGCCTCTGACTTTAGCTCCACCTCTGACTTCAGCACCGCCTCCAGCTCTGCCTCTGACTTCAGCTCCGCCTCCAGCTCTGCCTCTGACTTCAACCCCACTTCCGCCTTTGACTCTGCCTCCAGCTCCAGACCTGCTCTGCCTCTGCCTTCAGCTCCGCCTCCAGCTCCACACCAGTCTCTGACATCAGCTCCACCTCCAACCCTGACTTCAGCTGTATCTCTGACTCCAGCTCCACACCAGTCTCACTTCAGCTCCACCTCTGACTCCAGCCCCACACCAGCTTTGCATCTGACTCCAATTTCATCTCCGCCTCTGACTACAGCTCCACACCAGCTCTACCTCTGACTTCATTTCTGCCTCTGACTCCAGCTCTACACCATCTCTGCCTCTGACTTCAGCCCCACTTCCGCCTCCAACTCCGCCGCCAGCTCCACACCAGTTTCTGACTTCAGCTCCACCTCTGACTCCAGCTCCACACCAGTTCTGCATCTGACTTCAACTTCAGTTCCATCTCACACTACAGCTCCTCCTCCAACTCCAGTTCCACACCATCTCTGCCACTGACTTCAGCCCCACTTCCGCCGCCAGCTCCACACCAGTTTCTGACTTCAGCCCCACTTCCGCCTCCAACTCCGCCGCCAGCTCCACACCAGTTTCTGACTTCAGCTCCACCTCTGACTCCAGCTCCACACCAGTTCTGCATCTGACTTCAACTTCAGTTCCATCTCACACTACAGCTCCTCCTCCAACTCCAGTTCCACACCATCTCTGCCACTGACTTCAGCTCCGCTTCCAATTCCGGCGCCACACCAAATCTGCCTCTGACTTCAGCTCCGCCTCTGACTTCAGCTCCGCCTACAGCTCCATCTCCGCCACCAACGCCTTTTCCATGATGATATATATTCTTTGGTCCCACCGGGATTTGAACTCGGGTCGCTGGGGTGAGAGTCCAGAGCACTATCCACTATACCATGAAGACTTCACTAGTGTTACAGGGAAGGAATGTACACTATATGGTTTAATGGAGCATTCTCTGACTCCACCACCAGCTCTGCCTCTGACTTCAGCTCCACCTCTGACTTCAGCACCGCCTCCAGCTCTGCCTCTGACTTCAGCTCCGCCTCCAGCTCTGCCTCTGACTTCAGCCCCACTTCCGCCTTTGACTCTGCTTCCAGCTCCAGACCTGCTCTGCCTTCAGCTCCGCCTCCAGCTCCACACCAATCTCCGACTTCAGCTCCACCTCCAACCCTGACTTCAGCTCTACCTCTGACTCCAGCTCCACACCAGTCTCACTTCAGCTCCACCTCTGACTCCAGCCCCACACCAGCTTTGCATCTGACTCCAACTTCATCTCCGCCTCTGACTTCAGCTCCACACCAGCTCTACCTCTGACTTCATTTCTGCCTCTGACTCCAGCTCTACACCATCTCTGCCTCTTACTTCAGCCCCACTTCCGACTCCACCTCCGCCGCCAGCTCCACACCAGTTTCTGACTTCAGCTCCACCTCTGACTCCAGCTCCAAACCAGTTCTGCATCTGACTTCAACTTCAGTTCCATCTCTGACTACAGCTCCTCCTCCAACTCCATCTCCACACCATCTCTGCCACTGATTTCAGCTCCGCCTCCAATTTCGGCACCACACCAAATCTGCCTCTGACTTCAGCTCCGCCTCTGACTTCAGCTCCGCCTACAGCTCCAGCTCCGCCACCAACGCCTTTTCCATGATGACATATTTTCTTTGGTCCCACCGGGATTTGAACTCGGGTCGCTGGGGTGAGAGTCCAGAGCACTATCCACTATACCATGAAGACTTCACTAGTGTTGCAAGGAAGGAATGTACACTATATGGTTTAATGGAGCATTCTCTGACTCCACCACCAGCTCTGCCTCTGACTTTAGCTCCACCTCTGACTTCAGCACCGCCTCCAGCTCTGCCTCTGACTTCAGCCCCACTTCCGCCTTTGACTGTGCCTCCAGCTCCAGACCTGCTCTGCCTCTGCCTTCAGCTCCGCCTCCAGCTCCACACCAGTCTCCGACTTCAGCTCCACCTCCAACCCTGACTTCAGCTCTACCTCTGACTCCAGCTCCACACCAGTTTCTGACTTCAGCTCCACCTCTGACTCCAGCCCCACACCAGCTTTGTATCTGACTCCAACTTCATCTCCGCCTCTGACTTTAGCTCCACACCAGCTCTACCTCTGACTTCATTTCTGCCTCTGACTCCACAACTTCAGTTCCATCTCTGACTACAGCTTCTCCTCCAACTCCAGCTCCACACCATCTCTGCCACTGACTTCAGCTCCGCCTTCAATCTCGGCACCACACCAAATCTGCCTCTGACTTCAGCTCCGCCTCCAGCTCTGCCTCTGACTTCAGCCCCACTTCCGCCTTTGACTGTGCCTCCAGCTCCAGACCTGCTCTGCCTCTGCCTTCAGCTCCGCCTCCCGCTCCACACCAGTCTCTGACTTCAGCTCCACCTCCAACCCTGACTTCAGCTCTACCTCTGACTCCAGCTCCACACCAGTCTCTGACTTCAGCTCCACCTCTGACTCCAACCCCACACCAGCTTTGCATCTGACTCCAACTTCATCTCCGCCTCTGACTTCAGCTCCACACCATCTCTACCTCTGACTTCATTTCTGCCTTTGACTCCAGCTCTACACCATCTCTGCCTCTGACTTCAGCCCCACTTCCGCCTCCAACTCCGCCGCCAGCTCCACACCAGTTTCTGACTTCAGCTCCGCCTCTGACTCCAGCTCCACACCAGTTCTGCATCTGACCACAACTTCAGTTTCATCTCTGACTACAGCTTCTCCTCCAACTCCAGCTCCACACCATCTCTGCCACTGACTTCAGCTCCGCCTTCAATCTCGGCACCACACCAAATCTGCCTCTGACTTCAGCTCCGCCTCTGACTTCAGCTCCGCCTACAGCTCCAGCTCCGCCACCAACGCCTTTTCCATGATGACATATTTTCTTTGGTCCCACCGGGATTTGAACTCGGGTCGCTGGGGTGAGAGTCCAGAGCACTACCCACTATACCATGAAGACTTCACTGGTGTTGCAGGGAAGGAATGTACACTATATGGTTTAATGGAGCATTCTCTGACTCCACCACCAGCTCTGGATCTGACTTGAGCTGCACCTCTGACTTCAGCACCGCGTCCAGCTCTGCCTCTGACTTCAGCTCCGCCTCCAGCTCCACACCAGTCTCTGACATCAGCTCCACCTCCAACCCTGACTTCAGCTGTACCTCTGACTCCAGCTCCACACCAGTCTCTGACTTCAGCTCCACCTCTGACTCAAGCCCCACACCAGCTTTGCATCTGACTTCAACTTCATCTCCGCCTCTGACTTCAGCTCCACACATGCTCTACCTCTGACTTCATTTCTGCCTCTGACTCCACATCTCTAGTTCCATCTCTGACTACAGCTTCTCCTCCAACTCCAGCTCCACACCATCTCTGCCACTGACTTCAGCTCCGCCTCCAATTTCGGCACCACACCAAATTTGCCTCTGACTTCAGCTCCGCCTCTGATTTCAGCTCCGCCTACAGCTCCAGCTCCGCCACCAACGCCTTTTCCATGATGACATATTTTCTTTGGTCCCACCGGGATTTGAACTCGGGTCGCTGGGGTGAGAGTCCAGAGCACTATCCACTATACCATGAAGACTTCACTAGTGTTGCAGGGAAGGAATGTACACTATATGGTTTAATGGAGCATTCTCTGACTCCACCACCAGCTCTGCCTCTGACTTCAGCTCCACCTCTGACTTCAGCACCGCCTCCAGCTCTGCCTCTGACTTCAGCTCCGCCTCCAGCTCTGCCTCTGACTTCAGCCCCACTTCCGCCTTTGACTCTGCCTCCAGCTCCAGACCTGCTCTGCCTCTGCCTCCAGCTCCACACCAGTCTTCGACTTCAGCTCCACCTCCAACCCTGACTTCAGCTCTACCTTTGACTCCAGCTCCACACCAGTCTCACTTCAGCTCCACCTCTGACTCCAGCCCCACACCAGCTTTGCATCTGACTCCAACTTCATCTCCGCCCCTGACTTCAGCTACACACCAGCTCTACCTCTGACTTCATTTCTGCCTCTGACTCCAGCTCTACACCATCTCTGCCTCTGACTTCAGCCCCACTTCCGCCTCCAACTCCGCGGCCAGCTCCACACCAGTTTCTGACTTCAGCTCCACCTCTGACTCCAGCTCCACATCAGTTCTGCATCTGACTTCAACTTCAGTTCCATCTCACACTACAGCTCCTCCTCCAACTCCAGTTCCACACCATCTCTGCCACTTACTTCAGCTCCGCTTCCAATTCCGGCGCCACACCAAATCTGCCTCTGAGTTCAGGTCCGCCTCTGACTTCAGCTCCGCCTACAGCTCCAGCTCCGCCTCCAACACCTTTTCCATGATGACATATTTTCTTTGGTCCCACCGGGATTTGAACTCGGGTCGCTGGGGTGAGAGTCCAGAGCACTATCCACTATACCATTAAGACTTCACTAGTGTTGCAGGGAAGGAATGTACACTATATGGTTTAATGGAGCATTCTCTGACTCCACCACCAACTCTGCCTCTGACTTCAGCTTCACCTCTGACTTCAGCACCGCCTCCAGCTCTGCCTCTGACTTCAGCTCCGCCTCCAGCTCTGCCTCTGACTTCAGCCCCACTTCCGCCTTTGACTCTGCCTCCAGCTCCAGACCTGCTCTGCCTCTGCCTTCAGCTCCGCCTCCAGCTCCACACCAGTCTCTGACATCAGCTCCACCTCCAACCCTGACTTCAGCTGTACCTCTGACTCCAGCTCCACACCAGTCTCTGACTTCAGCTCCACCTCTGACTTCAGCTCCACACCAGCTCTGCCTCCAACTCCAGCCCCACACCAGCTTTGCATCTGACTCCTACTTCATCTCCGCCTCTGACTTCAGCTCCACACCAGCTCTACCTCTGACTTCATTTCTGCCTCTGACTCCAGCTCTACACCATCTCTGCCTCTGACTTCAGCCGGGATTTGAACTTGGGTCGCTGGGGTGAGAGTCCAGAGCACTATCCACTATACCATGAAGACTTTACTAGTGTTGCAGGGAAGGAATGTACACTATATGGTTTAATGGAGCATTCTCTGACTCCACCACCAGCTCTGCCTCTGACTTGAGCTGCACCTCTGACTTCAGCACCGCCTCCAGCTCTGCCTCTGACTTCAGCACCTTCTCCAGCTCTGCCTCTGACTTCAGCTCCGCCTCCAGCTCTGCCTCTGCCTTCAGCTCCGCCTCCAGCTCCACACCAGTCTCTGACTTCAGCTCCACCTCCCACCCTGACTTCAGCTCTACCTCTGACTCCAGCTCCACACCAGTCTCTGACTTCAGCTCCACCTCTGACTCCAGCCCCACACCAGCTTTGCATCTGACTCCAACTTCATCTCCGCCTCTGACTTCAGTTCCACACCAGCTCTACCTATGACTTCATTTCTGCCTCTGACTCCAGCTCTACACCATCTCTGCCTCTGACTTCAGCCCCACTTCCGCCTCCAACTCCGACGCCAGCTCCACACCAGTTTCTGACTTCAGCTCCCCCTCTGACTCCAGCTCCACACCAGTTCTGCATCCGACCACAACTTCAGTTCCATCTCTGACCACAGCTTCTCCTCCAACTCAAGCTCCACACCATCTCTGCCACTGACTTCAGCTCCGCCTTCAATTTCGGCACCACACCAAATCTGCCTCTGACTTCAGCTCCGCCTCTGACTTCAGCTCCGCCTACAGCTCCAGCTCCGCCACCAACGCCTTTTCCATGATGACATATTTTCTTTGGTCCCACCGGGATTTGAACTCGGGTCGCTGGGGTGAGAGTCCAGAGCACTATCCACTATACCATGAAGACTTCACTAGTGTTACAGGGAAGGAATGTACACTATATGGTTTAATGGAGCATTCTCTGACTCCACCACCAGCTCTGCCTCTGACTTCAGCTCCACCTCTGACTTCAGCACCGCCTCCAGCTCTGCCTCTGACTTCAGCTCCGCCTCCAGCTCTGCCTCTGACTTCAGCCCCACTTCCGCCTTTGACTGTGCCTCCAGCTCCAGACCTGCTCTGCCTCTGCCTTCAGCTCCGCCTCCAGCTCCACACCAGTCTCTGACTTCAGCTCCACCTCCAACCCTGACTTCAGCTCTACCTCTGACTCCAGCTCCACACCAGTCTCTGACTTCAGCTCCACCTCTGACTCCAGCCCCACACCAGCTTTGCATCTGACTCCAACTTCATCTCCGCCTCTGACTTCAGCTCCACACCAGCTCTACCTATGACTTCATTTCTGCCTCTGACTCCAGCTCTACACCATCTCTGCCTCTGACTTCAGCCCCACTTGCGCCTCCAACTCCGACGCCGGCTCCACACCAGTTTCTGACTTCAGCTCCGCCTCTGACTCCAGCTCCACACCAGTTCTGCATCTGACCACAACTTCAGTTCCATCTCTGACAACAGCTTCTCCTCCAACTCCAGCTCCACACCATCTCTGCCACTGACTTCAGCTCCGCCTTCAATTTCGGCACCACACCAAATCTGCCTCTGACTTCAGCTCCGCCTCTGACTTCAGCTCCGCCTACAGCTCCAGCTCCGCCACCAACGCCTTTTCCATGATGACATATTTTCTTTGGTCCCACCGGGATTTGAACTCGGGTCGCTGGGGTGAGAGTCCAGAGCACTATCCACTATACCATGAAGACTTCACTAGTGTTGCAGGGAAGGAATGTACACTATATGGTTTAATGGAGCATTCTCTGACTCCACCACCAGCTCTGCCTCTGACTTCAGCTCCATCTCTGACTTCAGCACCGCCTCCAGCTCTGCCTCTGACTTCAGCTCCGCCTCCAGCTCTGCCTCTGACTTCAGCCCCACTTCCGCCTTTGACTCTGTTTCCAGCTCCAGACCTGCTCTGCCTTCAGCTCCGCCTCCAGCTCCACACCAATCTCCGACTTTAGCTCCACCTCCAACCCTGACTTCAGCTCTACCTCTGACTCCAGCTCCACACCAGTCTCACTTCAGCTCCACCTCTGACTCCAGCCCCACACCAGCTTTGCATCTGACTCCAACTTCATCTCCGCCTCTGAATTCAGCTCCACACCAGCTCTACCTCTGACTTCATTTCTGCCTCTGACTCCAGCTCTACACCATCTCTGCCTCTTACTTCAGCCCCACTTCCGCCTCCAACTCCGCCGCCAGCTCCACACCAGTTTCTGACTTCAGCTCCACCTCTGACTCCAGCTCCACACCAGTTCTGCATCTGACTTCAACTTCAGTTCCATCTCTGACTACAGCTCCTCCTCCAACTCCAACTCCACACCATCTCTGCCACTGATTTCAGCTCCGCCTCCAATTTCGGCACCACACCAAATCTGCCTCTGACTTCAGCTCCGCCTCTGACTTCAGCCCCACTTCCGCCTTTGACTGTGCCTCCAGCTCCAGACCTCCTCTGCCTCTGCCTTCAGCTCCACCTCCAGCTCCACACCAGTCTCTGACTTCAGCTCCACCTCCCACCCTGACTTCAGCTCTACCTCTGACTCCAGCTCCACACC
Source organism: Syngnathus leptorhynchus (assembly GCF_054491065.1). Taxonomy (NCBI): domain Eukaryota; kingdom Metazoa; phylum Chordata; class Actinopteri; order Syngnathiformes; family Syngnathidae; genus Syngnathus; species Syngnathus leptorhynchus. Next base: position 1,054,821 of record NW_028231998.1, read on the forward strand.
AGTCTCTGACTTCAGCTCCACCTCTGACTCCAGCCCCACACCAGCTTTGCATCTGACTCCAACTTCATCTCCGCCTCTGACTTCAGTTCCACACCAGCTCTACCTATGACTTCATTTCTGCCTCTGACTCCAGCTCTACACCATCTCTGCCTCTGACTTCAGCCCCACTTCCGCCTCCAACTCCGACGCCAGCTCCACACCAGTTTCTGACTTCAGCTCCCCCTCTGACTCCAGCTCCACACCAGTTCTGCATCCGACCACAACTTCAGTTCCATCTCTGACCACAGCTTCTCCTCCAACTCAAGCTCCACACCATCTCTGCCACTGACTTCAGCTCCGCCTTCAATTTCGGCACCACACCAAATCTGCCTCTGACTTCAGCTCCGCCTCTGACTTCAGCTCCGCCTACAGCTCCAGCTCCGCCACCAACGCCTTTTCCATGATGACATATTTTCTTTGGTCCCACCGGGATTTGAACTCGGGTCGCTGGGGTGAGAGTCCAGAGCACTATCCACTATACCATGAAGACTTCACTAGTGTTACAGGGAAGGAATGTACACTATATGGTTTAATGGAGCATTCTCTGACTCCACCACCAGCTCTGCCTCTGACTTCAGCTCCACCTCTGACTTCAGCACCGCCTCCAGCTCTGCCTCTGACTTCAGCTCCGCCTCCAGCTCTGCCTCTGACTTCAGCCCCACTTCCGCCTTTGACTGTGCCTCCAGCTCCAGACCTGCTCTGCCTCTGCCTTCAGCTCCGCCTCCAGCTCCACACCAGTCTCTGACTTCAGCTCCACCTCCAACCCTGACTTCAGCTCTACCTCTGACTCCAGCTCCACACCAGTCTCTGACTTCAGCTCCACCTCTGACTCCAGCCCCACACCAGCTTTGCATCTGACTCCAACTTCATCTCCGCCTCTGACTTCAGCTCCACACCAGCTCTACCTATGACTTCATTTCTGCCTCTGACTCCAGCTCTACACCATCTCTGCCTCTGACTTCAGCCCCACTTCCGCCTCCAACTCCGACGCCGGCTCCACACCAGTTTCTGACTTCAGCTCCGCCTCTGACTCCAGCTCCACACCAGTTCTGCATCTGACCACAACTTCAGTTCCATCTCTGACAACAGCTTCTCCTCCAACTCCAGCTCCACACCATCTCTGCCACTGACTTCAGCTCCGCCTTCAATTTCGGCACCACACCAAATCTGCCTCTGACTTCAGCTCCGCCTCTGACTTCAGCTCCGCCTACAGCTCCAGCTCCGCCACCAACGCCTTTTCCATGATGACATATTTTCTTTGGTCCCACCGGGATTTGAACTCGGGTCGCTGGGGTGAGAGTCCAGAGCACTATCCACTATACCATGAAGACTTCACTAGTGTTACAGGGAAGGAATGTACACTATATGGTTTAATGGAGCATTCTCTGACTCCACCACCAGCTCTGCCTCTGACTTCAGCTCCACCTCTGACTTCAGCACCGCCTCCAGCTCTGCCTCTGACTTCAGCTCCGCCTCCAGCTCTGCCTCTGACTTCAGCCCCACTTCCGCCCTTGACTCTGCCTCCAGCTCCAGACCTGCTCTGCCTCTGCCTTCAGCTCCGCCTCCAGCTCCACACCAGTCTCTGACTTCAGCTCCACCTCCAACCCTGACTTCAGCTCTACCTCTGACTCCAGCTCCACACCAGTCTCTGACTTCAGCTCCACCTCTGACTCCAGCCCCACACCAGCTTTGCATCTGACTCCAACTTCATCTCCGCCTCTGACTTCAGCTCCACACCAGCTCTACCTATGACTTCATTTCTGCCTCTGACTCCAGCTCTACACCATCTCTGCCTCTGACTTCAGCCCCACTTCCGCCTCCAACTCCGACGCCGGCTCCACACCAGTTTCTGACTTCAGCTCCACCTCTGACTCCAGCTCCACACCAGTTCTGCATCTGACCACAACTTCAGTTCCATCTCTGACAACAGCTTCTCCTCCAACTCCAGCTCCACACCATTTCTGCCACTGACTTCAGCTCCGCCTTCAATTTCGGCACCACACCAAATCTGCCTCTGACTTCAGCTCCGCCTCTGACTTCAGCTCCGCCTACAGCTCCAGCTCCGCCACCAACGCCTTTTCCATGATGACATATTTTCTTTGGTCCCACCGGGATTTGAACTCGGGTCGCTGGGGTGAGAGTCCAGAGCACTATCCACTATACCATGAAGACTTCACTAGTGTTGCAGGGAAGGAATGTACACTATATGGTTTAATGGAGCATTCTCTGACTCCACCACCAGCTCTGCCACTGACTTCAGCTCCACCTCTGACTTCAGCACCGCCTCCAGCTCTGCCTCTGACTTCAGCTCCGCCTCCAGCTCTGCCTCTGACTTCAGCCCCACTTCCGCCTTTGACTCTGCCTCCAGCTCCAGACCTGCTCTGCCTCTGCCTTCAGCTCCGCCTCCAGCTCCACACCAGTGTCCGACTTCAGCTCCACCTCCAACCCTGACTTCAGCTCTACCTCTGACTCCAGCTCCACACCAGTCTCACTTCAGCTCCACCTCTGACTCCAGCCCCACACCATCTTTACATCTGACTCCAATTTCATCTCCGCCTCTGACTTCAGCTCCACACCAGCTCTACCTCTGACTTCATTTCTGCCTCTGACTCCAGCTCTACACCATCTCTGCCTCTGACTTCAGCCGGGATTTGAACTCGGGTCGCTGGGGTGAGAGTCCAGAGCACTATCCACTATACCATGAAGACTTCACTAGTGTTACAGGGAAGGAATGTACACTATATGGTTTAATGGAGCATTCTCTGACTCCACCACCAGCTCTGCCTCTGACTTCAGCTCCATCTCTGACTTCAGCACCGCCTCCAGCTCTGCCTCTGACTTCAGCTCCGCCTCCAGCTCTGCCTCTGACTTCAGCCCCACTTCCGCCTTTGACTGTGCCTCCAGCTCCAGACCTGCTCTGCCTCTGCCTTCAGCTCCGCCTCCAGCTCCACACCAGTCTCTGACTTCAGCTCCACCTCCAACCCTGACTTCAGCTCTACCTCTGACTCCAGCTCCACACCAGTCTCTGACTTCAGCTCCACCTCTGGCTCCAGCCCCACACCAGCTTTGCATCTGACTCCAACTTCATCTCCGCTTCTGACTTCAGTTCCACACCAGCTCTACCTATGACTTCATTTCTGCCTCTGACTCCAGCTCTACACCATCTCTGCCTCTGACTTCAGCGCCACTTCCGCCTCCAACTCCGACGCCAGCTCCACACCAGTTTCTGACTTCAGCTCCGCCTCTGACTCCAGCTCCACACCAGTTCTGCATCTGACCACAACTTCAGTTCCATCTCTGACAACAGCTTCTCCTCCAACTTCAGCTCCACACCATCTCTGCCACTGACTTCAGCTCCGCCTTCAATTTCGGCACCACACCAAATCTGCCTCTGACTTCAGCTCCGCCTCTGACTTCAGCTCCGCCTACAGCTCCAGCTCCGCCACCAACGCCTTTTCCATGATGACATATTTTCTTTGGTCCCACCGGGATTTGAACTCGGGTCGCTGGGGTGAGAGTCCAGAGCACTATCCACTATACCATGAAGACTTCACTAGTGTTGCAGGGAAGGAATGTACACTATATGGTTTAATGGAGCATTCTCTGACTCCACCACCAGCTCTGCCTCTGACTTCAGCTCCACCTCTGACTTCAGCACCGCCTCCAGCTCTGCCTCTGACTTCAGCTCCGCCTCCAGCTCTGCCTCTGACTTCAGCCCCACTTCCGCCTTTGACTCTGCCTCCAGCTCCAGACCTGCTCTGCCTCTGCCTTCAGCTCCGCCTCCAGCTCCACACCAGTGTCCGACTTCAGCTCCACCTCCAACCCTGACTTCAGCTCTACCTCTGACTCCAGCTCCACACCAGTCTCACTTCAGCTCCACCTCTGACTCCAGCCCCACACCATCTTTGCATCTGACTCCAATTTCATCTCCGCCTCTGACTTCAGCTCCACACCAGCTCTACCTCTGACTTCATTTCTGCCTCTGACTCCAGCTCTACACCATCTCTGCCTCTGACTTCAGCCGGGATTTGAACTCGGGTAGCTGGGGTGAGAGTCCAGAGCACTATCCACTATACCATGAAGACTTTACTAGTGTTGCAGGGAAGGAATGTACACTATATGGTTTAATGGAGCATTCTCTGACTCCACCACCAGCTCTGCCTCTGACTTCAGCTCCACCTCTGACTTCAGCACCGCCTCCAGCTCTGCCTCTGACTTCAGCTCCGCCTCCAGCTGTGCCTCTGACTTCAGCCCCACTTCCGCCTTTGACTGTGCCTCCAGCTCCAGACCTGCTCTGCCTCTGCCTTCAGCTCCGCCTCCAGCTCCACACCAGTCTCTGACTTCAGCTCCACCTCCAACCCTGACTTCAGCTCTACCTCTGACTCCAGCTCCACACCAGTCTCTGACTTCAGCTCCACCTCTGACTCCAGCCCCACACCAGCTTTGCATCTGACTCCAACTTCATCTCCGCCTCTGACTTCAGTTCCACTCGAGCTCTACCTATGACTTCATTTCTGCCTCTGACTCCAGCTCTACACCATCTCTGCCTCTGACTTCAGCCCCACTTCCGCCTCCAACTCCGACGCCGGCTCCACACCAGTTTCTGACTTCAGCTCCGCCTCTGACTCCAGCTCCACACCAGTTCTGCATCTGACCACAACTTCAGTTCCATCTCTGACAACAGCTTCTCCTCCAACTCCAGCTCCACACCATCTCTGCCACTGACTTCATCTCCGCCTTCAATTTCGGCACCACACCAAATCTGCCTCTGACTTCAGCTCCGCCTCTGACTTCAGCTCCGCCTACAGCTCCAGCTCCGCCACCAACGCCTTTTCCATGATGACATATTTTCTTTGGTCCCACCGGGATTTGAACTCGGGTCGCTGGGGTGAGAGTCCAGAGCACTATCCACTATACCATGAAGACTTCACTAGTGTTGCAGGGAAGGAATGTACACTATATGGTTTAATGGAGCATTCTCTGACTCCATCACCAGCTCTGCCTCTGACTTCAGCTCCACCTCTGACTTCAGCACCGCCTCCAGCTCTGCCTCTGACTTCAGCTCCGCCTCCAGCTCTGCCTCTGACTTCAGCCCCACTTCCGCCTTTGACTCTGCCTCCAGCTCCAGACCTGCTCTGCCTCTGCCTTCAGCTCCGCCTCCAGCTCCACACCAGTGTCCGACTTCAGCTCCACCTCCAACCCTGACTTCAGCTCTACCTCTGACTCCAGCTCCACACCAGTCTCACTTCAGCTCCACCTCTGACTCCAGCCCCACACCATCTTTGCATCTGACTCCAATTTCATCTCCGCCTCTGACTTCAGCTCCACACCAGCTCTACCTCTGACTTCATTTCTGCCTCTGACTCCAGCTCTACACCATCTCTGCCTCTGACTTCAGCCGGGATTTGAACTCGGGTCGCTGGGGTGAGAGTCCAGAGCACTATCCACTATACCATGAAGACTTTACTAGTGTTGCAGGGAAGGAATGTACACTATATGGTTTAATGGAGCATTCTCTGACTCCACCACCAGCTCTGCCTCTGACTTCAGCTCCACCTCTGACTTCAGCACCGCCTCCAGCTCTGCCTCTGACTTCAGCTCCGCCTCCAGCTCTGCCTCTGACTTCAGCCCCACTTCCGCCTTTGACTGTGCCTCCAGCTCCAGACCTGCTCTGCCTCTGCCTTCAGCTCCGCCTCCAGCTCCACACCAGTCTCTGACTTCAGCTCCACCTCCAACCCTGACTTCAGCTCTACCTCTGACTCCAGCTCCACACCAGTCTCTGACTTCAGCTCCACCTCTGACTCCAGCCCCACACCAGCTTTGCATCTGACTCCAACTTCATCTCCGCCTCTGACTTCAGTTCCACACCAGCTCTACCTATGACTTCATTTCTGCCTCTGACTCCAGCTCTACACCATCTCTGCCTCTGACTTCAGCCCCACTTCCGCCTCCAACTCCGACGCCGGCTCCACACCAGTTTCTGACTTCAGCTCCGCCTCTGACTCCAGCTCCACACCAGTTCTGCATCTGACCACAACTTCAGTTCCATCTCTGACAACAGCTTCTCCTCCAACTCCAGCTCCACACCATCTCTGCCACTGACTTCAGCTCCGCCTTCAATTTCGGCACCACACCAAATCTGCCTCTGACTTCAGCTCCGCCTCTGACTTCAGCTCCGCCTACAGCTCCAGCTCCGCCACCAACGCCTTTTCCATGATGACATATTTTCTTTGGTCCCACCGGGATTTGAACTCGGGTCGCTGGGGTGAGAGTCCAGAGCACTACCCACTATACCATGAAGACTTCACTAGTGTTGCAGGGAAGGAATGTACACTATATGGTTTAATGGAGCATTCTCTGACTCCACCACCAGCTCTGCCACTGACTTCAGCTCCACCTCTGACTTCAGCACCGCCTCCAGCTCTGCCTCTGACTTCAGCTCCGCCTCCAGCTCTGCCTCTGACTTCAGCCCCACTTCCGCCTTTGACTCTGCCTCCAGCTCCAGACCTGCTCTGCCTCTGCCTTCAGCTCCGCCTCCAGCTCCACACCAGTGTCCGACTTCAGCTCCACCTCCAACCCTGACTTCAGCTCTACCTCTGACTCCAGCTCCACACCAGTCTCACTTCAGCTCCACCTCTGACTCCAGCCCCACACCATCTTTACATCTGACTCCAATTTCATCTCCGCCTCTGACTTCAGCTCCACACCAGCTCTACCTCTGACTTCATTTCTGCCTCTGACTCCAGCTCTACACCATCTCTGCCTCTGACTTCAGCCGGGATTTGAACTCGGGTCGCTGGGGTGAGAGTCCAGAGCACTATCCACTATACCATGAAGACTTTACTAGTGTTGCAGGGAAGGAATGTACACTATATGGTTTAATGGAGCATTCTCTGACTCCACCACCAGCTCTGCCTCTGACTTCAGCTCCACCTCTGACTTCAGCACCGCCTCCAGCTCTGCCTCTGACTTCAGCTCCGCCTCCAGCTCTGCCTCTGACTTCAGCCCCACTTCCGCCTTTGACTGTGCCTCCAGCTCCAGACCTGCTCTGCCTCTGCCTTCAGCTCCGCCTCCAGCTCCACACCAGTCTCTGACTTCAGCTCCACCTCCAACCCTGACTTCAGCTCTACCTCTGACTCCAGCTCCACACCAGTCTCTGACTTCAGCTCCACCTCTGACTCCAGCCCCACACCAGCTTTGCATCTGACTCCAACTTCATCTCCGCCTCTGACTACAGTTCCACATCAGCTCTACTTATGACTTCATTTCTGCCTCTGACTCCAGCTCTACACCATCTCTGCCTCTGACTTCAGCCCCACTTCCGCCTCCAACTCCGACACCTCCACACCAGTTTCTGACTTCAGCTCCGCCTCTGACTCCAGCTCCACACCAGTTCTGCATCTGACCACAACTTCAGTTCCATCTCTGACTACAGCTTCTCCTCCAACTCCAGCGCCACACCATCTCTGCCACTGACTTCAGCTCCGCCTTCAATTTCGGCACCACACCAAATCTGCCTCTGACTTCAGCTCCGCCTCTGACTTCACCTCCGCCTACAGCTCCAGCTCCGCCACCAACGCCTTTTCCATGATGATATATATTCTTTGGTCCCACCGGGATTTGAACTCGGGTCGCTGGGGTGAGAGTCCAGAGCACTATCCACTATACCATGAAGACTTCACTAGTGTTACAGGGAAGGAATGTACACTATATGGTTTAATGGAGCATTCTCTGACTCCACCACCAGCTCTGCCTCTGACTTCAGCTCCACCTCTGACTTCAGCACCGCCTCCAGCTCTGCCTCTGACTTCAGCTCCGCCTCCAGCTCTGCCTCTGACTTCAGCCCCACTTCCGCCTTTCACTCTGCCTCCAGCTCCAGACCTGCTCTGCCTCTGCCTTCAGCTCCGCCTCCAGCTCCACACCAGTCTCTGACTTCAGCTCCACCTCCAACCCTGACTTCAGCTCTACCTCTGACTCCAGCTCCACACCAGTCTCTGACTTCAGCTCCACCTCTGACTCCAGCCCCACACCAGCTTTGCATCTGACTCCAACTTCATCTCCGCCTCTGACTTCAGTTCCACACCAGCTCTACCTATGACTTCATTTCTGCCTCTGACTCCAGCTCTACACCATCTCTGCCTCTGACTTCAGCCCCACTTCCGCCTCCAACTCCGACGCCAGCTCCACACCAGTTTCTGACTTCAGCTCCCCCTCTGACTCCAGCTCCACACCAGTTCTGCATCTGACCACAACTTCAGTTCCATCTCTGACCACAGCTTCTCCTCCAACTCCAGCTCCACACCATCTCTGCCACTGACTTCAGCTCCGCCTTCAATTTCGGCACCACACCAAATCTGCCTCTGACTTCAGCTCCGCCTCTGACTTCAGCTCCGCCTACAGCTCCAGCTCCGCCACCAACGCCTTTTCCATGATGACATATTTTCTTTGGTCCCACCGGGATTTGAACTCGGGTCGCTGGGGTGAGAGTCCAGAGCACTATCCACTATACCATGAAGACTTCACTAGTGTTGCAGGGAAGGAATGTACACTATATGGTTTAATGGAGCATTCTCTGACTCCACCACCAGCTCTGCCTCTGACTTCAGCTCCACCTCTGACTTCAGCACCGCCTCCAGCTCTGCCTCTGACTTCAGCTCCGCCTCCAGCTCTGCCTCTGACTTCAGCCCCAATTCCGCCTTTGACTCTGCCTCCAGCTCCAGACCTGCTCTGCCTCTGCCTTCAGCTCCGCCTCCAGCTCCACACCAGTCTCTGACTTCAGCTCCACCTCCAACCCTGACTTCAGCTCTACCTCTGACTCCAGCTCCACACCAGTCTCTGACTTCAGCTCCACCTCTGACTCCAGCCCCACACCAGCTTTGCATCTGACTCCAACTTCATCTCCGCCTCTGACTTCAGTTCCACACCAGCTCTACCTATGACTTCATTTCTGCCTCTGACTCCAGCTCTACACCATCTCTGCCTCTGACTTCAGCCCCACTTCCGCCTCCAACTCCGACGCCAGCTCCACACCAGTTTCTGACTTCAGCTACGCCTCTGACTCCAGCTCCACACCAGTTCTGCATCTGACCACAACTTCAGTTCCATCTCTGACAACAGCTTCTCCTCCAACTTCAGCTCCACACCATCTCTGCCACTGACTTCAGCTCCGCCTTCAATTTCGGCACCACACCAAATCTGCCTCTGACTTCAGCTCCGCCTCTGACTTCAGCTCCGCCTACAGCTCCAGCTCCGCCACCAACGCCTTTTCCATGATGACATATTTTCTTTGGTCCCACCGGGATTTGAACTCGGGTCGCTGGGGTGAGAGTCCAGAGCACTATCCACTATACCATGAAGACTTCACTAGTGTTGCAGGGAAGGAATGTACACTATATGGTTTAATGGAGCATTCTCTGACTCCACCACCAGCTCTGCCTCTGACTTCAGCTCCACCTCTGACTTCAGCACCGCCTCCAGCTCTGCCTCTGACTTCAGCTCCGCCTCCAGCTCTGCCTCTGACTTCAGCCCCACTTCCGCCTTTGACTCTGCCTCCAGCTCCAGACCTGCTCTGCCTCTGCCTTCAGCTCCGCCTCCAGCTCCACACCAGTGTCCGACTTCAGCTCCACCTCCAACCCTGACTTCAGCTCTACCTCTGACTCCAGCTCCACACCAGTCTCACTTCAGCTCCACCTCTGACTCCAGCCCCACACCATCTTTGCATCTGACTCCAATTTCATCTCCGCCTCTGACTTCAGCTCCACACCAGCTCTACCTCTGACTTCATTTCTGCCTCTGACTCCAGCTCTACACCATCTCTGCCTCTGACTTCAGCCGGGATTTGAACTCGGGTAGCTGGGGTGAGAGTCCAGAGCACTATCCACTATACCATGAAGACTTTACTAGTGTTGCAGGGAAGGAATGTACACTATATGGTTTAATGGAGCATTCTCTGACTCCACCACCAGCTCTGCCTCTGACTTCAGCTCCACCTCTGACTTCAGCACCGCCTCCAGCTCTGCCTCTGACTTCAGCTCCGCCTCTGACTTCAGCCCCACTTCCGCCTTTGACTGTGCCTCCAGCTCCAGACCTCCTCTGCCTCTGCCTTCAGCTCCGCCTCCAGCTCCACACCAGTCTCTGACTTCAGCTCCACCTCCAACCCTGACTTCAGCTCTACCTCTGACTCCAGCTCCACACCAGTCTCTGACTTCAGCTCCACCTCTGACTCCAGCCCCACACCAGCTTTGCATCTGACTCCAATTTCATCTCCGCCTCTGACTTCAGCTCCACACCAGCTCTACCTATGACTTCATTTCTGCCTCTGACTCCAGCTCTACACCATCTCTGCCTCTGACTTCAGCCCCACTTGCGCCTCCAACTCCGACGCCAGCTCCACACCAGTTTCTGACTTCAGCTCCGCCTCTGACTCCAGCTCCACACCAGTTCTGCATCTGACCACAACTTCAGTTCCATCTCTGACCACAGCTTCTCCTCCAACTCCAGCGCCACACCATCTCTGCCACTGACTTCAGCTCCGCCTTCAATTTCGGCACCACACCAAATCTGCCTCTGACTTCAGCTCCGCCTCTGACTTCAGCTCCGCCTACAGCTCCAGCTCCGCCACCAACGCCTTTTCCATGATGATATATATTCTTTGGTCCCACCGGGATTTGAACTCGGGTCGCTGGGGTGAGAGTCCAGAGCACTATCCACTATACCATGAAGACTTCACTAGTGTTACAGGGAAGGAATGTACACTATATGGTTTAATGGAGCATTCTCTGACTCCACCACCAGCTCTGCCTCTGACTTCAGCTCCACCTCTGACTTCAGCACCGCCTCCAGCTCTGCCTCTGACTTCAGCTCCGCCTCCAGCTCTGCCTCTGACTTCAGCCCCACTTCCGCCTTTGACTCTGCCTCCAGCTCCAGACCTGCTCTGCCTCTGCCTTCAGCTCCGCCTTCAGCTCCACACCAGTCTCCGACTTCAGCTCCACCTCCAACCCTGACTTCAGCTCTACCTCTGACTCCAGCTCCACACCAGTCTCACTTCAGCTCCACCTCTGACTCCAGCCCCACACCATCTTTGCATCTGACTCCAATTTCATCTCCGCCTCTGACTTCAGCTCCACACCAGCTCTACCTCTGACTTCATTTCTGCCTCTGACTCCAGCTCTACACCATCTCTGCCTCTGACTTCAGCCGGGATTTGAACTCGGGTCGCTGGGGTGAGAGTCCAGAGCACTATCCACTATACCATGAAGACTTTACTAGTGTTGCAGGGAAGGAATGTACACTATATGGTTTAATGGAGCATTCTCTGACTCCACCACCAGCTCTGCCTCTGACTTCAGCTCCACCTCTGACTTCAGCTCCGCCTCCAGCTCTGCCTCTGACTTCAGCTCCGCCTCCAGCTCTGCCTCTGACTTCAGCCCCACTTCCGCCTTTGACTCTGCCTCCAGCTCCAGACCTGCTCTGCCTCTGCCTTCAGCTCCGCCTCCAGCTCCACACCAGTCTCTGACTTCAGCTCCACCTCCAACCCTGACTTCAGCTCTACCTCTGACTCCAGCTCCACACCAGTCTCACTTCAGCTCCACCTCTGACTCCAGCCCCACACCATCTTTGCATCTGACTCCAACTTCATCTCCGCCTCTGACTTCAGCTCCACACCAGCTCTACCTCTGACTTCATTTCTGCCTCTGACTCCAGCTCTACACCATCTCTGCCTCTGACTTCAGCCCCACTTCCGCCTCCAACTCCGCCGCCAGCTCCACACCAGTTTCTGACTTCAGCTCCACCTCTGACTCCAGCTCCACCTTCAGTTCCATCTCACACTACAGCTCCTCCTCCAACTCCAGTTCCACACCATCTCTGCCACTGACTTCAGCTCCGCTTCCAATTCCGGCGCCACACCAAATCTGCCTCTGACTTCAGGTCCGCCTCTGACTTCAGCTCCGCCTACAGCTCCAGCTCCGCCTCCAACACCTTTTCCATGATGATATATTTTCTTTGGTCCCACCGGGATTTGAACTCGGGTCGCTGGGGTGCGAGTCCAGAGCACTATCCACTATACCATTAAGACTTCACTAGTGTTGCAGGGAAGGAATGTACACTATATGGTTTAATGGAGCATTCTCTGACTCCACTACCAGATCTGACTCTGACTTCAGCTCCACCTCTGACTTCAGCACCGCCTCCAGCTCTGCCTCTGACTTCAGCTCCGCCTCCAGCTCTGCCTCTGACTTCAGCCCCACTTCCGCCTTTGACTCTGCCTCCAGCTCCAGACCTGCTCTGCCTCTGCCTTCAGCTCCGCCTCCAGCTCCACACCAGTCTCTGACATCAGCTCCACCTCCAACCCTGACTTCAGCTGTACCTCTGACTCCAGCTCCACACCAGTCTCTGACTTCAGCTCCACCTCTGACTTCAGCTCCACACCAGCTCTGCCTCCAACTCCAGCCCCACACCAGCTTTGCATCTGACTCCTACTTCATCTTCGCCTCTTACTTCAGCTCCACACCAGCTCTACCTCTGACTTCATTTCTGCCTCTGACTCCAGCTCTACACCATCTCTGCCTCTGACTTCAGCCGGGATTTGAACTCGGGTCGCTGGGGTGAGAGTCCAGAGCACTATCCACTATACCATGAAGACTTTACTAGTGTTGCAGGGAAGGAATGTACACTATATGGTTTAATGGAGCATTCTCTGACTCCACCACCAGCTCTGCCTCTGACTTCAGCTCCACCTCTGACTTCAGCACCGCCTCCAGCTCTGCCTCTGACTTCAGCTCCGCCTCCAGCTCTGCCTCTGACTTCAGCCCCACTTCCGCCTTTGACTCTGCCTCCAGCTCCAGACCTGCTCTGCCTCTGCCTTCAGCTCCGCCTCCAGCTCCACACCAGTCTCTGACTTCAGCTCCACCTCCAACCCTGACTTCAGCTCTACCTCTGACTCCAGCTCCACACCAGTCTCACTTCAGCTCCACCTCTGACTCCAGCCCCACACCATCTTTGCATCTGACTCCAATTTCATCTCCGCCTCTGATTTCAGCTCCACACCAGCTCTACCTCTGACTTCATTTCTGCCTCTGACTCCAGCTCTACACCATCTCTGCCTCTGACTTCAGCCGGGATTTGAACTCGGGTCGCTGGGGTGAGAGTCCAGAGCACTATCCACTATACCATGAAGACTTTACTAGTGTTGCAGGGAAGGAATGTACACTATATGGTTTAATGGAGCATTCTCTGACTCCACCACCAGCTATGCCTCTGACTTTAGCTCCACCTCTGACTTCAGCACCGCCTCCAGCTCTGCCTCTGACTTCAGCTCCGCCTCCAGCTCTGCCTCTGACTTCAGCCCCACTTCCGCCTTTGACTGTGCCTCCAGCTCCAGACCTGCTCTGCCTCTGCCTTCAGCTCCGCCTCCAGCTCCACACCAGTCTTTGACTTCAGCTCCACCTCCAACCCTGACTTCAGCTCTACCTCTGACTCCAGCTCCACACCAGTCTCTGACTTCAGCTCCACCTCTGACTCCAGCCCCACACCAGCTTTGCATCTGACTCCAACTTCATCTCCGCCTCTGACTTCAGCTCCACACCAGCTCTACCTCTGACTTCATTTCTGCCTCTGACTCCAGCTCTACACCATCTCTGCCTCTGACTTCAGCCCCACTTCCGCCTCCAACTCCGCCGCCAGCTCCACACCAGTTTCTGACTTCAGCTCCGCCTCTGACTCCAGCTCCACACCAGTTCTGCATCTGACCACAACTTCAGTTTCATCTCTGACTACAGCTTCTCCTCCAACTCCAGCTCCACACCATCTCTGCCACTGACTTCAGCTCCGCCTCCAATTTTGGCACCACACCAAATCTGCCTCTGACTTCAGCTCCGCCTCTGACTTCAGCTCCGCCTACAGCTCCAGCTCCGCCACCAACGCCTTTTCCATGATGACATATTTTCTTTGGTCCCACCAGGATTTGAACTCGGGTCGCTGGGGTGAGAGTCCAGAGCACTATCCACTATACCATGAAGACTTCACTTGTGTTGCAGGGAAAGAATGTACACTCTATGGTTTGATGGAGCATTCTCTGACTCCACCACCAGCTCTGCCTCTGACTTCCGCCTCCAACTCCGCCGTCAGCTCCACACCAGTTTCTGACTTCAGCTCCGCCGCTGACTCCAAATCCACACCAGTTCTGCATCTGACCACAACTTCAGTTCCATCTCTGACTACAGCTTCTCCTCCAACTCCAGCTCCACACCATCTCTGCCACTGACTTCAGCTCCGCCTTCAATTTCGGCACCACACCAAATCTGCCTCTGACTTCAGCTCCGCCTCTGACTTCAGCTCCGCCTACAGCTCCAGCTCCGCCACCAACGCCTTTTCCATGATGACATATTTTCTTTGGTCCCACCGGGATTTGAACTCGGGTCGCTGGGGTGAGAGTCCAGAGCACTATCCACTATACCATGAAGACTTCACTAGTGTTGCAGGGAAGGAATGTACACTATATGGTTTAATGGAGCATTCTCTGACTCCACCACCAGCTCTGCCTCTGACTTCAGCTCCACCTCTGACTTCAGCACCGCCTCCAGCTCTGCCTCTGACTTCAGCTCCGCCTCCAGCTCTGCCTCTGACTTCAGCCCCACTTCCGCCTTTGACTGTGCCTCCAGCTCCAGACCTGCTCTGCCTCTGCCTTCAGCTCCGCCTCCAGCTCCACACCAGTCTCTGACTTCAGCTCCACCTCTAACCCTGACTTCAGCTCTGCCTTTGACTCCAGCTCCACACCAGTCTCTGACTTCAGCTCCACCTCTGACTTCAGCTCCACACCAGCTCTGCCTCCAACTCCAGCTCTAGCCCCACACCAGCTTTGCATCTGACTCCAACTTCATCTCCGCCTCTGACTTCAGCTCCACACCAGCTCTACCTCTGACTTCATTTCTGCCTCTGACTCCAGCTCTACACCATCTCTGCCTCTGACTTCAGCCGGGATTTGAACTCGGGTCGCTGGGGTGAGAGTCCAGAGCACTATCCACTATACCATGAAGACTTCACTAGTGTTGCAGGGAAGGAATGTACACTATATGGTTTAATGCAGCATTCTCTGACTCCACCACCAGCTCTGCCTCTGACTTGAGCTGCACCTCTGACTTCAGCCCCACTTCCGCCTTTGACTGTGCCTCCAGCTTCAGACCTGCTCTGCCTCTGCCTTCAGCTCCGCCTCCAGCTCTGCCTCTGACTTCAGCTCCACACCAGCTCTGCCTCCAACTCCAGCCCCACACCAGCTTTGCATCTGACTCCTACTTCATCTCCGCCTCTGACTTCAGTTCCACACCAGCTCTACCTATGACTTCATTTCTGCCTCTGACTCCAGCTCTACACCATCTCTGCCTCTGACTTCAGCCGGGATTTGAACTTGGGTCGCTGGGGTGAGAGTCCAGAGCACTATCCACTATACCATGAAGACTTCACTAGTGTTGCAGGGAAGGAATGTACACTATATGGTTTAATGGAGCATTCTCTGACTCCACCACCAGCTCTGCCTCTGACTTGAGCTGCACCTCTGACTTCAGCACCGCCTCCAGCTCTGCCTCTGACTTCAGCACCGCCTCCAGCTCTGCCTCTGACTTCAGTTCCGCCTCCAGCTCTGCCTCTGCTTCCAGCTCCAGACCTGCTCTGCCTTCAGCTCCGCCTCCAGCTCCACACCAATCTCCGACTTCAGCTCCACCTCCAACCCTGACTTTAGCTCTACCTCTGACTCCAGCTCCACACCAGTCTCACTTCAGCTCCACCTCTGACTCCAGCCCCACACCAGCTTTGCATCTGACTCCAACTTCATCTCCGCCTCTGACTTCAGCTCCACACCAGCTCTACCTCTGACTTCATTTCTGCCTCTGACTCCAGCTCTACACCATCTCTGCCTCTTACTTCAGCCCCACTTCCGCCTCCAACTCCGCCGCCAGCTCCACACCAGTTTCTGACTTTAGCTCCACCTCTGACTCCAGGTCCACACCAGTTCTGCATCTGACTTCAACTTCAGTTCCATCTCTGACTACAGCTCCTCCTCCAACTCCACACCATCTCTGCCACTGATTTCAGCTCCGCCTCCAATTTCGGCACCACACCAAATCTGCCTCTGACTTCAGCTCCACCTCTGACTTCAGCTCCGCCTACAGCTCCAGCTCCGCAACCAATGCCTTTTCCATGATAACATATTTTCTTTGGTCCCACCGGGATTTGAACTCGGGTCGCTGGGGTGAGAGTCCAGAGCACTATCCACTATACCATGAAGACTTCACTAGTGTTGCAGGGAAGGAATGTACACTATATGGTTTAATGGAGCATTCTCTGACTCCACCACCAGCTCTGCCTCTGACTTTAGCTCCACCTCTGACTTCAGCACCGCCTCCAGCTCTGCCTCTGACTTCAGCTCCGCCTCCAGCTCTGCCTCTGACTTCAACCCCACTTCCGCCTTTGACTCTGCCTCCAGCTCCAGACCTGCTCTGCCTCTGCCTTCAGCTCTGCCTCCAGCTCCACACCAGTCTCCGACTTCAGCTCCACCTCCAACCCTGACTTCAGCTCTACCTCGGACTCCAGCTCCACACCAGTCTCACTTCAGCTCCACCTCTGACTCCAGCCCCACACCAGCTTTGCATCTGACTCCAACTTCATCTCCGCCTCTGACTTCAGCTCCACACCAGCTCTACCTCTGACTTCATTTCTGCCTCTGACTCCAGCTCTACACCATCTCTGCCTCTGACTTCAGCCCCACTTCCGCCTCCAACTCCGCCGCCAGCTCCACACCAGTTTCTGACTTCAGCTCCACCTCTGACTCCAGCTCCACACCAGTTCTGCATCTGACTTCAACTTCAGTTCCACCTCACACTACAGCTCCTCCTCCAACTCCAGTTCCACACCATCTCTGCCACTGACTTCAGCTCCGCTTCCAATTCCGGCGCCACACCAAATCTGCCTCTGACTTCAGGTCCGCCTACAGTTCCAGCTCCGCCTCCAACACCTTTTCCATGATGACATATTTTCTTTGGTCCCACCGGGATTTGAACTCGGGTAAGCTGGGGTGAGAGTCCAGAGCACTATCCACTATACCATTAAGACTTCACTAGTGTTGCAGGGAAGGAATGTACACTATATGGTTTAATGGAGCATTCTCTGACTCCACCACCAGCTCTGCCTCTGACTTCAGCTCCACCTCTGACTCCAGCTCCACTCACTAGTGTTGCAGGGAAGGAATGTACACTATATGGTTTAATGGAGCATTCTCTGACTCCACCACCAGCTCTGCCTCTGACTTCAGCTCCACCTCTGACTCCAGCTCCACACCAGTCTCTGACTTCAGCTCCACCTCTGACTCCAGCCCCACACCAGCTTTGCATCTGACTCCAACTTCATCTCCGCCTCTGACTTCAGCTCCACACCAGCTCTACCTCTGACTTCATTTCTGCCTCTGACTCCACAACTTCAGTTCCATCTCTGACTACAGCTTCTCCTCCAACTCCAGCTCCACACCATCTCTGCCACTGACTTCAGCTCCGCCTCCAATTTCGGCACCACACCAAATCTGCCTCTGACTTCAGCTCCGCCTCTGACTTCAGCTCCGCCTACAGCTCCAGCTCCGCCACCAACGCCTTTTCCATGATGACATATTTTCTTTGGTCCCACCGGGATTTGAACTCGGGTCGCTGGGGTGAGAGTCCAGAGCACTATCCACTATACCATGAAGACTTCACTAGTGTTGCAGGGAAGGAATGTACACTATATGGTTTAATGGAGCATTCTCTGACTCCACCACCAGCTCTGCCTCTGACTTCAGCTCCACCTCTGACTTCAGCACCGCCTCCAGCTCTGCCTCTGACTTCAGCTCCGCCTCCAGCTCTGCCTCTGACTTCAGCTCCGCCTCCAGCTCTGCCTCTGACTTCAGCCCCACTTCCGCCTTTGACTCTGCCTCCAGCTCCAGACCTGCTCTGCCTCTGCCTTCAGCTCCGCCTCCAGCTCCACACCAGTGTCCGACTTCAGCTCCACCTCCAACCCTGACTTCAGCTCTACCTCTGACTCCAGCTCCACACCAGTCTCACTTCAGCTCCACCTCTGACTCCAGCCCCACACCAGCTTTGCATCTGACTCCAATTTCATCTCCGCCTCTGACTTCAGCTCCACACCAGCTCTACCTCTGACTTCATTTCTGCCTCTGACTCCAGCTCTACACCATCTCTGCCTCTGACTTCAGCCGGGATTTGAACTCGGGTCGCTGGGGTGAGAGTCCAGAGCACTATCCACTATACCATGAAGACTTCACTAGTGTTGCAGGGAAGGAATGTACACTATATGGTTTAATGGAGCATTCTCTGACTCCACCACCAGCTCTGCCTCTGACTTCAGCTCCACCTCTGACTTCAGCACCGCCTCCAGCTCTGCCTCTGACTTCAGCTCCGCCTCCAGCTCTGCCTCTGACTTCAGCTCCGACTCCAGCTCTGCCTCTGACTTCAGCCCCACTTCCGCCTTTGACTCTGCCTCCAGCTCCAGACCTGCTCTGCCTCTGCCTTCAGCTCCGCCTCCAGCTCCACACCAGTGTCCGACTTCAGCTCCACCTCCAACCCTGACTTCAGCTCTACCTCTGACTCCAGCTCCACACCAGTCTCACTTCAGCTCCACCTCTGACTCCAGCCCCACACCAGCTTTGCATCTGACTCCAATTTCATCTCCGCCTCTGACTTCAGCTCCACACCAGCTCTACCTCTGACTTCATTTCTGCCTCTGACTCCAGCTCTACACCATCTCTGCCTCTGACTTCAGCCGGGATTTGAACTCGGGTCGCTGGGGTGAGAGTCCAGAGCACTATCCACTATACCATGAAGACTTCACTAGTGTTGCAGGGAAGGAATGTACACTATATGGTTTAATGGAGCATTCTCTGACTCCACCACCAGCTCTGCCTCTGACTTCAGCTCCACCTCTGACTTCAGCACCGCCTCCAGCTCTGCCTCTGACTTCAGCTCCGCCTCCAGCTCTGCCTCTGACTTCAGCTCCGACTCCAGCTCTGCCTCTGACTTCAGCCCCACTTCCGCCTTTGACTCTGCCTCCAGCTCCAGACCTGCTCTGCCTCTGCCTTCAGCTCCGCCTCCAGCTCCACACCAGTGTCCGACTTCAGCTCCACCTCCAACCCTGACTTCAGCTCTACCTCTGACTCCAGCTCCACACCAGTCTCACTTCAGCTCCACCTCTGACTCCAGCCCCACACCAGCTTTGCATCTGACTCCAATTTCATCTCCGCCTCTGACTTCAGCTCCACACCAGCTCTACCTCTGACTTCATTTCTGCCTCTGACTCCAGCTCTACACCATCTCTGCCTCTAACTTCAGCCGGGATTTGAACTCGGGTCGCTGGGGTGAGAGTCCAGAGCACTATCCACTATACCATGAAGACTTCACTAGTGTTGCAGGGAAGGAATGTACACTATATGGTTTAATGGAGCATTCTCTGACTCCACCACCAGCTCTGCCTCTGACTTCAGCTCCACCTCTGACTTCAGCACCGCCTCCAGCTCTGCCTCTGACTTCAGCTCCGCCTCCAGCTCTGCCTCTGACTTCAGCCCCACTTCCGCCTTTGACTCTGCCTCCAGCTCCAGACCTGCTCTGCCTCTGCCTTCAGCTCCACACCAGTGTCCGACATCAGCTCCACCTCCAACCCTGACTTCAGCTCTACCTCTGACTCCAGCTCCACACCAGTTTCACTTCAGCTCCACCTCTGACTCCAGCCCCACACCAGCTTTGCATCTGACTCCAATTTCATCTCCGCCTCTGACTTCAGCTCCACACCAGCTCTACCTCTGACTTCATTTCAGCCTCTGACTCCAGCTCTACACCATCTCTGCCTCTGACTTCAGCCCCACTTCCGCCTCCAACTCCGCCGCCAGCTCCACACCAGTTTCTGACTTCAGCTCCACCTCTGACTCCAGCTCCACACCAGTTCTGCATCTGACTTCAACTTCAGTTCCATCTCACACTACAGCTCCTCCTCCAACTCCAGTTCCACACCATCTCTGCCACTGACTTCAGCTCCGCTTCCAATTCCGGCGCCACACCAAATCTGCCTCTGACTTCAGGTCCGCCTCTGACTTCAGCTCCGCCTACAGTTCCAGCTCCGCCTCCAACACCTTTTCCATGATGACATATTTTCTTTGGTCCCACCGGGATTTGAACTCGGGTCGCTGGGGTGAGAGTCCAGAGCACTATCCACTATACCATTAAGACTTCACTAGTGTTGCAGGGAAGGAATGTACACTATATGGTTTAATGGAGCATTCTCTGACTCCACCACCAGCTCTGCCTCTGACTTCAGCTCCACCTCTGACTCCAGCTCCACACCAGTCTCTGACTTCAGCTCCACCTCTGACTCCAGCCCCACACCAGCTTTGCATCTGACTCCAACTTCATATCCGCCTCTGACTTCAGCTCCACACCAGCTCTACCTCTGACTTCATTTCTGCCTCTGACTCCACAACTTCAGTTCCATCTCTGACTACAGCTTCTCCTCCAACTCCAGCTCCACACCATCTCTGCCACTGACTTCAGCTCCGTCTCCAATTTCGGCACCACACCAAATCTGCCTCTGACTTCAGCTCCGCCTACAGCTCCAGCTCCGCCACCAACGCCTTTTCCATGATGACATATTTTCTTTGGTCCCACCGGGATTTGAACTCGGGTCGCTGGGGTGAGAGTCCAGAGCACTATCCACTATACCATGAAGACTTCACTAGTGTTGCAGGGAAGGAATGTACACTATATGGTTTAATGGAGCATTCTCTGACTCCACCACCAGCTCTGCCTCTGACTTCAGCACCGCCTCCAGCTCTGCCTCTGACTTCAGCTCCGCCTCCAGCTCTGCCTCTGACTTCAGCTCCGCCTCCAGCTCTGCCTCTGACTTCAGCCCCACTTCCGCCTTTGACTCTGCCTCCAGCTCCAGACCTGCTCTGCCTCTGCCTTCAGCTCCGCCTCCAGCTCCACACCAGTGTCCGACTTCAGCTCCACCTCCAACCCTGACTTCAGCTCTACCTCTGACTCCAGCTCCACACCAGTCTCACTTCAGCTCCACCTCTGACTCCAGCCCCACACCAGCTTTGCATCTGACTCCAATTTCATCTCCGCCTCTGACTTCAGCTCCACACCAGCTCTACCTCTGACTTCATTTCTGCCTCTGACTCCAGCTCTACACCATCTCTGCCTCTGACTTCAGCCGGGATTTTAACTCGGGTCGCTGGGGTGAGAGTCCAGAGCACTATCCACTATACCATGAAGACTTCACTAGTGTTGCAGGGAAGGAATGTACACTATATGGTTTAATGGAGCATTCTCTGACTCCACCACCAGCTCTGCCTCTGACTTCAGCTCCACCTCTGACTTCAGCACCGCCTCCAGCTCTGCCTCTGACTTCAGCCCCACTTCCGCCTTTGACTGTGCCT
The DNA here is from genome assembly GCF_054491065.1 of Syngnathus leptorhynchus. Taxonomy (NCBI): domain Eukaryota; kingdom Metazoa; phylum Chordata; class Actinopteri; order Syngnathiformes; family Syngnathidae; genus Syngnathus; species Syngnathus leptorhynchus. The sequence continues at coordinate 1,076,323 of NW_028231998.1, forward strand.
CCAACTCCAGACCTGCTCTGCCTCTGCCTTCAGCTCCGCCTCCAGCTCCACACTAGTCTCTGACTACAGCTCCACCTCCAACCCTGACTTCAGCTCTACCTCTGACTCCAGCTCCACACCAGTCTCTGACTTCAGCTCCACCTCTGACTCCAGCCCCACACCAGCTTTGCATCTGACTCCAACTTCATCTCCGCCTCTGACTTCAGTTCCACACCAGCTCTACCTATGACTTCATTTCTGCCTCTGACTCCAGCTCTACACCATCTCTGCCTCTTACTTCAGCCCCGCTTCCGCCTCCAACTCCGACGCCAGTTCCACACCAGTTTCTGACTTCAGCTCCGCCTCTGACTCCAGCTCCACACCAGTTCTGCATCTGACCACAACTTCAGTTCCATCTCTGACTACAGCTTCTCCTCCAACTCCAGCACCACACCATCTCTGCCACTGACTTCAGCTCCGCCTTCAATTTCGGCACCACACCAAATCTGCCTCTGACTTCAGCTCCGCCTCTGACTTCAGCTCCGCCTACAGCTCCAGCTCCGCCACCAACGCCTTTTCCATGATGACATATTTTCTTTGGTCCCACCGGGATTTGAACTCGGGTCGCTGGGGTGAGAGTCCAGAGCACTATCCACTATACCATGAAGACTTCACTAGTGTTGCAGGGAAGGAATGTACACTATATGGTTTAATGGAGCATTCTCTGACTCCACCACCAGCTCTGCCTCTGACTTCAGCTCCACCTCTGACTTCAGCACCGCCTCCAGCTCTGCCTCTGACTTCAGCTCCGCCTCCAGCTCTGCCTCTGACTTCAGCCCCACTTCCGCCTTTGACTGTGCCTCCAGCTCCAGACCTGCTCTGCCTCTGCCTTCAGCTCCGCCTCCAGCTCCACACCAGTCTCTGACTTCAGCTCCACCTCCAACCCTGACTTCAGCTCTACCTCTGACTCCAGCTCCACACCAGTCTCTGACTTCAGCTCCACCTCTGACTCCAGCCCCACACCAGCTTTGCATCTGACTCCAACTTCATCTCTGACTTCAGCTCCACACCAGCTCTACCTCTGACTTCATTTCTGCCTCTGACTCCAGCTCTTCACCATCTCTGCCTCTGACTTCAGCCCCACTTCCGCCTCCAACTCCGCCGCCAGCTCCACACCAGTTTCTGACTTCAGCTCCGCCTCTGACTCCAGCTCCACACCAGTTCTGCATCTGACCACAACTTCAGTTCCATCTCTGACAACAGCTTCTCCTCCAACTCCAGCTCCACACCATCTCTGCCACTGACTTCAGCTCCGCCTCTGACTTCAGCTCCGCCTACAGCTCCAGCTCCGCCACCAACGCCTTTTCCATGATGACATATTTTCTTTGGTCCCACCGGGATTTGAACTCGGGTCGCTGGGGTGAGAGTCCAGAGCACTATCCACTATACCATGAAGACTTCACTAGTGTTGCAGGGAAGGAATGTACACTATATGGTTTAATGGAGCATTCTCTGACTCCACCACCAGCTCTGCCTCTGACTTCAGCTCCACCTCTGACTTCAGCACCGCCTCCAGCTCTGCCTCTGACTTCAGCTCCGCCTCCAGCTCTGCCTCTGACTTCAGCCCCACTTCCGCCTTTGACTCTGCCTCCAGCTCCAGACCTGCTCTGCCTCTGCCTTCAGCTCCGCCTCCAGCTCCACACCAGTGTCCGACTTCAGCTCCACCTCCAACCCTGACTTCAGCTCTACCTCTGACTCCAGCTCCACACCAGTCTCACTTCAGCTCCACCTCTGACTCCAGCCCCACACCAGCTTTGCATCTGACTCCAATTTCATCTCCGCCTCTGACTTCAGCTCCACACCAGCTCTACCTCTGACTTCATTTCTGCCTCTGACTCCAGCTCTACACCATCTCTGCCTCTGACTTCAGCCGGGATTTGAACTCGGGTCGCTGGGGTGAGAGTCCAGAGCACTATCCACTATACCATGAAGACTTCACTAGTGTTGCAGGGAAGGAATGTACACTATATGGTTTAATGGAGCATTCTCTGACTCCACCACCAGCTCTGCCTCTGACTTCAGCTCCACCTCTGACTTCAGCACCGCCTCCAGCTCTGCCTCTGACTTCAGCTCCGCCTCCAGCTCTGCCTCTGACTTCAGCCCCACTTCCGCCTTTGACTCTGCCTCCAGCTCCAGACCTGCTCTGCCTCTGCCTTCAGCTCCACACCAGTGTCCGACTTCAGCTCCACCTCCAACCCTGACTTCAGCTCTACCTCTGACTCCAGCTCCACACCAGTCTCACTTCAGCTCCACCTCTGACTCCAGCCCCACACCAGCTTTGCATCTGACTCCAATTTCATCTCCGCCTCTGACTTCAGCTCCACACCAGCTCTACCTCTGACTTCATTTCAGCCTCTGACTCCAGCTCTACACCATCTCTGCCTCTGACTTCAGCCCCACTTCCGCCTCCAACTCCGCCGCCAGCTCCACACCAGTTTCTGACTTCAGCTCCACCTCTGACTCCAGCTCCACACCAGTTCTGCATCTGACTTCAACTTCAGTTCCATCTCACACTACAGCTCCTCCTCCAACTCCAGTTCCACACCATCTCTGCCACTGACTTCAGCTCCGCTTCCAATTCCGGCGCCACACCAAATCTGCCTCTGACTTCAGGTCCGCCTCTGACTTCAGCTCCGCCTACAGTTCCAGCTCCGCCTCCAACACCTTTTCCATGATGACATATTTTCTTTGGTCCCACCGGGATTTGAACTCGGGTCGCTGGGGTGAGAGTCCAGAGCACTATCCACTATACCATTAAGACTTCACTAGTGTTGCAGGGAAGGAATGTACACTATATGGTTTAATGGAGCATTCTCTGACTCCACCACCAGCTCTGCCTCTGACTTCAGCTCCACCTCTGACTCCAGCTCCACACCAGTCTCTGACTTCAGCTCCACCTCTGACTCCAGCCCCACACCAGCTTTGCATCTGACTCCAACTTCATCTCCGCCTCTGACTTCAGCTCCACACCAGCTCTACCTCTGACTTCATTTCTGCCTCTGACTCCACAACTTCAGTTCCATCTCTGACTACAGCTTCTCCTCCAACTCCAGCTCCACACCATCTCTGCCACTGACTTCAGCTCCGCCTCCAATTTCGGCACCACACCAAATCTGCCTCTGACTTCAGCTCCGCCTCTGACTTCAGCTCCGCCACCAACGCCTTTTCCATGATGACATATTTTCTTTGGTCCCACCGGGATTTGAACTCGGGTCGCTGGGGTGAGAGTCCAGAGCACTATCCACTATACCATGAAGACTTCACTAGTGTTGCAGGGAAGGAATGTACACTATATGGTTTAATGGAGCATTCTCTGACTCCACCACCAGCTCTGCCTCTGACTTCAGCTCCACCTCTGACTTCAGCACCGCCTCCAGCTCTGCCTCTGACTTCAGCTCCGCCTCCAGCTCTGCCTCTGACTTCAGCTCCGCCTCCAGCTCTGCCTCTGACTTCAGCCCCACTTCCGCCTTTGACTCTGCCTCCAGCTCCAGACCTGCTCTGCCTCTGCCTTCAGCTCCGCCTCCAGCTCCACACCAGTGTCCGACTTCAGCTCCACCTCCAACCCTGACTTCAGCTCTACCTCTGACTCCAGCTCCACACCAGTCTCACTTCAGCTCCACCTCTGACTCCAGCCCCACACCAGCTTTGCATCTGACTCCAATTTCATCTCCGCCTCTGACTTCAGCTCCACACCAGCTCTACCTCTGACTTCATTTCTGCCTCTGACTCCAGCTCTACACCATCTCTGCCTCTGACTTCAGCCGGGATTTGAACTCGGGTCGCTGGGGTGAGAGTCCAGAGCACTATCCACTATACCATGAAGACTTCACTAGTGTTGCAGGGAAGGAATGTACACTATATGGTTTAATGGAGCATTCTCTGACTCCACCACCAGCTCTGCCTCTGACTTCAGCTCCACCTCTGACTTCAGCACCGCCTCCAGCTCTGCCTCTGACTTCAGCTCCGCCTCCAGCTCTGCCTCTGACTTCAGCTCCGACTCCAGCTCTGCCTCTGACTTCAGCCCCACTTCCGCCTTTGACTCTGCCTCCAGCTCCAGACCTGCTCTGCCTCTGCCTTCAGCTCCGCCTCCAGCTCCACACCAGTGTCCGACTTCAGCTCCACCTCCAACCCTGACTTCAGCTCTACCTCTGACTCCAGCTCCACACCAGTCTCACTTCAGCTCCACCTCTGACTCCAGCCCCACACCAGCTTTGCATCTGACTCCAATTTCATCTCCGCCTCTGACTTCAGCTCCACACCAGCTCTACCTCTGACTTCATTTCTGCCTCTGACTCCAGCTCTACACCATCTCTGCCTCTGACTTCAGCCGGGATTTGAACTCGGGTCGCTGGGGTGAGAGTCCAGAGCACTATCCACTATACCATGAAGACTTCACTAGTGTTGCAGGGAAGGAATGTACACTATATGGTTTAATGGAGCATTCTCTGACTCCACCACCAGCTCTGCCTCTGACTTCAGCTCCACCTCTGACTTCAGCACCGCCTCCAGCTCTGCCTCTGACTTCAGCTCCGCCTCCAGCTCTGCCTCTGACTTCAGCTCCGCCTCCAGCTCTGCCTCTGACTTCAGCCCCACTTCCGCCTTTGACTCTGCCTCCAGCTCCAGACCTGCTCTGCCTCTGCCTTCAGCTCCGCCTCCAGCTCCACACCAGTGTCCGACTTCAGCTCCACCTCCAACCCTGACTTCAGCTCTACCTCTGACTCCAGCTCCACACCAGTCTCACTTCAGCTCCACCTCTGACTCCAGCCCCACACCAGCTTTGCATCTGACTCCAATTTCATCTCCGCCTCTGACTTCAGCTCCACACCAGCTCTACCTCTGACTTCATTTCTGCCTCTGACTCCAGCTCTACACCATCTCTGCCTCTGACTTCAGCCGGGATTTGAACTCGGGTCGCTGGGGTGAGAGTCCAGAGCACTATCCACTATACCATGAAGACTTCACTAGTGTTGCAGGGAAGGAATGTACACTATATGGTTTAATGGAGCATTCTCTGACTCCACCACCAGCTCTGCCTCTGACTTCAGCTCCACCTCTGACTTCAGCACCGCCTCCAGCTCTGCCTCTGACTTCAGCTCCGCCTCCAGCTCTGCCTCTGACTTCAGCTCCGACTCCAGCTCTGCCTCTGACTTCAGCCCCACTTCCGCCTTTGACTCTGCCTCCAGCTCCAGACCTGCTCTGCCTCTGCCTTCAGCTCCGCCTCCAGCTCCACACCAGTGTCCGACTTCAGCTCCACCTCCAACCCTGACTTCAGCTCTACCTCTGACTCCAGCTCCACACCAGTCTCACTTCAGCTCCACCTCTGACTCCAGCCCCACACCAGCTTTGCATCTGACTCCAATTTCATCTCCGCCTCTGACTTCAGCTCCACACCAGCTCTACCTCTGACTTCATTTCTGCCTCTGACTCCAGCTCTACACCATCTCTGCCTCTGACTTCAGCCGGGATTTGAACTCGGGTCGCTGGGGTGAGAGTCCAGAGCACTATCCACTATACCATGAAGACTTCACTAGTGTTGCAGGGAAGGAATGTACACTATATGGTTTAATGGAGCATTCTCTGACTCCACCACCAGCTCTGCCTCTGACTTCAGCTCCACCTCTGACTTCAGCACCGCCTCCAGCTCTGCCTCTGACTTCAGCTCCGCCTCCAGCTCTGCCTCTGACTTCAGCTCCGACTCCAGCTCTGCCTCTGACTTCAGCCCCACTTCCGCCTTTGACTCTGCCTCCAGCTCCAGACCTGCTCTGCCTCTGCCTTCAGCTCCGCCTCCAGCTCCACACCAGTGTCCGACTTCAGCTCCACCTCCAACCCTGACTTCAGCTCTACCTCTGACTCCAGCTCCACACCAGTCTCACTTCAGCTCCACCTCTGACTCCAGCCCCACACCAGCTTTGCATCTGACTCCAATTTCATCTCCGCCTCTGACTTCAGCTCCACACCAGCTCTACCTCTGACTTCATTTCTGCCTCTGACTCCAGCTCTACACCATCTCTGCCTCTGACTTCAGCCGGGATTTGAACTCGGGTCGCTGGGGTGAGAGTCCAGAGCACTATCCACTATACCATGAAGACTTCACTAGTGTTGCAGGGAAGGAATGTACACTATATGGTTTAATGGAGCATTCTCTGACTCCACCACCAGCTCTGCCTCTGACTTCAGCTCCACCTCTGACTTCAGCACCGCCTCCAGCTCTGCCTCTGACTTCAGCTCCGCCTCCAGCTCTGCCTCTGACTTCAGCTCCGCCTCCAGCTCTGCCTCTGACTTCAGCCCCACTTCCGCCTTTGACTCTGCCTCCAGCTCCAGACCTGCTCTGCCTCTGCCTTCAGCTCCGCCTCCAGCTCCACACCAGTGTCCGACTTCAGCTCCACCTCCAACCCTGACTTCAGCTCTACCTCTGACTCCAGCTCCACACCAGTCTCACTTCAGCTCCACCTCTGACTCCAGCCCCACACCAGCTTTGCATCTGACTCCAATTTCATCTCCGCCTCTGACTTCAGCTCCACACCAGCTCTACCTCTGACTTCATTTCTGCCTCTGACTCCAGCTCTACACCATCTCTGCCTCTGACTTCAGCCGGGATTTGAACTCGGGTCGCTGGGGTGAGAGTCCAGAGCACTATCCACTATACCATGAAGACTTCACTAGTGTTGCAGGGAAGGAATGTACACTATATGGTTTAATGGAGCATTCTCTGACTCCACCACCAGCTCTGCCTCTGACTTCAGCTCCACCTCTGACTTCAGCACCGCCTCCAGCTCTGCCTCTGACTTCAGCTCCGCCTCCAGCTCTGCCTCTGACTTCAGCCCCACTTCCGCCTTTGACTCTGCCTCCAGCTCCAGACCTGCTCTGCCTCTGCCTTCAGCTCCACACCAGTGTCCGACTTCAGCTCCACCTCCAACCCTGACTTCAGCTCTACCTCTGACTCCAGCTCCACACCAGTCTCACTTCAGCTCCACCTCTGACTCCAGCCCCACACCAGCTTTGCATCTGACTCCAATTTCATCTCCGCCTCTGACTTCAGCTCCACACCAGCTCTACCTCTGACTTCATTTCAGCCTCTGACTCCAGCTCTACACCATCTCTGCCTCTGACTTCAGCCCCACTTCCGCCTCCAACTCCGCCGCCAGCTCCACACCAGTTTCTGACTTCAGCTCCACCTCTGACTCCAGCTCCACACCAGTCTGCATCTGACTTCAACTTCAGTTCCATCTCACACTACAGCTCCTCCTCCAACTCCAGTTCCACACCATCTCTGCCACTGACTTCAGCTCCGCTTCCAATTCCGGCGCCACACCAAATCTGCCTCTGACTTCAGGTCCGCCTCTGACTTCAGCTCCGCCTACAGTTCCAGCTCCGCCTCCAACACCTTTTCCATGATGACATATTTTCTTTGGTCCCACCGGGATTTGAACTCGGGTCGCTGGGGTGAGAGTCCAGAGCACTATCCACTATACCATTAAGACTTCACTAGTGTTGCAGGGAAGGAATGTACACTATATGGTTTAATGGAGCATTCTCTGACTCCACCACCAGCTCTGCCTCTGACTTCAGCTCCACCTCTGACTCCAGCTCCACACCAGTCTCTGACTTCAGCTCCACCTCTGACTCCAGCCCCACACCAGCTTTGCATCTGACTCCAACTTCATTTCCGCCTCTGACTTCAGCTCCACACCAGCTCTACCTCTGACTTCATTTCTGCCTCTGACTCCACAACTTCAGTTCCATCTCTGACTACAGCTTCTCCTCCAACTCCAGCTCCACACCATCTCTGCCACTGACTTCAGCTCCGCCTCCAATTTCGGCACCACACCAAATCTGCCTCTGACTTCAGCTCCGCCTCTGACTTCAGCTCCGCCTACAGCTCCAGCTCCGCCACCAACGCCTTTTCCATGATGACATATTTTCTTTGGTCCCACCGGGATTTGAACTCGGGTCGCTGGGGTGAGAGTCCAGAGCACTATCCACTATACCATGAAGACTTCACTAGTGTTGCAGGGAAGGAATGTACACTATATGGTTTAATGGAGCATTCTCTGACTCCACCACCAGCTCTGCCTCTGACTTCAGCTCCACCTCTGACTTCAGCACCGCCTCCAGCTCTGCCTCTGACTTCAGCTCCGCCTCCAGCTCTGCCTCTGACTTCAGCTCCGCCTCCAGCTCTGCCTCTGACTTCAGCCCCACTTCCGCCTTTGACTCTGCCTCCAGCTCCAGACCTGCTCTGCCTCTGCCTTCAGCTCCGCCTCCAGCTCCACACCAGTGTCCGACTTCAGCTCCACCTCCAACCCTGACTTCAGCTCTACCTCTGACTCCAGCTCCACACCAGTCTCACTTCAGCTCCACCTCTGACTCCAGCCCCACACCAGCTTTGCATCTGACTCCAATTTCATCTCCGCCTCTGACTTCAGCTCCACACCAGCTCTACCTCTGACTTCATTTCCTCCTCTGACTCCAGCTCTACACCATCTCTGCCTCTGACTTCAGCCGGGATTTGAACTCGGGTCGCTGGGGTGAGAGTCCAGAGCACTATCCACTATACCATGAAGACTTCACTAGTGTTGCAGGGAAGGAATGTACACTATATGGTTTAATGGAGCATTCTCTGACTCCACCACCAGCTCTGCCTCTGACTTCAGCTCCACCTCTGACTTCAGCACCGCCTCCAGCTCTGCCTCTGACTTCAGCTCCGCCTCCAGCTCTGCCTCTGACTTCAGCTCCGACTCCAGCTCTGCCTCTGACTTCAGCCCCACTTCCGCCTTTGACTCTGCCTCCAGCTCCAGACCTGCTCTGCCTCTGCCTTCAGCTCCGCCTCCAGCTCCACACCAGTGTCCGACTTCAGCTCCACCTCCAACCCTGACTTCAGCTCTACCTCTGACTCCAGCTCCACACCAGTCTCACTTCAGCTCCACCTCTGACTCCAGCCCCACACCAGCTTTGCATCTGACTCCAATTTCATCTCCGCCTCTGACTTCAGCTCCACACCAGCTCTACCTCTGACTTCATTTCTGCCTCTGACTCCAGCTCTACACCATCTCTGCCTCTGACTTCAGCCGGGATTTGAACTCGGGTCGCTGGGGTGAGAGTCCAGAGCACTATCCACTATACCATGAAGACTTCACTAGTGTTGCAGGGAAGGAATGTACACTATATGGTTTAATGGAGCATTCTCTGACTCCACCACCAGCTCTGCCTCTGACTTCAGCTCCACCTCTGACTTCAGCACCGCCTCCAGCTCTGCCTCTGACTTCAGCTCCGCCTCCAGCTCTGCCTCTGACTTCAGCCCCACTTCCGCCTTTGACTCTGCCTCCAGCTCCAGACCTGCTCTGCCTCTGCCTTCAGCTCCACACCAGTGTCCGACTTCAGCTCCACCTCCAACCCTGACTTCAGCTCTACCTCTGACTCCAGCTCCACACCAGTCTCACTTCAGCTCCACCTCTGACTCCAGCCCCACACCAGCTTTGCATCTGACTCCAATTTCATCTCCGCCTCTGACTTCAGCTCCACACCAGCTCTACCTCTGACTTCATTTCTGCCTCTGACTCCAGCTCTACACCATCTCTGCCTCTGACTTCAGCCGGGATTTGAACTCGGGTCGCTGGGGTGAGAGTCCAGAGCACTATCCACTATACCATGAAGACTTCACTAGTGTTGCAGGGAAGGAATGTACACTATATGGTTTAATGGAGCATTCTCTGACTCCACCACCAGCTCTGCCTCTGACTTCAGCTCCACCTCTGACTTCAGCACCGCCTCCAGCTCTGCCTCTGACTTCAGCTCCGCCTCCAGCTCTGCCTCTGACTTCAGCTCCGACTCCAGCTCTGCCTCTGACTTCAGCCCCACTTCCGCCTTTGACTCTGCCTCCAGCTCCAGACCTGCTCTGCCTCTGCCTTCAGCTCCGCCTCCAGCTCCACACCAGTGTCCGACTTCAGCTCCACCTCCAACCCTGACTTCAGCTCTACCTCTGACTCCAGCTCCACACCAGTCTCACTTCAGCTCCACCTCTGACTCCAGCCCCACACCAGCTTTGCATCTGACTCCAATTTCATCTCCGCCTCTGACTTCAGCTCCTCACCAGCTCTACCTCTGACTTCATTTCTGCCTCTGACTCCAGCTCTACACCATCTCTGCCTCTGACTTCAGCCGGGATTTGAACTCAGGTCGCTGGGGTGAGAGTCCAGAGCACTATCCACTATACCATGAAGACTTCACTAGTGTTGCAGGGAAGGAATGTACACTATATGGTTTAATGGAGCATTCTCTGACTCCACCACCAGCTCTGCCTCTGACTTCAGCTCAACCTCTGACTTCAGCACCGCCTCCAGCTCTGCCTCTGACTGCAGCTCCGCCTCCAGCTCTGCCTCTGACTTCAGCCCCACTTCCGCCTTTGACTCTGCCTCCAGCTCCAGACCTGCTCTGCCTCTGCCTTCAGCTCCACACCAGTGTCCGACTTCAGCTCCACCTCCAACCCTGACTTCAGCTCTACCTCTGACTCCAGCTCCACACCAGTTTCACTTCAGCTCCACCTCTGACTCCAGCCCCACACCAGCTTTGCATCTGACTCCAATTTCATCTCCGCCTCTGACTTCAGCTCCACACCAGATTTACCTCTGACTTCATTTCAGCCTCTGACTCCAGCTCTACACCATCTCTGCCTCTGACTTCAGCCCCACTTCCGCCTCCAACTCCGCCGCCAGCTCCACACCAGTTTCTGACTTCAGCTCCACCTCTGACTCCAGCTCCACACCAGTTCTGCCTCTGACTCCACAACTTCAGTTCCATCTCTGACTACAGCTTCTCCTCCAACTCCAGCTCCACACCATCTCTGCCACTGACTTCAGCTCCGCCTCCAATTTCGGCACCACACCAAATCTGCCTCTGACTTCAGCTCCGCCTCTGACTTCAGCTCCGCCTACAGCTCCAGCTCCGCCACCAACGCCTTTTCCATGATGACATATTTTCTTTGGTCCCACCGGGATTTGAACTCGGGTCGCTGGGGTGAGAGTCCAGAGCACTATCCACTATACCATGAAGACTTCACTAGTGTTGCAGGGAAGGAATGTACACTATATGGTTTAATGGAGCATTCTCTGACTCCACCACCAGCTCTGCCTCTGACTTCAGCTCCACCTCTGACTTCAGCACCGCCTCCAGCTCTGCCTCTGACTTCAGCTCCGCCTCCAGCTCTGCCTCTGACTTCAGCTCCGCCTCCAGCTCTGCCTCTGACTTCAGCCCCACTTCCGCCTTTGACTCTGCCTCCAGCTCCAGACCTGCTCTGCCTCTGCCTTCAGCTCCGCCTCCAGCTCCACACCAGTGTCCGACTTCAGCTCCACCTCCAACCCTGACTTCAGCTCTACCTCTGACTCCAGCTCCACACCAGTCTCACTTCAGCTCCACCTCTGACTCCAGCCCCACACCAGCTTTGCATCTGACTCCAATTTCATCTCCGCCTCTGACTTCAGCTCCACACCAGCTCTACCTCTGACTTCATTTCTGCCTCTGACTCCAGCTCTACACCATCTCTGCCTCTGACTTCAGCCGGGATTTGAACTCGGGTCGCTGGGGTGAGAGTCCAGAGCACTATCCACTATACCATGAAGACTTCACTAGTGTTGCAGGGAAGGAATGTACACTATATGGTTTAATGGAGCATTCTCTGACTCCACCACCAGCTCTGCCTCTGACTTCAGCTCCACCTCTGACTTCAGCACCGCCTCCAGCTCTGCCTCTGACTTCAGCTCCGCCTCCAGCTCTGCCTCTGACTTCAGCTCCGACTCCAGCTCTGCCTCTGACTTCAGCCCCACTTCCGCCTTTGACTCTGCCTCCAGCTCCAGACCTGCTCTGCCTCTGCCTTCAGCTCCGCCTCCAGCTCCACACCAGTGTCCGACTTCAGCTCCACCTCCAACCCTGACTTCAGCTCTACCTCTGACTCCAGCTCCACACCAGTCTCACTTCAGCTCCACCTCTGACTCCAGCCCCACACCAGCTTTGCATCTGACTCCAATTTCATCTCCGCCTCTGACTTCAGCTCCACACCAGCTCTACCTCTGACTTCATTTCTGCCTCTGACTCCAGCTCTACACCATCTCTGCCTCTAACTTCAGCCGGGATTTGAACTCGGGTCGCTGGGGTGAGAGTCCAGAGCACTATCCACTATACCATGAAGACTTCACTAGTGTTGCAGGGAAGGAATGTACACTATATGGTTTAATGGAGCATTCTCTGACTCCACCACCAGCTCTGCCTCTGACTTCAGCTCCACCTCTGACTTCAGCACCGCCTCCAGCTCTGCCTCTGACTTCAGCTCCGCCTCCAGCTCTGCCTCTGACTTCAGCCCCACTTCCGCCTTTGACTCTGCCTCCAGCTCCAGACCTGCTCTGCCTCTGCCTTCAGCTCCACACCAGTGTCCGACATCAGCTCCACCTCCAACCCTGACTTCAGCTCTACCTCTGACTCCAGCTCCACACCAGTTTCACTTCAGCTCCACCTCTGACTCCAGCCCCACACCAGCTTTGCATCTGACTCCAATTTCATCTCCGCCTCTGACTTCAGCTCCACACCAGCTCTACCTCTGACTTCATTTCTGCCTCTGACTCCAGCTCTACACCATCTCTGCCTCTGACTTCAGCCGGGATTTGAACTCGGGTCGCTGGGGTGAGAGTCCAGAGCACTATCCACTATACCATGAAGACTTCACTAGTGTTGCAGGGAAGGAATGTACACTATATGGTTTAATGGAGCATTCTCTGACTCCACCACCAGCTCTGCCTCTGACTTCAGCTCCACCTCTGACTTCAGCACCGCCTCCAGCTCTGCCTCTGACTTCAGCTCCGCCTCCAGCTCTGCCTCTGACTTCAGCTCCGACTCCAGCTCTGCCTCTGACTTCAGCCCCACTTCCGCCTTTGACTCTGCCTCCAGCTCCAGACCTGCTCTGCCTCTGCCTTCAGCTCCGCCTCCAGCTCCACACCAGTGTCCGACTTCAGCTCCACCTCCAACCCTGACTTCAGCTCTACCTCTGACTCCAGCTCCACACCAGTCTCACTTCAGCTCCACCTCTGACTCCAGCCCCACACCAGCTTTGCATCTGACTCCAATTTCATCTCCGCCTCTGACTTCAGCTCCTCACCAGCTCTACCTCTGACTTCATTTCTGCCTCTGACTCCAGCTCTACACCATCTCTGCCTCTGACTTCAGCCGGGATTTGAACTCAGGTCGCTGGGGTGAGAGTCCAGAGCACTATCCACTATACCATGAAGACTTCACTAGTGTTGCAGGGAAGGAATGTACACTATATGGTTTAATGGAGCATTCTCTGACTCCACCACCAGCTCTGCCTCTGACTTCAGCTCAACCTCTGACTTCAGCACCGCCTCCAGCTCTGCCTCTGACTGCAGCTCCGCCTCCAGCTCTGCCTCTGACTTCAGCCCCACTTCCGCCTTTGACTCTGCCTCCAGCTCCAGACCTGCTCTGCCTCTGCCTTCAGCTCCACACCAGTGTCCGACTTCAGCTCCACCTCCAACCCTGACTTCAGCTCTACCTCTGACTCCAGCTCCACACCAGTTTCACTTCAGCTCCACCTCTGACTCCAGCCCCACACCAGCTTTGCATCTGACTCCAATTTCATCTCCGCCTCTGACTTCAGCTCCACACCAGATTTACCTCTGACTTCATTTCAGCCTCTGACTCCAGCTCTACACCATCTCTGCCTCTGACTTCAGCCCCACTTCCGCCTCCAACTCCGCCGCCAGCTCCACACCAGTTTCTGACTTCAGCTCCACCTCTGACTCCAGCTCCACACCAGTTCTGCCTCTGACTCCACAACTTCAGTTCCATCTCTGACTACAGCTTCTCCTCCAACTCCAGCTCCACACCATCTCTGCCACTGACTTCAGCTCCGCCTCCAATTTCGGCACCACACCAAATCTGCCTCTGACTTCAGCTCCGCCTCTGACTTCAGCTCCGCCTACAGCTCCAGCTCCGCCACCAACGCCTTTTCCATGATGACATATTTTCTTTGGTCCCACCGGGATTTGAACTCGGGTCGCTGGGGTGAGAGTCCAGAGCACTATCCACTATACCATGAAGACTTCACTAGTGTTGCAGGGAAGGAATGTACACTATATGGTTTAATGGAGCATTCTCTGACTCCACCACCAGCTCTGCCTCTGACTTCAGCTCCACCTCTGACTTCAGCACCGCCTCCAGCTCTGCCTCTGACTTCAGCTCCGCCTCCAGCTCTGCCTCTGACTTCAGCTCCGCCTCCAGCTCTGCCTCTGACTTCAGCCCCACTTCCGCCTTTGACTCTGCCTCCAGCTCCAGACCTGCTCTGCCTCTGCCTTCAGCTCCGCCTCCAGCTCCACACCAGTGTCCGACTTCAGCTCCACCTCCAACCCTGACTTCAGCTCTACCTCTGACTCCAGCTCCACACCAGTCTCACTTCAGCTCCACCTCTGACTCCAGCCCCACACCAGCTTTGCATCTGACTCCAATTTCATCTCCGCCTCTGACTTCAGCTCCACACCAGCTCTACCTCTGACTTCATTTCTGCCTCTGACTCCAGCTCTACACCATCTCTGCCTCTGACTTCAGCCGGGATTTGAACTCGGGTCGCTGGGGTGAGAGTCCAGAGCACTATCCACTATACCATGAAGACTTCACTAGTGTTGCAGGGAAGGAATGTACACTATATGGTTTAATGGAGCATTCTCTGACTCCACCACCAGCTCTGCCTCTGACTTCAGCTCCACCTCTGACTTCAGCACCGCCTCCAGCTCTGCCTCTGACTTCAGCTCCGCCTCCAGCTCTGCCTCTGACTTCAGCTCCGACTCCAGCTCTGCCTCTGACTTCAGCCCCACTTCCGCCTTTGACTCTGCCTCCAGCTCCAGACCTGCTCTGCCTCTGCCTTCAGCTCCGCCTCCAGCTCCACACCAGTGTCCGACTTCAGCTCCACCTCCAACCCTGACTTCAGCTCTACCTCTGACTCCAGCTCCACACCAGTCTCACTTCAGCTCCACCTCTGACTCCAGCCCCACACCAGCTTTGCATCTGACTCCAATTTCATCTCCGCCTCTGACTTCAGCTCCACACCAGCTCTACCTCTGACTTCATTTCTGCCTCTGACTCCAGCTCTACACCATCTCTGCCTCTAACTTCAGCCGGGATTTGAACTCGGGTCGCTGGGGTGAGAGTCCAGAGCACTATCCACTATACCATGAAGACTTCACTAGTGTTGCAGGGAAGGAATGTACACTATATGGTTTAATGGAGCATTCTCTGACTCCACCACCAGCTCTGCCTCTGACTTCAGCTCCACCTCTGACTTCAGCACCGCCTCCAGCTCTGCCTCTGACTTCAGCTCCGCCTCCAGCTCTGCCTCTGACTTCAGCCCCACTTCAGCCTTTGACTCTGCCTCCAGCTCCAGACCTGCTCTGCCTCTGCCTTCAGCTCCACACCAGTGTCCGACATCAGCTCCACCTCCAACCCTGACTTCAGCTCTACCTCTGACTCCAGCTCCACACCAGTTTCACTTCAGCTCCACCTCTGACTCCAGCCCCACACCAGCTTTGCATCTGACTCCAATTTCATCTCCGCCTCTGACTTCAGCTCCACACCAGCTCTACCTCTGACTTCATTTCAGCCTCTGACTCCAGCTCTACACCATCTCTGCCTCTGACTTCAGCCCCACTTCCGCCTCCAACTCCGCCGCCAGCTCCACACCAGTTTCTGACTTCAGCTCCACCTCTGACTCCAGCTCCACACCAGTTCTGCATCTGACTTCAACTTCAGTTCCATCTCACACTACAGCTCCTCCTCCAACTCCAGTTCCACACCATCTCTGCCACTGACTTCAGCTCCGCTTCCAATTCCGGCGCCACACCAAATCTGCCTCTGACTTCAGGTCCGCCTCTGACTTCAGCTCCGCCTACAGTTCCAGCTCCGCCTCCAACACCTTTTCCATGATGACATATTTTCTTTGGTCCCACCGGGATTTGAACTCGGGTCGCTGGGGTGAGAGTCCAGAGCACTATCCACTATACCATTAAGACTTCACTAGTGTTGCAGGGAAGGAATGTACACTATATGGTTTAATGGAGCATTCTCTGACTCCACCACCAGCTCTGCCTCTGACTTCAGCTCCACCTCTGACTCCAGCTCCACACCAGTCTCTGACTTCAGCTCCACCTCTGACTCCAGCCCCACACCAGCTTTGCATCTGACTCCAACTTCATATCCGCCTCTGACTTCAGCTCCACACCAGCTCTACCTCTGACTTCATTTCTGCCTCTGACTCCACAACTTCAGTTCCATCTCTGACTACAGCTTCTCCTCCAACTCCAGCTCCACACCATCTCTGCCACTGACTTCAGCTCCGTCTCCAATTTCGGCACCACACCAAATCTGCCTCTGACTTCAGCTCCGCCTCTGACTTCAGCTCCGCCTACAGCTCCAGCTCCGCCACCAACGCCTTTTCCATGATGACATATTTTCTTTGGTCCCACCGGGATTTGAACTCGGGTCGCTGGGGTGAGAGTCCAGAGCACTATCCACTATACCATGAAGACTTCACTAGTGTTGCAGGGAAGGAATGTACACTATATGGTTTAATGGAGCATTCTCTGACTCCACCACCAGCTCTGCCTCTGACTTCAGCACCGCCTCCAGCTCTGCCTCTGACTTCAGCTCCGCCTCCAGCTCTGCCTCTGACTTCAGCTCCGCCTCCAGCTCTGCCTCTGACTTCAGCCCCACTTCCGCCTTTGACTCTGCCTCCAGCTCCAGACCTGCTCTGCCTCTGCCTTCAGCTCCGCCTCCAGCTCCACACCAGTGTCCGACTTCAGCTCCACCTCCAACCCTGACTTCAGCTCTACCTCTGACTCCAGCTCCACACCAGTCTCACTTCAGCTCCACCTCTGACTCCAGCCCCACACCAGCTTTGCATCTGACTCCAATTTCATCTCCGCCTCTGACTTCAGCTCCACACCAGCTCTACCTCTGACTTCATTTCTGCCTCTGACTCCAGCTCTACACCATCTCTGCCTCTGACTTCAGCCGGGATTTTAACTCGGGTCGCTGGGGTGAGAGTCCAGAGCACTATCCACTATACCATGAAGACTTCACTAGTGTTGCAGGGAAGGAATGTACACTATATGGTTTAATGGAGCATTCTCTGACTCCACCACCAGCTCTGCCTCTGACTTCAGCTCCACCTCTGACTTCAGCACCGCCTCCAGCTCTGCCTCTGACTTCAGCCCCACTTCCGCCTTTGACTGTGCCTCCAACTCCAGACCTGCTCTGCCTCTGCCTTCAGCTCCGCCTCCAGCTCCACACTAGTCTCTGACTACAGCTCCACCTCCAACCCTGACTTCAGCTCTACCTCTGACTCCAGCTCCACACCAGTCTCTGACTTCAGCTCCACCTCTGACTCCAGCCCCACACCAGCTTTGCATCTGACTCCAACTTCATCTCCGCCTCTGACTTCAGTTCCACACCAGCTCTACCTATGACTTCATTTCTGCCTCTGACTCCAGCTCTACACCATCTCTGCCTCTTACTTCAGCCCCGCTTCCGCCTCCAACTCCGACGCCAGCTCCACACCAGTTTCTGACTTCAGCTCCGCCTCTGACTCCAGCTCCACACCAGTTCTGCATCTGACCACAACTTCAGTTCCATCTCTGACTACAGCTTCTCCTCCAACTCCAGCACCACACCATCTCTGCCACTGACTTCAGCTCCGCCTTCAATTTCGGCACCACACCAAATCTGCCTCTGACTTCAGCTCCGCCTCTGACTTCAGCTCCGCCTACAGCTCCAGCTCCGCCACCAACGCCTTTTCCATGATGACATATTTTCTTTGGTCCCACCGGGATTTGAACTCGGGTCGCTGGGGTGAGAGTCCAGAGCACTATCCACTATACCATGAAGACTTCACTAGTGTTGCAGGGAAGGAATGTACACTATATGGTTTAATGGAGCATTCTCTGACTCCACCACCAGCTCTGCCTCTGACTTCAGCTCCACCTCTGACTTCAGCACCGCCTCCAGCTCTGCCTCTGACTTCAGCTCCGCCTCCAGCTCTGCCTCTGACTTCAGCCCCACTTCCGCCTTTGACTGTGCCTCCAGCTCCAGACCTGCTCTGCCTCTGCCTTCAGCTCCGCCTCCAGCTCCACACCAGTCTCTGACTTCAGCTCCACCTCCAACCCTGACTTCAGCTCTACCTCTGACTCCAGCTCCACACCAGTCTCTGACTTCAGCTCCACCTCTGACTCCAGCCCCACACCAGCTTTGCATCTGACTCCAACTTCATCTCTGACTTCAGCTCCACACCAGCTCTACCTCTGACTTCATTTCTGCCTCTGACTCCAGCTCTTCACCATCTCTGCCTCTGACTTCAGCCCCACTTCCGCCTCCAACTCCGCCGCCAGCTCCACACCAGTTTCTGACTTCAGCTCCGCCTCTGACTCCAGCTCCACACCAGTTCTGCATCTGACCACAACTTCAGTTCCATCTCTGACAACAGCTTCTCCTCCAACTCCAGCTCCACACCATCTCTGCCACTGACTTCAGCTCCGCCTCTGACTTCAGCTCCGCCTACAGCTCCAGCTCCGCCACCAACGCCTTTTCCATGATGACATATTTTCTTTGGTCCCACCGGGATTTGAACTCGGGTCGCTGGGGTGAGAGTCCAGAGCACTATCCACTATACCATGAAGACTTCACTAGTGTTGCAGGGAAGGAATGTACACTATATGGTTTAATGGAGCATTCTCTGACTCCACCACCAGCTCTGCCTCTGACTTCAGCTCCACCTCTGACTTCAGCACCGCCTCCAGCTCTGCCTCTGACTTCAGCTCCGCCTCCAGCTCTGCCTCTGACTTCAGCCCCACTTCCGCCTTTGACTCTGCCTCCAGCTCCAGACCTGCTCTGCCTCTGCCTTCAGCTCCGCCTCCAGCTCCACACCAGTGTCCGACTTCAGCTCCACCTCCAACCCTGACTTCAGCTCTACCTCTGACTCCAGCTCCACACCAGTCTCACTTCAGCTCCACCTCTGACTCCAGCCCCACACCAGCTTTGCATCTGACTCCAATTTCATCTCCGCCTCTGACTTCAGCTCCACACCAGCTCTACCTCTGACTTCATTTCTGCCTCTGACTCCAGCTCTACACCATCTCTGCCTCTGACTTCAGCCGGGATTTGAACTCGGGTCGCTGGGGTGAGAGTCCAGAGCACTATCCACTATACCATGAAGACTTCACTAGTGTTGCAGGGAAGGAATGTACACTATATGGTTTAATGGAGCATTCTCTGACTCCACCACCAGCTCTGCCTCTGACTTCAGCTCCACCTCTGACTTCAGCACCGCCTCCAGCTCTGCCTCTGACTTCAGCTCCGCCTCCAGCTCTGCCTCTGACTTCAGCCCCACTTCCGCCTTTGACTCTGCCTCCAGCTCCAGACCTGCTCTGCCTCTGCCTTCAGCTCCACACCAGTGTCCGACTTCAGCTCCACCTCCAACCCTGACTTCAGCTCTACCTCTGACTCCAGCTCCACACCAGTCTCACTTCAGCTCCACCTCTGACTCCAGCCCCACACCAGCTTTGCATCTGACTCCAATTTCATCTCCGCCTCTGACTTCCTTGACCCGGACTGTCTCAGTAACTATAGGCCAGTTTCAAATCTCCCATTCATAGCAAAACTGCTTGAAAAAGTAGTAGCGCAGCAGCTTATTGATTACATGGTCGCTAATAATCGATATGAATCTTTTCAGTCTGGGTTTAGAGCTAATCATTCCACTGAGACAGCACTTGCTAAAGTGACTAATGATCTCCTCTTAGCTATGGATTCAAATACTTCATCGGTATTGTTACTACTCGATCTTAGTGCTGCCTTCGACACTGTTGACTTCAATATTTTACTAGAGCGTCTTAAAGGTAGTGTCGGTATTTCGGGGTCAGCACTAGGCTGGTTTCATTCGTATCTATCGGACAGGACGCACCGTGTGGTCCATGGCAATGCGTCCTCTGAGCTCTATAAAGTTACGTGTGGTGTCCCTCAGGGATCGGTACTAGGACCAATTCTATTTAATATTTATATGACTCCGCTTGGGAACATAATACGTAAATATAATATTAGCTTTCAATGTTACGCGGATGACACCCAATTATATATGCCATTATCAATGACAGATCCGTGGGACTGTTGTAATCTTGAGGCATGCCTTGCGGAGATCAAGCAATGGATGTCTCTCAACTTCCTTCGTCTGAACCCAGATAAAACTGAAATGTTGATAATTGGTCCAGCTCGTTATCAACATCTATTTAAGGAAACCGCTATAACTCTAGATAACCGTACTATCACTCAGAGTGATACTGTAACTAATCTCGGGGTAATATTTGACCAAACGCTCTCCTTTCAAAAGCACATTAAGAATATAACCAGAATAGCATTTTTTCACCTTCGTAATATTGCTAAGATTCGCCCAATCCTCTCGACCGGTGATGCCGAAATTATTATACATGCATTTATCACGTCGCGCCTGGACTACTGTAATGCATTATTCTCTGGTCTTCCCAAGTCCAGCATCAAAAGTCTACAGTTAGTACAAAATGCTGCTGCAAGGCTGCTCTCACGGACAAGAAAATTTGATCACATTACCCCAATATTAGCCAATTTACACTGGCTCCCGGTCCATTTAAGATGTGACTTCAAGGTTCTTCTATTAACCTATAAATCATTGCATGGCTTAGCGCCTTCATATCTCGTCGACTTAGTTGTTCCTTATGTTCCGTCTCGTAACCTTCGTTCGCAAAACGCTAGTCTTTTAGTGACACCGAGGGCCAAGAAAATGTCTGCAGGGGCTAGAGCATTTTCTATTCGGGCTCCAGAGCTCTGGAATGCCCTGCCAATGGATATTAGAACTGCTACCTCAGTAGAAATATTTAAGACACGTTTAAAGACGTATTTTTATGATGTGGCCTTTAATTAACCTGTAGTAGCCGATTCGGCTGGAGTTTGTTTTTGCTCCCTCTCCCCGACCCCACTCCCCCCACCCCTCCCCGGCTGGGGAGGTGGTTAGGTGACACCCAAGCTGACGACGGCTATCTAGATTCTCGTGGACCAATTCAGCATGAGGGATCTGCAGCGGAATACCCTCCTAGAGGACACTGCCAGGACAATCGAAGGCACCTCCGACAGCTCTTCGCTTTGGCCTGGACATCCACTTTTTGATTTCCATATGATGTATTTTATGTGCCCTCTTTGCATCCATTGCAGCCTGGTGATCCTGAAAGGGGGATCCTTCCATCTGTGGTCCCTTCTCAAGGTTTCTCATTTTTCCCCTGGTAGGGGTTTTTGAGTTTTTCCTTGCCCTTTTGGGAGCCCAAGATCAGGGGATGCTTTGAGAATAATTGTCAATTGATTGTCTATGTGAAGCCCTTTGAGACTGCTTGTGATTTAGGGCTATACAAATAAACTTGACTTGACTTGACTTGACTTGACTTCAGCTCCACACCAGCTCTACCTCTGACTTCATTTCAGCCTCTGACTCCAGCTCTACACCATCTCTGCCTCTGACTTCAGCCCCACTTCCGCCTCCAACTCCGCCGCCAGCTCCACACCAGTTTCTGACTTCAGCTCCACCTCTGACTCCAGCTCCACACCAGTTCTGCATCTGACTTCAACTTCAGTTCCATCTCACACTACAGCTCCTCCTCCAACTCCAGTTCCACACCATCTCTGCCACTGACTTCAGCTCCGCTTCCAGCTCTGCCTCTGACTTCAGCTCCGCCTCCAGCTCTGCCTCTGACTTCAGCTCCGCCTCCAGCTCTGCCTCTGACTTCAGCCCCACTTCCGCCTTTGACTCTGCCTCCAGCTCCAGACCTGCTCTGCCTCTGCCTTCAGCTCCGCCTCCAGCTCCACACCAGTGTCCGACTTCAGCTCCACCTCCAACCCTGACTTCAGCTCTACCTCTGACTCCAGCTCCACACCAGTCTCACTTCAGCTCCACCTCTGACTCCAGCCCCACACCAGCTTTGCATCTGACTCCAATTTCATCTCCGCCTCTGACTTCAGCTCCACACCAGCTCTACCTCTGACTTCATTTCTGCCTCTGACTCCAGCTCTACACCATCTCTGCCTCTGACTTCAGCCGGGATTTGAACTCGGGTCGCTGGGGTGAGAGTCCAGAGCACTATCCACTATACCATGAAGACTTCACTAGTGTTGCAGGGAAGGAATGTACACTATATGGTTTAATGGAGCATTCTCTGACTCCACCACCAGCTCTGCCTCTGACTTCAGCTCCACCTCTGACTTCAGCACCGCCTCCAGCTCTGCCTCTGACTTCAGCTCCGCCTCCAGCTCTGCCTCTGACTTCAGCTCCGACTCCAGCTCTGCCTCTGACTTCAGCCCCACTTCCGCCTTTGACTCTGCCTCCAGCTCCAGACCTGCTCTGCCTCTGCCTTCAGCTCCGCCTCCAGCTCCACACCAGTGTCCGACTTCAGCTCCACCTCCAACCCTGACTTCAGCTCTACCTCTGACTCCAGCTCCACACCAGTCTCACTTCAGCTCCACCTCTGACTCCAGCCCCACACCAGCTTTGCATCTGACTCCAATTTCATCTCCGCCTCTGACTTCAGCTCCACACCAGCTCTACCTCTGACTTCATTTCTGCCTCTGACTCCAGCTCTACACCATCTCTGCCTCTGACTTCAGCCGGGATTTGAACTCGGGTCGCTGGGGTGAGAGTCCAGAGCACTATCCACTATACCATGAAGACTTCACTAGTGTTGCAGGAAAGGAATGTACACTATATGGTTTAATGGAGCATTCTCTGACTCCACCACCAGCTCTGCCTCTGACTTCAGCTCCACCTCTGACTTCAGCACCGCCTCCAGCTCTGCCTCTGACTGCAGCTCCGCCTCCAGCTCTGCCTCTGACTTCAGCCCCACTTCCGCCTTTGACTCTGCCTCCAGCTCCAGACCTGCTCTGCCTCTGCCTTCAGCTCCACACCAGTGTCCGACTTCAGCTCCACCTCCAACCCTGACTTCAGCTATACCTCTGACTCCAGCTCCACACCAGTTTCACTTCAGCTCCACCTCTGACTCCAGCCCCACACCAGCTTTGCATCTGACTCCAATTTCATCTCCGCCTCTGACTTCAGCTCCACACCAGCTTTACCTCTGACTTCATTTCAGCCTCTGACTCCAGCTCTACACCATCTCTGCCTCTGACTTCAGCCCCACTTCCGCCTCCAACTCCGACGCCAGCTCCACACCAGTTTCTGACTTCAGCTCCACCTCTGACTCCAGCTCCACACCAGTTCTGCATCTGACTTCAACTTCAGTTCCATCTCACACTACAGCTCCTCCTCCAACTCCAGTTCCACACCATCTCTGCCACTGACTTCAGCTCCGCTTCCAATTCCGGCGCCACACCAAATCTGCCTCTGACTTCAGGTCCGCCTCTGACTTCAGCTCCGCCTACAGTTCCAGCTCCGCCTCCAACACCTTTTCCATGATGACATATTTTCTTTGGTCCCACCGGGATTTGAACTCGGGTCGCTGGGGTGAGAGTCCAGAGCACTATCCACTATACCATTAAGACTTCACTAGTGTTGCAGGGAAGGAATGTACACTATATGGTTTAATGGAGCATTCTCTGACTCCACCACCAGCTCTGCCTCTTACTTCAGCTCCACCTCTGACTCCAGCTCCACACCAGTCTCTGACTTCAGCTCCACCTCTGACTCCAGCCCCACACCAGCTTTGCATCTGACTCCAACTTCATCTCCGCCTCTGACTTCAGCTCCACACCAGCTCTACCTCTGACTTCATTTCTGCCTCTGACTCCACAACTTCAGTTCCATCTCTGACTACAGCTTCTCCTCCAACTCCAGCTCCACACCATCTCTGCCACTGACTTCAGCTCCGCCTCCAATTTCGGCACCACACCAAATCTGCCTCTGACTTCAGCTCCGCCTCTGACTTCAGCTCCGCCTACAGCTCCAGCTCCGCCACCAACGCCTTTTCCATGATGACATATTTTCTTTGGTCCCACCGGGATTTGAACTCGGGTCGCTGGGGTGAGAGTCCAGAGCACTATCCACTATACCATGAAGACTTCACTAGTGTTGCAGGGAAGGAATGTACACTATATGGTTTAATGGAGCATTCTCTGACTCCACCACCAGCTCTGCCTCTGACTTCAGCTCCACCTCTGACTTCAGCACCGCCTCCAGCTCTGCCTCTGACTTCAGCTCCGCCTCCAGCTCTGCCTCTGACTTCAGCTCCGCCTCCAGCTCTGCCTCTGACTTCAGCCCCACTTCCGCCTTTGACTCTGCCTCCAGCTCCAGACCTGCTCTGCCTCTGCCTTCAGCTCCGCCTCCAGCTCCACACCAGTGTCCGACTTCAGCTCCACCTCCAACCCTGACTTCAGCTCTACCTCTGACTCCAGCTCCACACCAGTCTCACTTCAGCTCCACCTCTGACTCCAGCCCCACACCAGCTTTGCATCTGACTCCAATTTCATCTCCGCCTCTGACTTCAGCTCCACACCAGCTCTACCTCTGACTTCATTTCTGCCTCTGACTCCAGCTCTACACCATCTCTGCCTCTGACTTCAGCCGGGATTTGAACTCGGGTCGCTGGGGTGAGAGTCCAGAGCACTATCCACTATACCATGAAGACTTCACTAGTGTTGCAGGGAAGGAATGTACACTATATGGTTTAATGGAGCATTCTCTGACTCCACCACCAGCTCTGCCTCTGACTTCAGCTCCACCTCTGACTTCAGCACCGCCTCCAGCTCTGCCTCTGACTTCAGCTCCGCCTCCAGCTCTGCCTCTGACTTCAGCTCCGACTCCAGCTCTGCCTCTGACTTCAGCCCCACTTCCGCCTTTGACTCTGCCTCCAGCTCCAGACCTGCTCTGCCTCTGCCTTCAGCTCCGCCTCCAGCTCCACACCAGTGTCCGACTTCAGCTCCACCTCCAACCCTGACTTCAGCTCTACCTCTGACTCCAGCTCCACACCAGTCTCACTTCAGCTCCACCTCTGACTCCAGCCCCACACCAGCTTTGCATCTGACTCCAATTTCATCTCCGCCTCTGACTTCAGCTCCACACCAGCTCTACCTCTGACTTCATTTCTGCCTCTGACTCCAGCTCTACACCATCTCTGCCTCTGACTTCAGCCGGGATTTGAACTCAGGTCGCTGGGGTGAGAGTCCAGAGCACTATCCACTATACCATGAAGACTTCACTAGTGTTGCAGGGAAGGAATGTACACTATATGGTTTAATGGAGCATTCTCTGACTCCACCACCAGCTCTGCCTCTGACTTCAGCTCAACCTCTGACTTCAGCACCGCCTCCAGCTCTGCCTCTGACTGCAGCTCCGCCTCCAGCTCTGCCTCTGACTTCAGCCCCACTTCCGCCTTTGACTCTGCCTCCAGCTCCAGACCTGCTCTGCCTCTGCCTTCAGCTCCACACCAGTGTCCGACTTCAGCTCCACCTCCAACCCTGACTTCAGCTCTACCTCTGACTCCAGCTCCACACCAGTTTCACTTCAGCTCCACCTCTGACTCCAGCCCCACACCAGCTTTGCATCTGACTCCAATTTCATCTCCGCCTCTGACTTCAGCTCCACACCAGATTTACCTCTGACTTCATTTCAGCCTCTGACTCCAGCTCTACACCATCTCTGCCTCTGACTTCAGCCCCACTTCCGCCTCCAACTCCGCCGCCAGCTCCACACCAGTTTCTGACTTCAGCTCCACCTCTGACTCCAGCTCCACACCAGTTCTGCATCTGACTTCAACTTCAGTTCCATCTCACACTACAGCTCCTCCTCCAACTCCAGTTCCACACCATCTCTGCCACTGACTTCAGCTCCGCTTCCAATTCCGGCGCCACACCAAATCTGCCTCTGACTTCAGGTCCGCCTCTGACTTCAGCTCCGCCTACAGTTCCAGCTCCGCCTCCAACACCTTTTCCATGATGACATATTTTCTTTGGTCCCACCGGGATTTGAACTCGGGTCGCTGGGGTGAGAGTCCAGAGCACTATCCACTATACCATTAAGACTTCACTAGTGTTGCAGGGAAGGAATGTACACTATATGGTTTAATGGAGCATTCTCTGACTCCACCACCAGCTCTGCCTCTGACTTCAGCTCCACCTCTGACTCCAGCTCCACACCAGTCTCTGACTTCAGCTCCACCTCTGACTCCAGCCCCACACCAGCTTTGCATCTGACTCCAACTTCATCTCCGCCTCTGACTTCAGCTCCACACCAGCTCTACCTCTGACTTCATTTCTGCCTCTGACTCCACAACTTCAGTTCCATCTCTGACTACAGCTTCTCCTCCAACTCCAGCTCCACACCATCTCTGCCACTGACTTCAGCTCCGCCTCCAATTTCGGCACCACACCAAATCTGCCTCTGACTTCAGCTCCGCCTCTGACTTCAGCTCCGCCTACAGCTCCAGCTCCGCCACCAACGCCTTTTCCATGATGACATATTTTCTTTGGTCCCACCGGGATTTGAACTCGGGTCGCTGGGGTGAGAGTCCAGAGCACTATCCACTATACCATGAAGACTTCACTAGTGTTGCAGGGAAGGAATGTACACTATATGGTTTAATGGAGCATTCTCTGACTCCACCACCAGCTCTGCCTCTGACTTCAGCTCCACCTCTGACTTCAGCACCGCCTCCAGCTCTGCCTCTGACTTCAGCTCCGCCTCCAGCTCTGCCTCTGACTTCAGCCCCACTTCCGCCTTTGACTCTGCCTCCAGCTCCAGACCTGCTCTGCCTCTGCCTTCAGCTCCGCCTCCAGCTCCACACCAGTGTCCGACTTCAGCTCCACCTCCAACCCTGACTTCAGCTCTACCTCTGACTCCAGCTCCACACCAGTCTCACTTCAGCTCCACCTCTGACTCCAGCCCCACACCAGCTTTGCATCTGACTCCAATTTCATCTCCGCCTCTGACTTCAGCTCCACACCAGCTCTACCTCTGACTTCATTTCTGCCTCTGACTCCAGCTCTACACCATCTCTGCCTCTGACTTCAGCCGGGATTTGAACTCGGGTCGCTGGGGTGAGAGTCCAGAGCACTATCCACTATACCATGAAGACTTCACTAGTGTTGCAGGGAAGGAATGTACACTATATGGTTTAATGGAGCATTCTCTGACTCCACCACCAGCTCTGCCTCTGACTTCAGCTCCACCTCTGACTTCAGCACCGCCTCCAGCTCTGCCTCTGACTTCAGCTCCGCCTCCAGCTCTGCCTCTGACTTCAGCCCCACTTCCGCCTTTGACTCTGCCTCCAGCTCCAGACCTGCTCTGCCTCTGCCTTCAGCTCCACACCAGTGTCCGACTTCAGCTCCACCTCCAACCCTGACTTCAGCTCTACCTCTGACTCCAGCTCCACACCAGTCTCACTTCAGCTCCACCTCTGACTCCAGCCCCACACCAGCTTTGCATCTGACTCCAATTTCATCTCCGCCTCTGACTTCAGCTCCACACCAGCTCTACCTCTGACTTCATTTCAGCCTCTGACTCCAGCTCTACACCATCTCTGCCTCTGACTTCAGCCCCACTTCCGCCTCCAACTCCGCCGCCAGCTCCACACCAGTTTCTGACTTCAGCTCCACCTCTGACTCCAGCTCCACACCAGTTCTGCATCTGACTTCAACTTCAGTTCCATCTCACACTACAGCTCCTCCTCCAACTCCAGTTCCACACCATCTCTGCCACTGACTTCAGCTCCGCTTCCAATTCCGGCGCCACACCAAATCTGCCTCTGACTTCAGGTCCGCCTCTGACTTCAGCTCCGCCTACAGTTCCAGCTCCGCCTCCAACACCTTTTCCATGATGACATATTTTCTTTGGTCCCACCGGGATTTGAACTCGGGTCGCTGGGGTGAGAGTCCAGAGCACTATCCACTATACCATTAAGACTTCACTAGTGTTGCAGGGAAGGAATGTACACTATATGGTTTAATGGAGCATTCTCTGACTCCACCACCAGCTCTGCCTCTGACTTCAGCTCCACCTCTGACTCCAGCTCCACACCAGTCTCTGACTTCAGCTCCACCTCTGACTCCAGCCCCACACCAGCTTTGCATCTGACTCCAACTTCATCTCCGCCTCTGACTTCAGCTCCACACCAGCTCTACCTCTGACTTCATTTCTGCCTCTGACTCCACAACTTCCGTTCCATCTCTGACTACAGCTTCTCCTCCAACTCCAGCTCCACACCATCTCTGCCACTGACTTCAGCTCCGCCTCCAATTTCGGCACCACACCAAATCTGCCTCTGACTTCAGCTCCGCCTCTGACTTCAGCTCCGCCTACAGCTCCAGCTCCGCCACCAACGCCTTTTCCATGATGACATATTTTCTTTGGTCCCACCGGGATTTGAACTCGGGTCGCTGGGGTGAGAGTCCAGAGCACTATCCACTATACCATGAAGACTTCACTAGTGTTGCAGGGAAGGAATGTACACTATATGGTTTAATGGAGCATTCTCTGACTCCACCACCAGCTCTGCCTCTGACTTCAGCTCCACCTCTGACTTCAGCACCGCCTCCAGCTCTGCCTCTGACTTCAGCTCCGCCTCCAGCTCTGCCTCTGACTTCAGCTCCGCCTCCAGCTCTGCCTCTGACTTCAGCCCCACTTCCGCCTTTGACTCTGCCTCCAGCTCCAGACCTGCTCTGCCTCTGCCTTCAGCTCCGCCTCCAGCTCCACACCAGTGTCCGACTTCAGCTCCACCTCCAACCCTGACTTCAGCTCTACCTCTGACTCCAGCTCCACACCAGTCTCACTTCAGCTCCACCTCTGACTCCAGCCCCACACCAGCTTTGCATCTGACTCCAATTTCATCTCCGCCTCTGACTTCAGCTCCACACCAGCTCTACCTCTGACTTCATTTCTGCCTCTGACTCCAGCTCTACACCATCTCTGCCTCTGACTTCAGCCGGGATTTGAACTCGGGTCGCTGGGGTGAGAGTCCAGAGCACTATCCACTATACCATGAAGACTTCACTAGTGTTGCAGGGAAGGAATGTACACTATATGGTTTAATGGAGCATTCTCTGACTCCACCACCAGCTCTGCCTCTGACTTCAGCTCCACCTCTGACTTCAGCACCGCCTCCAGCTCTGCCTCTGACTTCAGCTCCGCCTCCAGCTCTGCCTCTGACTTCAGCTCCGACTCCAGCTCTGCCTCTGACTTCAGCCCCACTTCCGCCTTTGACTCTGCCTCCAGCTCCAGACCTGCTCTGCCTCTGCCTTCAGCTCCGCCTCCAGCTCCACACCAGTGTCCGACTTCAGCTCCACCTCCAACCCTGACTTCAGCTCTACCTCTGACTCCAGCTCCACACCAGTCTCACTTCAGCTCCACCTCTGACTCCAGCCCCACACCAGCTTTGCATCTGACTCCAATTTCATCTCCGCCTCTGACTTCAGCTCCACACCAGCTCTACCTCTGACTTCATTTCTGCCTCTGACTCCAGCTCTACACCATCTCTGCCTCTGACTTCAGCCGGGATTTGAACTCGGGTCGCTGGGGTGAGAGTCCAGAGCACTATCCACTATACCATGAAGACTTCACTAGTGTTGCAGGGAAGGAATGTACACTATATGGTTTAATGGAGCATTCTCTGACTCCACCACCAGCTCTGCCTCTGACTTCAGCTCCACCTCTGACTTCAGCACCGCCTCCAGCTCTGCCTCTGACTTCAGCTCCGCCTCCAGCTCTGCCTCTGACTTCAGCCCCACTTCCGCCTTTGACTCTGCCTCCAGCTCCAGACCTGCTCTGCCTCTGCCTTCAGCTCCACACCAGTGTCCGACTTCAGCTCCACCTCCAACCCTGACTTCAGCTCTACCTCTGACTCCAGCTCCACACCAGTCTCACTTCAGCTCCACCTCTGACTCCAGCCCCACACCAGCTTTGCATCTGACTCCAATTTCATCTCCGCCTCTGACTTCAGCTCCACACCAGCTCTACCTCTGACTTCATTTCAGCCTCTGACTCCAGCTCTACACCATCTCTGCCTCTGACTTCAGCCCCACTTCCGCCTCCAACTCCGCCGCCAGCTCCACACCAGTTTCTGACTTCAGCTCCACCTCTGACTCCAGCTCCACACCAGTTCTGCATCTGACTTCAAATTCAGTTCCATCTCACACTACAGCTCCTCCTCCAACTCCAGTTCCACACCATCTCTGCCACTGACTTCAGCTCCGCTTCCAATTCCGGCGCCACACCAAATCTGCCTCTGACTTCAGGTCCGCCTCTGACTTCAGCTCCGCCTACAGTTCCAGCTCCGCCTCCAACACCTTTTCCATGATGACATATTTTCTTTGGTCCCACCGGGATTTGAACTCGGGTCGCTGGGGTGAGAGTCCAGAGCACTATCCACTATACCATTAAGACTTCACTAGTGTTGCAGGGAAGGAATGTACACTATATGGTTTAATGGAGCATTCTCTGACTCCACCACCAGCTCTGCCTCTGACTTCAGCTCCACCTCTGACTCCAGCTCCACACCAGTCTCTGACTTCAGCTCCACCTCTGACTCCAGCCCCACACCAGCTTTGCATCTGACTCCAACTTCATCTCCGCCTCTGACTTCAGCTCCACACCAGCTCTACCTCTGACTTCATTTCTGCCTCTGACTCCACAACTTCAGTTCCATCTCTGACTACAGCTTCTCCTCCAACTCCAGCTCCACACCATCTCTGCCACTGACTTCAGCTCCGCCTCCAATTTCGGCACCACACCAAATCTGCCTCTGACTTCAGCTCCGCCTCTGACTTCAGCTCCGCCTACAGCTCCAGCTCCGCCACCAACGCCTTTTCCATGATGACATATTTTCTTTGGTCCCACCGGGATTTGAACTCGGGTCGCTGGGGTGAGAGTCCAGAGCACTATCCACTATACCATGAAGACTTCACTAGTGTTGCAGGGAAGGAATGTACACTATATGGTTTAATGGAACATTCTCTGACTCCACCACCAGCTCTGCCTCTGACTTCAGCTCCACCTCTGACTTCAGCACCGCCTCCAGCTCTGCCTCTGACTTCAGCTCCGCCTCCAGCTCTGCCTCTGACTTCAGCTCCGCCTCCAGCTCTGCCTCTGACTTCAGCCCCACTTCCGCCTTTGACTCTGCCTCCAGCTCCAGACCTGCTCTGCCTCTGCCTTCAGCTCCGCCTCCAGCTCCACACCAGTGTCCGACTTCAGCTCCACCTCCAACCCTGACTTCAGCTCTACCTCTGACTCCAGCTCCACACCAGTCTCACTTCAGCTCCACCTCTGACTCCAGCCCCACACCAGCTTTGCATCTGACTCCAATTTCATCTCCGCCTCTGACTTCAGCTCCACACCAGCTCTACCTCTGACTTCATTTCTGCCTCTGACTCCAGCTCTACACCATCTCTGCCTCTGACTTCAGCCGGGATTTGAACTCGGGTCGCTGGGGTGAGAGTCCAGAGCACTATCCACTATACCATGAAGACTTCACTAGTGTTGCAGGGAAGGAATGTACACTATATGGTTTAATGGAGCATTCTCTGACTCCACCACCAGCTCTGCCTCTGACTTCAGCTCCACCTCTGACTTCAGCACCGCCTCCAGCTCTGCCTCTGACTTCAGCTCCGCCTCCAGCTCTGCCTCTGACTTCAGCTCCGACTCCAGCTCTGCCTCTGACTTCAGCCCCACTTCCGCCTTTGACTCTGCCTCCAGCTCCAGACCTGCTCTGCCTCTGCCTTCAGCTCCGCCTCCAGCTCCACACCAGTGTCCGACTTCAGCTCCACCTCCAACCCTGACTTCAGCTCTACCTCTGACTCCAGCTCCACACCAGTCTCACTTCAGCTCCACCTCTGACTCCAGCCCCACACCAGCTTTGCATCTGACTCCAATTTCATCTCCGCCTCTGACTTCAGCTCCACACCAGCTCTACCTCTGACTTCATTTCTGCCTCTGACTCCAGCTCTACACCATCTCTGCCTCTGACTTCAGCCGGGATTTGAACTCGGGTCGCTGGGGTGAGAGTCCAGAGCACTATCCACTATACCATGAAGACTTCACTAGTGTTGCAGGGAAGGAATGTACACTATATGGTTTAATGGAGCATTCTCTGACTCCACCACCAGCTCTGCCTCTGACTTCAGCTCCACCTCTGACTTCAGCACCGCCTCCAGCTCTGCCTCTGACTTCAGCTCCGCCTCCAGCTCTGCC
The DNA here is from genome assembly GCF_054491065.1 of Syngnathus leptorhynchus. Taxonomy (NCBI): domain Eukaryota; kingdom Metazoa; phylum Chordata; class Actinopteri; order Syngnathiformes; family Syngnathidae; genus Syngnathus; species Syngnathus leptorhynchus. Next base: position 1,108,601 of record NW_028231998.1, read on the forward strand.
TCTGACTTCAGCCCCACTTCCGCCTTTGACTCTGCCTCCAGCTCCAGACCTGCTCTGCCTCTGCCTTCAGCTCCACACCAGTGTCCGACTTCAGCTCCACCTCCAACCCTGACTTCAGCTCTACCTCTGACTCCAGCTCCACACCAGTTTCACTTCAGCTCCACCTCTGACTCCAGCCCCACACCAGCTTTGCATCTGACTCCAATTTCAACTCCGCCTCTGACTTCAGCTCCACACCAGCTCTACCTCTGACTTCATTTCAGCCTCTGACTCCAGCTCTACACCATCTCTGCCTCTGACTTCAGCCCCACTTCCGCCTCCAACTCCGCCGCCAGCTCCACACCAGTTTCTGACTTCAGCTCCACCTCTGACTCCAGCTCCACACCAGTTCTGCATCTGACTTCAACTTCAGTTCCATCTCACACTACAGCTCCTCCTCCAACTCCAGTTCCACACCATCTCTGCCACTGACTTCAGCTCCGCTTCCAATTCCGGCGCCACACCAAATCTGCCTCTGACTTCAGGTCCGCCTCTGACTTCAGCTCCGCCTACAGTTCCAGCTCCGCCTCCAACACCTTTTCCATGATGACATATTTTCTTTGGTCCCACCGGGATTTGAACTCGGGTCGCTGGGGTGAGAGTCCAGAGCACTATCCACTATACCATTAAGACTTCACTAGTGTTGCAGGGAAGGAATGTACACTATATGGTTTAATGGAGCATTCTCTGACTCCACCACCAGCTCTGCCTCTGACTTCAGCTCCACCTCTGACTCCAGCTCCACACCAGTCTCTGACTTCAGCTCCACCTCTGACTCCAGCCCCACACCAGCTTTGCATCTGACTCCAACTTCATATCCGCCTCTGACTTCAGCTCCACACCAGCTCTACCTCTGACTTCATTTCTGCCTCTGACTCCACAACTTCCGTTCCATCTCTGACTACAGCTTCTCCTCCAACTCCAGCTCCACACCATCTCTGCCACTGACTTCAGCTCCGCCTCCAATTTCGGCACCACACCAAATCTGCCTCTGACTTCAGCTCCGCCTCTGACTTCAGCTCCGCCTACAGCTCCAGCTCCGCCACCAACGCCTTTTCCATGATGACATATTTTCTTTGGTCCCACCGGGATTTGAACTCGGGTCGCTGGGGTGAGAGTCCAGAGCACTATCCACTATACCATGAAGACTTCACTAGTGTTGCAGGGAAGGAATGTACACTATATGGTTTAATGGAGCATTCTCTGACTCCACCACCAGCTCTGCCTCTGACTTCAGCTCCACCTCTGACTTCAGCACCGCCTCCAGCTCTGCCTCTGACTTCAGCTCCGCCTCCAGCTCTGCCTCTGACTTCAGCTCCGCCTCCAGCTCTGCCTCTGACTTCAGCCCCACTTCCGCCTTTGACTCTGCCTCCAGCTCCAGACCTGCTCTGCCTCTGCCTTCAGCTCCGCCTCCAGCTCCACACCAGTGTCCGACTTCAGCTCCACCTCCAACCCTGACTTCAGCTCTACCTCTGACTCCAGCTCCACACCAGTCTCACTTCAGCTCCACCTCTGACTCCAGCCCCACACCAGCTTTGCATCTGACTCCAATTTCATCTCCGCCTCTGACTTCAGCTCCACACCAGCTCTACCTCTGACTTCATTTCTGCCTCTGACTCCAGCTCTACACCATCTCTGCCTCTGACTTCAGCCGGGATTTGAACTCGGGTCGCTGGGGTGAGAGTCCAGAGCACTATCCACTATACCATGAAGACTTCACTAGTGTTGCAGGGAAGGAATGTACACTATATGGTTTAATGGAGCATTCTCTGACTCCACCACCAGCTCTGCCTCTGACTTCAGCTCCACCTCTGACTTCAGCACCGCCTCCAGCTCTGCCTCTGACTTCAGCTCCGCCTCCAGCTCTGCCTCTGACTTCAGCTCCGCCTCCAGCTCTGCCTCTGACTTCAGCCCCACTTCCGCCTTTGACTCTGCCTCCAGCTCCAGACCTGCTCTGCCTCTGCCTTCAGCTCCGCCTCCAGCTCCACACCAGTGTCCGACTTCAGCTCCACCTCCAACCCTGACTTCAGCTCTACCTCTGACTCCAGCTCCACACCAGTCTCACTTCAGCTCCACCTCTGACTCCAGCCCCACACCAGCTTTGCATCTGACTCCAATTTCATCTCCGCCTCTGACTTCAGCTCCACACCAGCTCTACCTCTGACTTCATTTCTGCCTCTGACTCCAGCTCTACACCATCTCTGCCTCTGACTTCAGCCGGGATTTGAACTCGGGTCGCTGGGGTGAGAGTCCAGAGCACTATCCACTATACCATGAAGACTTCACTAGTGTTGCAGGGAAGGAATGTACACTATATGGTTTAATGGAGCATTCTCTGACTCCACCACCAGCTCTGCCTCTGACTTCAGCTCCACCTCTGACTTCAGCACCGCCTCCAGCTCTGCCTCTGACTTCAGCTCCGCCTCCAGCTCTGCCTCTGACTTCAGCTCCGACTCCAGCTCTGCCTCTGACTTCAGCCCCACTTCCGCCTTTGACTCTGCCTCCAGCTCCAGACCTGCTCTGCCTCTGCCTTCAGCTCCGCCTCCAGCTCCACACCAGTGTCCGACTTCAGCTCCACCTCCAACCCTGACTTCAGCTCTACCTCTGACTCCAGCTCCACACCAGTCTCACTTCAGCTCCACCTCTGACTCCAGCCCCACACCAGCTTTGCATCTGACTCCAATTTCATCTCCGCCTCTGACTTCAGCTCCACACCAGCTCTACCTCTGACTTCATTTCTGCCTCTGACTCCAGCTCTACACCATCTCTGCCTCTGACTTCAGCCGGGATTTGAACTCGGGTCGCTGGGGTGAGAGTCCAGAGCACTATCCACTATACCATGAAGACTTCACTAGTGTTGCAGGGAAGGAATGTACACTATATGGTTTAATGGAGCATTCTCTGACTCCACCACCAGCTCTGCCTCTGACTTCAGCTCCACCTCTGACTTCAGCACCGCCTCCAGCTCTGCCTCTGACTTCAGCTCCGCCTCCAGCTCTGCCTCTGACTTCAGCCCCACTTCCGCCTTTGACTCTGCCTCCAGCTCCAGACCTGCTCTGCCTCTGCCTTCAGCTCCACACCAGTGTCCGACTTCAGCTCCACCTCCAACCCTGACTTCAGCTCTACCTCTGACTCCAGCTCCACACCAGTTTCACTTCAGCTCCACCTCTGACTCCAGCCCCACACCAGCTTTGCATCTGACTCCAATTTCAACTCCGCCTCTGACTTCAGCTCCACACCAGCTCTACCTCTGACTTCATTTCAGCCTCTGACTCCAGCTCTACACCATCTCTGCCTCTGACTTCAGCCCCACTTCCGCCTCCAACTCCGCCGCCAGCTCCACACCAGTTTCTGACTTCAGCTCCACCTCTGACTCCAGCTCCACACCAGTTCTGCATCTGACTTCAACTTCAGTTCCATCTCACACTACAGCTCCTCCTCCAACTCCAGTTCCACACCATCTCTGCCACTGACTTCAGCTCCGCTTCCAATTCCGGCGCCACACCAAATCTGCCTCTGACTTCAGGTCCGCCTCTGACTTCAGCTCCGCCTACAGTTCCAGCTCCGCCTCCAACACCTTTTCCATGATGACATATTTTCTTTGGTCCCACCGGGATTTGAACTCGGGTCGCTGGGGTGAGAGTCCAGAGCACTATCCACTATACCATTAAGACTTCACTAGTGTTGCAGGGAAGGAATGTACACTATATGGTTTAATGGAGCATTCTCTGACTCCACCACCAGCTCTGCCTCTGACTTCAGCTCCACCTCTGACTCCAGCTCCACACCAGTCTCTGACTTCAGCTCCACCTCTGACTCCAGCCCCACACCAGCTTTGCATCTGACTCCAACTTCATATCCGCCTCTGACTTCAGCTCCACACCAGCTCTACCTCTGACTTCATTTCTGCCTCTGACTCCACAACTTCCGTTCCATCTCTGACTACAGCTTCTCCTCCAACTCCAGCTCCACACCATCTCTGCCACTGACTTCAGCTCCGCCTCCAATTTCGGCACCACACCAAATCTGCCTCTGACTTCAGCTCCGCCTCTGACTTCAGCTCCGCCTACAGCTCCAGCTCCGCCACCAACGCCTTTTCCATGATGACATATTTTCTTTGGTCCCACCGGGATTTGAACTCGGGTCGCTGGGGTGAGAGTCCAGAGCACTATCCACTATACCATGAAGACTTCACTAGTGTTGCAGGGAAGGAATGTACACTATATGGTTTAATGGAGCATTCTCTGACTCCACCACCAGCTCTGCCTCTGACTTCAGCTCCACCTCTGACTTCAGCACCGCCTCCAGCTCTGCCTCTGACTTCAGCTCCGCCTCCAGCTCTGCCTCTGACTTCAGCTCCGCCTCCAGCTCTGCCTCTGACTTCAGCCCCACTTCCGCCTTTGACTCTGCCTCCAGCTCCAGACCTGCTCTGCCTCTGCCTTCAGCTCCGCCTCCAGCTCCACACCAGTGTCCGACTTCAGCTCCACCTCCAACCCTGACTTCAGCTCTACCTCTGACTCCAGCTCCACACCAGTCTCACTTCAGCTCCACCTCTGACTCCAGCCCCACACCAGCTTTGCATCTGACTCCAATTTCATCTCCGCCTCTGACTTCAGCTCCACACCAGCTCTACCTCTGACTTCATTTCTGCCTCTGACTCCAGCTCTACACCATCTCTGCCTCTGACTTCAGCCGGGATTTGAACTCGGGTCGCTGGGGTGAGAGTCCAGAGCACTATCCACTATACCATGAAGACTTCACTAGTGTTGCAGGGAAGGAATGTACACTATATGGTTTAATGGAGCATTCTCTGACTCCACCACCAGCTCTGCCTCTGACTTCAGCTCCACCTCTGACTTCAGCACCGCCTCCAGCTCTGCCTCTGACTTCAGCTCCGCCTCCAGCTCTGCCTCTGACTTCAGCTCCGACTCCAGCTCTGCCTCTGACTTCAGCCCCACTTCCGCCTTTGACTCTGCCTCCAGCTCCAGACCTGCTCTGCCTCTGCCTTCAGCTCCGCCTCCAGCTCCACACCAGTGTCCGACTTCAGCTCCACCTCCAACCCTGACTTCAGCTCTACCTCTGACTCCAGCTCCACACCAGTCTCACTTCAGCTCCACCTCTGACTCCAGCCCCACACCAGCTTTGCATCTGACTCCAATTTCATCTCCGCCTCTGACTTCAGCTCCACACCAGCTCTACCTCTGACTTCATTTCTGCCTCTGACTCCAGCTCTACACCATCTCTGCCTCTGACTTCAGCCGGGATTTGAACTCGGGTCGCTGGGGTGAGAGTCCAGAGCACTATCCACTATACCATGAAGACTTCACTAGTGTTGCAGGGAAGGAATGTACACTATATGGTTTAATGGAGCATTCTCTGACTCCACCACCAGCTCTGCCTCTGACTTCAGCTCCACCTCTGACTTCAGCACCGCCTCCAGCTCTGCCTCTGACTTCAGCTCCGCCTCCAGCTCTGCCTCTGACTTCAGCCCCACTTCCGCCTTTGACTCTGCCTCCAGCTCCAGACCTGCTCTGCCTCTGCCTTCAGCTCCACACCAGTGTCCGACTTCAGCTCCACCTCCAACCCTGACTTCAGCTCTACCTCTGACTCCAGCTCCACACCAGTCTCACTTCAGCTCCACCTCTGACTCCAGCCCCACACCAGCTTTGCATCTGACTCCAATTTCATCTCCGCCTCTGACTTCAGCTCCACACCAGCTCTACCTCTGACTTCATTTCAGCCTCTGACTCCAGCTCTACACCATCTCTGCCTCTGACTTCAGCCCCACTTCCGCCTCCAACTCCGCCGCCAGCTCCACACCAGTTTCTGACTTCAGCTCCACCTCTGACTCCAGCTCCACACCAGTTCTGCATCTGACTTCAAATTCAGTTCCATCTCACACTACAGCTCCTCCTCCAACTCCAGTTCCACACCATCTCTGCCACTGACTTCAGCTCCGCTTCCAATTCCGGCGCCACACCAAATCTGCCTCTGACTTCAGGTCCGCCTCTGACTTCAGCTCCGCCTACAGTTCCAGCTCCGCCTCCAACACCTTTTCCATGATGACATATTTTCTTTGGTCCCACCGGGATTTGAACTCGGGTCGCTGGGGTGAGAGTCCAGAGCACTATCCACTATACCATTAAGACTTCACTAGTGTTGCAGGGAAGGAATGTACACTATATGGTTTAATGGAGCATTCTCTGACTCCACCACCAGCTCTGCCTCTGACTTCAGCTCCACCTCTGACTCCAGCTCCACACCAGTCTCTGACTTCAGCTCCACCTCTGACTCCAGCCCCACACCAGCTTTGCATCTGACTCCAACTTCATCTCCGCCTCTGACTTCAGCTCCACACCAGCTCTACCTCTGACTTCATTTCTGCCTCTGACTCCACAACTTCAGTTCCATCTCTGACTACAGCTTCTCCTCCAACTCCAGCTCCACACCATCTCTGCCACTGACTTCAGCTCCGCCTCCAATTTCGGCACCACACCAAATCTGCCTCTGACTTCAGCTCCGCCTCTGACTTCAGCTCCGCCTACAGCTCCAGCTCCGCCACCAACGCCTTTTCCATGATGACATATTTTCTTTGGTCCCACCGGGATTTGAACTCGGGTCGCTGGGGTGAGAGTCCAGAGCACTATCCACTATACCATGAAGACTTCACTAGTGTTGCAGGGAAGGAATGTACACTATATGGTTTAATGGAGCATTCTCTGACTCCACCACCAGCTCTGCCTCTGACTTCAGCTCCACCTCTGACTTCAGCACCGCCTCCAGCTCTGCCTCTGACTTCAGCTCCGCCTCCAGCTCTGCCTCTGACTTCAGCTCCGCCTCCAGCTCTGCCTCTGACTTCAGCCCCACTTCCGCCTTTGACTCTGCCTCCAGCTCCAGACCTGCTCTGCCTCTGCCTTCAGCTCCGCCTCCAGCTCCACACCAGTGTCCGACTTCAGCTCCACCTCCAACCCTGACTTCAGCTCTACCTCTGACTCCAGCTCCACACCAGTCTCACTTCAGCTCCACCTCTGACTCCAGCCCCACACCAGCTTTGCATCTGACTCCAATTTCATCTCCGCCTCTGACTTCAGCTCCACACCAGCTCTACCTCTGACTTCATTTCTGCCTCTGACTCCAGCTCTACACCATCTCTGCCTCTGACTTCAGCCGGGATTTGAACTCGGGTCGCTGGGGTGAGAGTCCAGAGCACTATCCACTATACCATGAAGACTTCACTAGTGTTGCAGGGAAGGAATGTACACTATATGGTTTAATGGAGCATTCTCTGACTCCACCACCAGCTCTGCCTCTGACTTCAGCTCCACCTCTGACTTCAGCACCGCCTCCAGCTCTGCCTCTGACTTCAGCTCCGCCTCCAGCTCTGCCTCTGACTTCAGCTCCGACTCCAGCTCTGCCTCTGACTTCAGCCCCACTTCCGCCTTTGACTCTGCCTCCAGCTCCAGACCTGCTCTGCCTCTGCCTTCAGCTCCGCCTCCAGCTCCACACCAGTGTCCGACTTCAGCTCCACCTCCAACCCTGACTTCAGCTCTACCTCTGACTCCAGCTCCACACCAGTCTCACTTCAGCTCCACCTCTGACTCCAGCCCCACACCAGCTTTGCATCTGACTCCAATTTCATCTCCGCCTCTGACTTCAGCTCCACACCAGCTCTACCTCTGACTTCATTTCTGCCTCTGACTCCAGCTCTACACCATCTCTGCCTCTGACTTCAGCCGGGATTTGAACTCGGGTCGCTGGGGTGAGAGTCCAGAGCACTATCCACTATACCATGAAGACTTCACTAGTGTTGCAGGGAAGGAATGTACACTATATGGTTTAATGGAGCATTCTCTGACTCCACCACCAGCTCTGCCTCTGACTTCAGCTCCACCTCTGACTTCAGCACCGCCTCCAGCTCTGCCTCTGACTGCAGCTCCGCCTCCAGCTCTGCCTCTGACTTCAGCCCCACTTCCGCCTTTGACTCTGCCTCCAGCTCCAGACCTGCTCTGCCTCTGCCTTCAGCTCCACACCAGTGTCCGACTTCAGCTCCACCTCCAACCCTGACTTCAGCTCTACCTCTGACTCCAGCTCCACACCAGTTTCACTTCAGCTCCACCTCTGACTCCAGCCCCACACCAGCTTTGCATCTGACTCCAATTTCATCTCCGCCTCTGACTTCAGCTCCACACCAGATTTACCTCTGACTTCATTTCAGCCTCTGACTCCAGCTCTACACCATCTCTGCCTCTGACTTCAGCCCCACTTCCGCCTCCAACTCCGCCGCCAGCTCCACACCAGTTTCTGACTTCAGCTCCACCTCTGACTCCAGCTCCACACCAGTTCTGCATCTGACTTCAACTTCAGTTCCATCTCACACTACAGCTCCTCCTCCAACTCCAGTTCCACACCATCTCTGCCACTGACTTCAGCTCCGCTTCCAATTCCGGCGCCACACCAAATCTGCCTCTGACTTCAGGTCCGCCTCTGACTTCAGCTCCGCCTACAGTTCCAGCTCCGCCTCCAACACCTTTTCCATGATGACATATTTTCTTTGGTCCCACCGGGATTTGAACTCGGGTCGCTGGGGTGAGAGTCCAGAGCACTATCCACTATACCATTAAGACTTCACTAGTGTTGCAGGGAAGGAATGTACACTATATGGTTTAATGGAGCATTCTCTGACTCCACCACCAGCTCTGCCTCTGACTTCAGCTCCACCTCTGACTCCAGCTCCACACCAGTCTCTGACTTCAGCTCCACCTCTGACTCCAGCCCCACACCAGCTTTGCATCTGACTCCAACTTCATCTCCGCCTCTGACTTCAGCTCCACACCAGCTCTACCTCTGACTTCATTTCTGCCTCTGACTCCACAACTTCAGTTCCATCTCTGACTACAGCTTCTCCTCCAACTCCAGCTCCACACCATCTCTGCCACTGACTTCAGCTCCGCCTCCAATTTCGGCACCACACCAAATCTGCCTCTGACTTCAGCTCCGCCTCTGACTTCAGCTCCGCCTACAGCTCCAGCTCCGCCACCAACGCCTTTTCCATGATGACATATTTTCTTTGGTCCCACCGGGATTTGAACTCGGGTCGCTGGGGTGAGAGTCCAGAGCACTATCCACTATACCATGAAGACTTCACTAGTGTTGCAGGGAAGGAATGTACACTATATGGTTTAATGGAGCATTCTCTGACTCCACCACCAGCTCTGCCTCTGACTTCAGCTCCACCTCTGACTTCAGCACCGCCTCCAGCTCTGCCTCTGACTTCAGCTCCGCCTCCAGCTCTGCCTCTGACTTCAGCTTCGCCTCCAGCTCTGCCTCTGACTTCAGCCCCACTTCCGCCTTTGACTCTGCCTCCAGCTCCAGACCTGCTCTGCCTCTGCCTTCAGCTCCGCCTCCAGCTCCACACCAGTGTCCGACTTCAGCTCCACCTCCAACCCTGACTTCAGCTCTACCTCTGACTCCAGCTCCACACCAGTCTCACTTCAGCTCCACCTCTGACTCCAGCCCCACACCAGCTTTGCATCTGACTCCAATTTCATCTCCGCCTCTGACTTCAGCTCCACACCAGCTCTACCTCTGACTTCATTTCTGCCTCTGACTCCAGCTCTACACCATCTCTGCCTCTGACTTCAGCCGGGATTTGAACTCGGGTCGCTGGGGTGAGAGTCCAGAGCACTATCCACTATACCATGAAGACTTCACTAGTGTTGCAGGGAAGGAATGTACACTATATGGTTTAATGGAGCATTCTCTGACTCCACCACCAGCTCTGCCTCTGACTTCAGCTCCACCTCTGACTTCAGCACCGCCTCCAGCTCTGCCTCTGACTTCAGCTCCGCCTCCAGCTCTGCCTCTGACTTCAGCTCCGACTCCAGCTCTGCCTCTGACTTCAGCCCCACTTCCGCCTTTGACTCTGCCTCCAGCTCCAGACCTGCTCTGCCTCTGCCTTCAGCTCCGCCTCCAGCTCCACACCAGTGTCCGACTTCAGCTCCACCTCCAACCCTGACTTCAGCTCTACCTCTGACTCCAGCTCCACACCAGTCTCACTTCAGCTCCACCTCTGACTCCAGCCCCACACCAGCTTTGCATCTGACTCCAATTTCATCTCCGCCTCTGACTTCAGCTCCACACCAGCTCTACCTCTGACTTCATTTCTGCCTCTGACTCCAGCTCTACACCATCTCTGCCTCTGACTTCAGCCGGGATTTGAACTCGGGTCGCTGGGGTGAGAGTCCAGAGCACTATCCACTATACCATGAAGACTTCACTAGTGTTGCAGGGAAGGAATGTACACTATATGGTTTAATGGAGCATTCTCTGACTCCACCACCAGCTCTGCCTCTGACTTCAGCTCCACCTCTGACTTCAGCACCGCCTCCAGCTCTGCCTCTGACTTCAGCTCCGCCTCCAGCTCTGCCTCTGACTTCAGCCCCACTTCCGCCTTTGACTCTGCCTCCAGCTCCAGACCTGCTCTGCCTCTGCCTTCAGCTCCACACCAGTGTCCGACTTCAGCTCCACCTCCAACCCTGACTTCAGCTCTACCTCTGACTCCAGCTCCACACCAGTTTCACTTCAGCTCCACCTCTGACTCCAGCCCCACACCAGCTTTGCATCTGACTCCAATTTCAACTCCGCCTCTGACTTCAGCTCCACACCAGCTCTACCTCTGACTTCATTTCAGCCTCTGACTCCAGCTCTACACCATCTCTGCCTCTGACTTCAGCCCCACTTCCGCCTCCAACTCCGCCGCCAGCTCCACACCAGTTTCTGACTTCAGCTCCACCTCTGACTCCAGCTCCACACCAGTTCTGCATCTGACTTCAACTTCAGTTCCATCTCACACTACAGCTCCTCCTCCAACTCCAGTTCCACACCATCTCTGCCACTGACTTCAGCTCCGCTTCCAATTCCGGCGCCACACCAAATCTGCCTCTGACTTCAGGTCCGCCTCTGACTTCAGCTCCGCCTACAGTTCCAGCTCCGCCTCCAACACCTTTTCCATGATGACATATTTTCTTTGGTCCCACCGGGATTTGAACTCGGGTCGCTGGGGTGAGAGTCCAGAGCACTATCCACTATACCATTAAGACTTCACTAGTGTTGCAGGGAAGGAATGTACACTATATGGTTTAATGGAGCATTCTCTGACTCCACCACCAGCTCTGCCTCTGACTTCAGCTCCACCTCTGACTCCAGCTCCACACCAGTCTCTGACTTCAGCTCCACCTCTGACTCCAGCCCCACACCAGCTTTGCATCTGACTCCAACTTCATATCCGCCTCTGACTTCAGCTCCACACCAGCTCTACCTCTGACTTCATTTCTGCCTCTGACTCCACAACTTCAGTTCCATCTCTGACTACAGCTTCTCCTCCAACTCCAGCTCCACACCATCTCTGCCACTGACTTCAGCTCCGTCTCCAATTTCGGCACCACACCAAATCTGCCTCTGACTTCAGCTCTGCCTCTGACTTCAGCTCCGCCTACAGCTCCAGCTCCGCCACCAACGCCTTTTCCATGATGACATATTTTCTTTGGTCCCACCGGGATTTGAACTCGGGTCGCTGGGGTGAGAGTCCAGAGCACTATCCACTATACCATGAAGACTTCACTAGTGTTGCAGGGAAGGAATGTACACTATATGGTTTAATGGAGCATTCTCTGACTCCACCACCAGCTCTGCCTCTGACTTCAGCTCCACCTCTGACTTCAGCACCGCCTCCAGCTCTGCCTCTGACTTCAGCTCCGCCTCCAGCTCTGCCTCTGACTTCAGCTTCGCCTCCAGCTCTGCCTCTGACTTCAGCCCCACTTCCGCCTTTGACTCTGCCTCCAGCTCCAGACCTGCTCTGCCTCTGCCTTCAGCTCCGCCTCCAGCTCCACACCAGTGTCCGACTTCAGCTCCACCTCCAACCCTGACTTCAGCTCTACCTCTGACTCCAGCTCCACACCAGTCTCACTTCAGCTCCACCTCTGACTCCAGCCCCACACCAGCTTTGCATCTGACTCCAATTTCATCTCCGCCTCTGACTTCAGCTCCACACCAGCTCTACCTCTGACTTCATTTCTGCCTCTGACTCCAGCTCTACACCATCTCTGCCTCTGACTTCAGCCGGGATTTGAACTCGGGTCGCTGGGGTGAGAGTCCAGAGCACTATCCACTATACCATGAAGACTTCACTAGTGTTGCAGGGAAGGAATGTACACTATATGGTTTAATGGAGCATTCTCTGACTCCACCACCAGCTCTGCCTCTGACTTCAGCTCCACCTCTGACTTCAGCACCGCCTCCAGCTCTGCCTCTGACTTCAGCTCCGCCTCCAGCTCTGCCTCTGACTTCAGCTCCGACTCCAGCTCTGCCTCTGACTTCAGCCCCACTTCCGCCTTTGAGTCTGCCTCCAGCTCCAGACCTGCTCTGCCTCTGCCTTCAGCTCCGCCTCCAGCTCCACACCAGTGTCCGACTTCAGCTCCACCTCCAACCCTGACTTCAGCTCTACCTCTGACTCCAGCTCCACACCAGTCTCACTTCAGCTCCACCTCTGACTCCAGCCCCACACCAGCTTTGCATCTGACTCCAATTTCATCTCCGCCTCTGACTTCAGCTCCACACCAGCTCTACCTCTGACTTCATTTCTGCCTCTGACTCCAGCTCTACACCATCTCTGCCTCTGACTTCAGCCGGGATTTGAACTCGGGTCGCTGGGGTGAGAGTCCAGAGCACTATCCACTATACCATGAAGACTTCACTAGTGTTGCAGGGAAGGAATGTACACTATATGGTTTAATGGAGCATTCTCTGACTCCACCACCAGCTCTGCCTCTGACTTCAGCTCCACCTCTGACTTCAGCACCGCCTCCAGCTCTGCCTCTGACTTCAGCTCCGCCTCCAGCTCTGCCTCTGACTTCAGCCCCACTTCCGCCTTTGACTCTGCCTCCAGCTCCAGACCTGCTCTGCCTCTGCCTTCAGCTCCACACCAGTGTCCGACTTCAGCTCCACCTCCAACCCTGACTTCAGCTCTACCTCTGACTCCAGCTCCACACCAGTTTCACTTCAGCTCCACCTCTGACTCCAGCCCCACACCAGCTTTGCATCTGACTCCAATTTCAACTCCGCCTCTGACTTCAGCTCCACACCAGCTCTACCTCTGACTTCATTTCAGCCTCTGACTCCAGTTCTACACCATCTCTGCCTCTGACTTCAGCCCCACTTCCGCCTCCAACTCCGCCGCCAGCTCCACACCAGTTTCTGACTTCAGCTCCACCTCTGACTCCAGCTCCACACCAGTTCTGCATCTGACTTCAACTTCAGTTCCATCTCACACTACAGCTCCTCCTCCAACTCCAGTTCCACACCATCTCTGCCACTGACTTCAGCTCCGCTTCCAATTCCGGCGCCACACCAAATCTGCCTCTGACTTCAGGTCCGCCTCTGACTTCAGCTCCGCCTACAGTTCCAGCTCCGCCTCCAACACCTTTTCCATGATGACATATTTTCTTTGGTCCCACCGGGATTTGAACTCGGGTCGCTGGGGTGAGAGTCCAGAGCACTATCCACTATACCATTAAGACTTCACTAGTGTTGCAGGGAAGGAATGTACACTATATGGTTTAATGGAGCATTCTCTGACTCCACCACCAGCTCTGCCTCTGACTTCAGCTCCACCTCTGACTCCAGCTCCACACCAGTCTCTGACTTCAGCTCCACCTCTGACTCCAGCCCCACACCAGCTTTGCATCTGACTCCAACTTCATATCCGCCTCTGACTTCAGCTCCACACCAGCTCTACCTCTGACTTCATTTCTGCCTCTGACTCCACAACTTCAGTTCCATCTCTGACTACAGCTTCTCCTCCAACTCCAGCTCCACACCATCTCTGCCACTGACTTCAGCTCCGTCTCCAATTTCGGCACCACACCAAATCTGCCTCTGACTTCAGCTCTGCCTCTGACTTCAGCTCCGCCTACAGCTCCAGCTCCGCCACCAACGCCTTTTCCATGATGACATATTTTCTTTGGTCCCACCGGGATTTGAACTCGGGTCGCTGGGGTGAGAGTCCAGAGCACTATCCACTATACCATGAAGACTTCACTAGTGTTGCAGGGAAGGAATGTACACTATATGGTTTAATGGAGCATTCTCTGACTCCACCACCAGCTCTGCCTCTGACTTCAGCTCCACCTCTGACTTCAGCACCGCCTCCAGCTCTGCCTCTGACTTCAGCTCCGCCTCCAGCTCTGCCTCTGACTTCAGCTTCGCCTCCAGCTCTGCCTCTGACTTCAGCCCCACTTCCGCCTTTGACTCTGCCTCCAGCTCCAGACCTGCTCTGCCTCTGCCTTCAGCTCCGCCTCCAGCTCCACACCAGTGTCCGACTTCAGCTCCACCTCCAACCCTGACTTCAGCTCTACCTCTGACTCCAGCTCCACACCAGTCTCACTTCAGCTCCACCTCTGACTCCAGCCCCACACCAGCTTTGCATCTGACTCCAATTTCATCTCCGCCTCTGACTTCAGCTCCACACCAGCTCTACCTCTGACTTCATTTCTGCCTCTGACTCCAGCTCTACACCATCTCTGCCTCTGACTTCAGCCGGGATTTGAACTCGGGTCGCTGGGGTGAGAGTCCAGAGCACTATCCACTATACCATGAAGACTTCACTAGTGTTGCAGGGAAGGAATGTACACTATATGGTTTAATGGAGCATTCTCTGACTCCACCACCAGCTCTGCCTCTGACTTCAGCTCCACCTCTGACTTCAGCACTGCCTCCAGCTCTGCCTCTGACTTCAGCTCCGCCTCCAGCTCTGCCTCTGACTTCAGCCCCACTTCCGCCTTTGAGTCTGCCTCCAGCTCCAGACCTGCTCTGCCTCTGCCTTCAGCTCCGCCTCCAGCTCCACACCAGTGTCCGACTTCAGCTCCACCTCCAACCCTGACTTCAGCTCTACCTCTGACTCCAGCTCCACACCAGTCTCACTTCAGCTCCACCTCTGACTCCAGCCCCACACCAGCTTTGCATCTGACTCCAATTTCATCTCCGCCTCTGACTTCAGCTCCACACCAGCTCTACCTCTGACTTCATTTCTGCCTCTGACTCCAGCTCTACACCATCTCTGCCTCTGACTTCAGCCGGGATTTGAACTCGGGTCGCTGGGGTGAGAGTCCAGAGCACTATCCACTATACCATGAAGACTTCACTAGTGTTGCAGGGAAGGAATGTACACTATATGGTTTAATGGAGCATTCTCTGACTCCACCACCAGCTCTGCCTCTGACTTCAGCTCCACCTCTGACTTCAGCACCGCCTCCAGCTCTGCCTCTGACTTCAGCTCCGCCTCCAGCTCTGCCTCTGACTTCAGCCCCACTTCCACCTTTGACTCTGCCTCCAGCTCCAGACCTGCTCTGCCTCTGCCTTCAGCTCCACACCAGTGTCCGACTTCAGCTCCACCTCCAACCCTGACTTCAGCTCTACCTCTGACTCCAGCTCCACACCAGTTTCACTTCAGCTCCACCTCTGACTCCAGCCCCACACCAGCTTTGCATCTGACTCCAATTTCAACTCCGCCTCTGACTTCAGCTCCACACCAGCTCTACCTCTGACTTCATTTCAGCCTCTGACTCCAGCTCTACACCATCTCTGCCTCTGACTTCAGCCCCACTTCCGCCTCCAACTCCGCCGCCAGCTCCACACCAGTTTCTGACTTCAGCTCCACCTCTGACTCCAGCTCCACACCAGTTCTGCATCTGACTTCAACTTCAGTTCCATCTCACACTACAGCTCCTCCTCCAACTCCAGTTCCACACCATCTCTGCCACTGACTTCAGCTCCGCTTCCAATTCCGGCGCCACACCAAATCTGCCTCTGACTTCAGGTCCGCCTCTGACTTCAGCTCCGCCTACAGTTCCAGCTCCGCCTCCAACACCTTTTCCATGATGACATATTTTCTTTGGTCCCACCGGGATTTGAACTCGGGTCGCTGGGGTGAGAGTCCAGAGCACTATCCACTATACCATTAAGACTTCACTAGTGTTGCAGGGAAGGAATGTACACTATATGGTTTAATGGAGCATTCTCTGACTCCACCACCAGCTCTGCCTCTGACTTCAGCTCCACCTCTGACTCCAGCTCCACACCAGTCTCTGACTTCAGCTCCACCTCTGACTCCAGCCCCACACCAGCTTTGCATCTGACTCCAACTTCATATCCGCCTCTGACTTCAGCTCCACACCAGCTCTACCTCTGACTTCATTTCTGCCTCTGACTCCACAACTTCAGTTCCATCTCTGACTACAGCTTCTCCTCCAACTCCAGCTCCACACCATCTCTGCCACTGACTTCAGCTCCGTCTCCAATTTCGGCACCACACCAAATCTGCCTCTGACTTCAGCTCCGCCTCTGACTTCAGCTCCGCCTACAGCTCCAGCTCCGCCACCAACGCCTTTTCCATGATGACATATTTTCTTTGGTCCCACCGGGATTTGAACTCGGGTCGCTGGGGTGAGAGTCCAGAGCACTATCCACTATACCATGAAGACTTCACTAGTGTTGCAGGGAAGGAATGTACACTATTTGGTTTAATGGAGCATTCTCTGACTCCACCACCAGCTCTGCCTCTGACTTCAGCACCGCCTCCAGCTCTGCCTCTGACTTCAGCTCCGCCTCCAGCTCTGCCTCTGACTTCAGCTCCGCCTCCAGCTCTGCCTCTGACTTCAGCCCCACTTCCGCCTTTGACTCTGCCTCCAGCTCCAGACCTGCTCTGCCTCTGCCTTCAGCTCCGCCTCCAGCTCCACACCAGTGTCCGACTTCAGCTCCACCTCCAACCCTGACTTCAGCTCTACCTCTGACTCCAGCTCCACACCAGTCTCACTTCAGCTCCACCTCTGACTCCAGCCCCACACCAGCTTTGCATCTGACTCCAAGTTCATCTCCGCCTCTGACTTCAGCTCCACACCAGCTCTACCTCTGACTTCATTTCTGCCTCTGACTCCAGCTCTACACCATCTCTGCCTCTGACTTCAGCCGGGATTTTAACTCGGGTCGCTGGGGTGAGAGTCCAGAGCACTATCCACTATACCATGAAGACTTCACTAGTGTTGCAGGGAAGGAATGTACACTATATGGTTTAATGGAGCATTCTCTGACTCCACCACCAGCTCTGCCTCTGACTTCAGCTCCACCTCTGACTTCAGCACCGCCTCCAGCTCTGCCTCTGACTTCAGCCCCACTTCCGCCTTTGACTGTGCCTCCAACTCCAGACCTGCTCTGCCTCTGCCTTCAGCTCCGCCTCCAGCTCCACACTAGTCTCTGACTACAGCTCCACCTCCAACCCTGACTTCAGCTCTACCTCTGACTCCAGCTCCACACCAGTCTCTGACTTCAGCTCCACCTCTGACTCCAGCCCCACACCAGCTTTGCATCTGACTCCAACTTCATCTCCGCCTCTGACTTCAGTTCCACACCAGCTCTACCTATGACTTCATTTCTGCCTCTGACTCCAGCTCTACACCATCTCTGCCTCTTACTTCAGCCCCGCTTCCGCCTCCAACTCCGACGCCAGCTCCACACCAGTTTCTGACTTCAGCTCCGCCTCTGACTCCAGCTCCACACCAGTTCTGCATCTGACCACAACTTCAGTTCCATCTCTGACTACAGCTTCTCCTCCAACTCCAGCACCACACCATCTCTGCCACTGACTTCAGCTCCGCCTTCAATTTCGGCACCACACCAAATCTGCCTCTGACTTCAGCTCCGCCTCTGACTTCAGCTCCGCCTACAGCTCCAGCTCCGCCACCAACGCCTTTTCCATGATGACATATTTTCTTTGGTCCCACCGGGATTTGAACTCGGGTCGCTGGGGTGAGAGTCCAGAGCACTATCCACTATACCATGAAGACTTCACTAGTGTTGCAGGGAAGGAATGTACACTATATGGTTTAATGGAGCATTCTCTGACTCCACCACCAGCTCTGCCTCTGACTTCAGCTCCACCTCTGACTTCAGCACCGCCTCCAGCTCTGCCTCTGACTTCAGCTCCGCCTCCAGCTCTGCCTCTGACTTCAGCCCCACTTCCGCCTTTGACTGTGCCTCCAGCTCCAGACCTGCTCTGCCTCTGCCTTCAGCTCCGCCTCCAGCTCCACACCAGTCTCTGACTTCAGCTCCACCTCCAACCCTGACTTCAGCTCTACCTCTGACTCCAGCTCCACACCAGTCTCTGACTTCAGCTCCACCTCTGACTCCAGCCCCACACCAGCTTTGCATCTGACTCCAACTTCATCTCCGCCTCTGACTTCAGTTCCACACCAGCTCTACCTATGACTTCATTTCTGCCTCTGACTCCAGCTCTACACCATCTCTGCCTCTGACTTCAGCCCCACTTCCGCCTCCAACTCCGACGCCAGCTCCACACCAGTTTCTGACTTCAGCTCCGCCTCTGACTCCAGCTCCACACCAGTTCTGCATCTGACCACAACTTCAGTTCCATCTCTGACTACAGCTTCTCCTCCAACTCCAGCGCCACACCATCTCTGCCACTGACTTCAGCTCCGCCTTCAATTTCGGCACCACACCAAATCTGCCTCTGACTTCAGCTCCGCCTCTGACTTCAGCTCCGCCTACAGCTCCAGCTCCGCCACCAACGCCTTTTCCATGATGATATATATTCTTTGGTCCCACCGGGATTTGAACTCGGGTCGCTGGGGTGAGAGTCCAGAGCACTATCCACTATACCATGAAGACTTCACTAGTGTTACAGGGAAGGAATGTACACTATATGGTTTAATGGAGCATTCTCTGACTCCACCACCAGCTCTGCCTCTGACTTCAGCTCCACCTCTGACTTCAGCACCGCCTCCAGCTCTGCCTCTGACTTCAGCTCCGCCTCCAGCTCTGCCTCTGACTTCAGCCCCACTTCCGCCTTTGACTCTGCCTCCTGCTCCAGACCTGCTCTGCCTCTGCCTTCAGCTCCGCCTCCAGCTCCACACCAGTCTCCGACTTCAGCTCCACCTCCAACCCTGACTTCAGCTCTACCTCTGACTCCAGCTCCACACCAGTCTCACTTCAGCTCCACCTCTGACTCCAGCCCCACACCAGCTTTGCATCTGACTCCAACTTCATCTCCGCCTCTGACTTGAGTTCCACACCAGCTCTACCTATGACTTCATTTCTGCCTCTGACTCCAGCTCTACACCATCTCTGCCTCTGACTTCAGCCCCACTTGCGCCTCCAACTCCGACGCCAGCTCCACACCAGTTTCTGACTTCAGCTCCGCCTCTGACTCCAGCTCCACACCAGTTCTGCATCTGACCACAACTTCAGTTCCATCTCTGACTACAGCTTCTCCTCCAACTCCAGCGCCACACCATCTCTGCCACTGACTTCAGCTCCGCCTTCAATTTCGGCACCACACCAAATCTGCCTCTGACTTCAGCTCCGCCTCTGACTTCAGCTCCGCCTACAGCTCCAGCTCCGCCACCAACGCCTTTTCCATGATGATATATATTCTTTGGTCCCACCGGGATTTGAACTCGGGTCGCTGGGGTGAGAGTCCAGAGCACTATCCACTATACCATGAAGACTTCACTAGTGTTACAGGGAAGGAATGTACACTATATGGTTTAATGGAGCATTCTCTGACTCCACCACCAGCTCTGCCTCTGACTTCAGCTCCATCTCTGACTTCAGCACCGCCTCCAGCTCTGCCTCTGACTTCAGCTCCGCCTCCAGCTCTGCCTCTGACTTCAGCCCCACTTCCGCCTTTGACTCTGCTACCAGCTCCAGACCTGCTCTGCCTTCAGCTCCGCCTCCAGCTCCACACCAATCTCCGACTTCAGCTCCACCTCCAACCTTGACTTCAGCTCTACCTCTGACTCCAGCTCCACACCAGTCTCACTTCAGCTCCACCTCTGACTCCAGCCCCACACCAGCTTTGCATCTGACTCCAACTTCATCTCCGCCTCTGACTTCAGCTCCACACCAGCTCTACCTCTGAATTCATTTCTGCCTCTGACTCCAGCTCAACACCATCTCTGCCTCTTACTTCAGCCCCACTTCCGCCTCCAACTCCGCCGCCAGCTCCACACCAGTTTCTGACTACAGCTTCTCCTCCAACTCCAGCTCCACACCATCTCTGCCACTGACTTCAGCTCCGCCTCCAATTTCGGCACCACAGCAAATCTGCCTCTGACTTCAGCTCCGCCTACAGCTCCAGCTCCGCCACCAACGCCTTTTCCATGATGAGATATTTTCTTTGGTCCCACCGGGATTTGAACTCGGGTCGCTGGGGTGAGAGTCCAGAGCACTATCCACTATACCATGTAGACTTCACTAGTGTTGCAGGGAAGGAATGTACACTATATGGTTTAATGGAGCATTCTCTGACTCCACCACCAGCTCTGCCTCTGACTTCAGCTCCACCTCTGACTTCAGCACCGCCTCCAGCTCCGCCTCTGACTTCAGCACCGCCTCCAGCTCTGCCTCTGACTTCAGCTCCGCCTCCAGCTCTGCCTCTGACTTCAGCCCCACTTCCGCCTTTGACTCTGCCTCCAGCTCCAGACCTGCTCTGCCTCTGCCTTCAGCTCCGCCTCCAGCTCCACACCAGTCTCTGACTTCAGCTCCACCTCCAACCCTGACTTCAGCTCTACCTCTGACTCCAGCTCCACACCAGTCTCTGATTTCAGCTCCACCTCTGACTCCAGCCCCACACCAGCTTTGCATCTGACTCCAACTTCATCTCCGCCTCTGACTTCAGCTCCACACCAGCTCTACCTCTGACTTCATTTCTGCCTCTGACTCCACAACTTCAGTTCCATCTCTGACTACAGCTTCTCCTCCAACTCCAGCTCCACACCATCTCTGCCACTGACTTCACCCCGCCTTCAATTTCGGCACCACACCAAATCTGCCTCTGACTTCACGTCCGCCTCTGACTTCAGCTCCGCCTACAGCTCCAGCTCCGCCACCAACGCCTTTTCCATGATGACATATTTTCTTTGGTCCCACCGGGATTTGACCTCGGGTCGCTGGGGTGAGAGTCCAGAGCACTACCCACTATACCATGAAGACTTCACTAGTGTTGCAGGGAAGGAATGTAGACTATATGGTTTAATGGAGCATTCTCTGACTCCACCACCAGTTCTGCCTCTGACTTCAGCTCCACTTCTGACTTCAGCAACGCCTCCAGCTTTGCCTCTGACTTCAGCTCCGCCTCCAGCTCTGCCTCTGACTTCAGCCCCACTTCCGCCTTTGACTCTGCCTCCAGCTCCAGACCTGCTCTGCCTCTGCCTTCAGCTCCGCCTCCAGCTCCACACCAGTCTCCGACTTCAGCTCCACCTCCATCCCTGACTTCAGCTCTACCTCTGACTTCAGCTCCACACCAGCTCTACCTCTGACTTCATTTCTGCTTCTGACTCCAGCTCTACACTATCTCTGCCTCTGACTTCAGCCGGGATTTGAACTCGGGTCGCTGGGGTGAGAGTCCAGAGCACTATCCACTATACCATGAAGACTTCACTAGTGTTGCAGGGAAGGAATGTACACTATATGGTTTAATGGAGCATTCTCTGACTCCACCACCAGCTCTGCCTCTGACTTCAGCTCCACCTCTGACTTCAGCACCGCCTCCAGCTCTGCCTCTGACTTCAGCTCCGCCTCCAGCTCTGCCTCTGACTTCAGCTCCGCCTCCAGCTCTGCCTCTGACTTCAGCCCCACTTCCGCCTTTGACTGTGCCTCCAACTCCAGACCTGCTCTGCCTCTGCCTTCAGCTCCGCCTCCAGCTCCACACCAGTCTCTGACTTCAGCTCCACCTCCAACCCTGACTTCAGCTCTACCTCTGACTCCAGCTCCACACCAGTCTCTGACTTCAGCTCCACCTCTGACTCCAGCCCCACACCAGCTTTGCATCTGACTCCAACTTCATCTCCGCCTCTGACTTCAGTTCCACACCAGCTCTACCTATGACTTCATTTCTGCCTCTGACTCCAGCTCTACACCATCTCTGCCTCTTACTTCAGCCCCGCTTCCGCCTCCAACTCCGACGCCAGCTCCACACCAGTTTCTGACTTCAGCTCCGCCTCTGACTCCAGCTCCACACCAGTTCTGCATCTGACTTCAACTTCAGTTCCATCTGACACTACAGCTCCTCCTCCAACTCCAGTTCCACACCTTCTCTGCCACTGACTTCAGCTCCGCTTCCAATTCCGGCGCCACATCAAATCTGCCTCTGAGTTCAGGTCCGCCTCTGACTTCAGCTCCGCCTACAGCTCCAGCTCCGCCTCCAACACCTTTTCCATGATGACATATTTTCTTTGGTCCCACCGGGATTTGAACTCGGGTCGCTGGGGTGAGAGTCCAGAGCACTATCCACTATACCATTAAGACTTCACTAGTGTTGCAGGGAAGGAATGTACACTATATGGTTTAATGGAGCATTCTCTGACTCCACCACCAGCTCTGCCTCTGACTTCAGCTCCACCTCTGACTTCAGCACCGCCTCCAGCTCTGCCTCTGACTTCAGCTCCGCCTCCAGCTCTGCCTCTGACTTCAGCTCCGCCTCCAGCTCTGCCTCTGACTTCAGCCCCACTTCCGCCTTTGACTCTGCCTCCAGCTCCAGACCTGCTCTGCCTCTGCCTTCAGCTCCGCCTCCAGCTCCACACCAGTGTCCGACTTCAGCTCCACCTCCAACCCTGACTTCAGCTCTACCTTTGACTCCAGCTCCACACCAGTCTCACTTCAGCTCCACCTCTGACTCCAGCCCCACACCAGCTTTGCATCTGACTCCAACTTCATCTCCGCCTCTGACTTCAGCTCCACACCAGCTCTACCTCTGACTTCATTTCTGCCTCTGACTCCAGCTCTACACCATCTCTGCCTCTGACTTCAGCCCCACTTCCGCCTCCAACTCCGCCACCAGCTCCACACCAGTTTCTGACTTCAGCTCCACCTCTGACTCCAGCTCCACACCAGTTCTGCATCTGACTTCAACTTCAGTTCCATCTCACACTACAGCTCCTCCTCCAACTCCAGTTCCACACCATCTGTGCCACTTACTTCAGCTCCGCTTCCAATTCCGGCGCCACACCAAATCTGCCTCTGACTTCAGGTCCGCCTCTGACTTCAGCTCCGCCTACAGCTCCAGCTCCGCCTCCAACACCTTTTCCATGATGACATATTTTCTTTGGTCCCACCGGGATTTGAACTCGGGTCGCTGGGGTGAGAGTCCAGAGCACTATCCACTATACCATTAAGACTTCACTAGTGTTGCAGGGAAGGAATGTACACTATATGGTTTAATGGAGCATTCTCTGACTCCACCACCAGATCTGCCTCTGACTTCAGCTCTGCCTCTGACTTCAGCTCCGCCTCCAGCTCTGCCTCTGACTTCAGCTCCGCCTCCAGCTCTGCCTCTGACTTCAGCCCCACTTCCGCCTTTGACTCTGCCTCCAGCTCCAGACCTGCTCTGCCTCTGCCTTCAGCTCCGCCTCCAGCTCCACACCAGTCTCTGACATCAGCTCCACCTCCAACCCTGACTTCAGCTGTACCTCTGACTCCAGCTCCACACCAGTCTCTGACTTCAGCTCCACCTCTGACTTCAGCTCCACACCAGCTCTGCCTCCAACTCCAGCCCCACACCAGCTTTGCATCTGACTCCTACTTCATCTTCGCCTCTTTCTTCAGCTCAACACCAGCTCTACCTCTGACTTCATTTCTGCCTCTGACTCCAGCTCTACACCATCTCTGCCTCTGACTTCAGCCGGGATTTGAACTCGGGTCGCTGGGGTGAGAGTCCAGAGCACTATCCACTATACCATGAAGACTTCACTAGTGTTGCAGGGAAGGAATGTACACTATATGGTTTAATGGAGCATTCTCTGACTCCACCACCAGCTCTGCCTCTGACTTCAGCTCCACCTCTGACTCCAGCTCCACACCAGTCTCTGACTTCAGCTCCACCTCTGACTCCAGCCCCACACCAGCTTTGCATCTGACTCCAACTTCATCTCCGCCTCTGACTTCAGCTCCACACCAGCTCTACCTCTGACTTCATTTCTGCCTCTGACTCCACAACTTCAGTTCCATCTCTGACTACAGCTTCTCCTCCAACTCCAGCTCCACACCATCTCTGCCACTGAGTTCAGCTCCGCCTCCAATTTCGGCACCACACCAAATCTGCCTCTGACTTCAGCTCCGCCTCTGACTTCAGCTCCGCCTACAGCTCCAGCTCCGCCACCAACGCCTTTTCCATGATGACATATTTTCTTTGGTCCCACCGGGATTTGAACTCGGGTCGCTGGGGTGAGAGTCCAGAGCACTATCCACTATACCATGAAGACTTCACTAGTGTTGCAGGGAAGGAATGTACACTATATGGTTTAATGGAGCATTCTCTGACTCCACCACCAGCTCTGCCTCTGACTTCAGCTCCACCTCTGACTTCAGCACCGCCTCCAGCTCTGCCTCTGACTTCAGCTCCGCCTCCAGCTCTGCCTCTGACTTCAGCCCCACTTCCGCCTTTGACTCTGCCTCCAGCTCCAGACCTGCTCTGCCTCTATCTTCAGCTCCGCCTCCAGCTCCACACCAGTGTCCGACTTCAGCTCCACCTCCAACCCTGACTTCAGCTCTACCTCTGACTCCAGCTTCACACCAGTCTCACTTCAGCTCCACCTCTGACTCCAGCCCCACACCAGCTTTGCATCTGACTCCAATTTCATCTCCGCCTCTGACTCCAGCTCTTCACCATCTCTGCCTCTGACTTCAGCCCCACTTCCGCCGCCAGCTCCACACCAGTTTCTGACTTCAGCTCCACCTCTGACTCCAGCTCCACACCAGTTCTGCATCTGACTTCAACTTCAGTTCCATCTCACACTACAGCTCCTCCTCCAACTCCAGTTCCACACCATCTCTGCCACTGACTTCAGCTCCGCCTTCAATTTCCGGCGCCACACCAAATCTGCCTCTGACTTCAGCTCCGCCTCTGACTTCAGCTCCGCCTACAGCTCCAGCTCCGCCACCAACGCCTTTTCCATGATGACATATTTTCTTTGGTCCCACCGGGATTTGAACTCGGGTCGCTGGGGTGAGAGTCCAGAGCACTATCCACTATACCATGAAGACTTCACTAGTGTTGCAGGGAAGGAATGTACACTATATGGTTTAATGGAGCATTCTCTGACTCCACCACCAGCTCTGCCTCTGACTTCAGCTCCACCTCTGACTCCAGCTCCACACCAGTCTCTGTCTTCAGCTCCACCTCTGACTCCAGCCCCACACCAGCTTTGCATCTGACTCCAACTTCATCTCCGCCTCTGACTTCAGCTCCACACCAGCTCTACCTCTGACTTCATTTCTGCCTCTGACTCCACAACTTCAGTTCCATCTCTGACTACAGCTTCTCCTCCAACTCCAGCTCCACACCATCTCTGCCACTGACTTCAGCTCCGCCTCCAATTTCGGCACCACACCAAATCTGCCTCTGACTTCAGCTCCGCCTCTGACTTAAGCTCCGCCTACAGCTCAAGCTCCGCCACCAACGCCTTTTCCATGATGACATATTTTCTTTGGTCCCAACGGGATTTGAACTCGGGTCGCTGGGGTGAGAGTCCAGAGCACTATCCACTATACCATGAAGACTTCACTAGTGTTGCAGGGAAGGAATGTACACTATATGGTTTAATGGAGCATTCTCTGACTCCACCACCAGCTCTGCCTCTGACTTCAGCTCCACCTCTGACTTCAGCACCGCCTCCGGCTCTGCCTCTGACTTCAGCTCCGCCTCCAGCTCTGCCTCTGACTTCAGCCCCACTTCCGCCTTTGACTGTGCCTCCAGCTCCAGACCTCCTCTGCCTCTGCCTTCAGCTCCGCCTCCAGCTCCACACCAGTCTCTGACTTCAGCTCCACCTCCAACCCTGACTTTAGCTCTACCTCTGACTCCAGCTCCACACCAGTCTCTGACTTCAGCTCCACCTCTGACTCCAGCCCCACACCAGCTTTGCATCTGACTCCAACTTCATCTCCGCCTCTGACTTCAGTTCCACACCAGCTCTACCTATGACTTCATTTCTGCCTCGGACTCCAGCTCTACACCATCTCTGCCTCTGACTTCAGCCCCACTTCCGCCTCCAACTCCGACGCCAGCTCCACACCAGTTTCTGACTTCAGCTTCGCCTCTGACTCCAGCTCCACACCAGTTCTGCATCTGACCACAACTTCAGTTCCATCTCTGACAACAGCTTCTCCTCCAACTCCAGCTCCACACCATCTCTGCCACTGACTTCAGCTCCGCCTTCAATTTCGGCACCACACCAAATCTGCCTCTGACTTCAGCTCCGCCTCTGACTTCAGCTCCGCCTACAGTTCCAGCTCCGCCTCCAACACCTTTTCCATGATGACATATTTTCTTTGGTCCCACCGGGATTTGAACTCGGGTCGCTGGGGTGAGAGTCCAGAGCACTATCCACTATACCATGAAGACTTCACTAGTGTTGCAGGGAAGGAATGTACACTATATGGTTTAATGGAGCATTCTCTGACTCCACCACCAGCTCTGCCTCTGACTTCAGCTCCACCTCTGACTTCAGCACCGCCTCCAGCTCTGCCTCTGACTTCAGCTCCGCCTCCAGCTCTGCCTCTGACTTCAGCTCCGCCTCCAGCTCTGCCTCTGACTTCAGCCCCACTTCCGCCTTTGACTGTGCCTCCAGCTCCAGAACTGCTCTGCCTCTGCCTTCAGCTCCGCCTCCAGCTCCACACCAGTCTCCGACTTCAGCTCCACCTCCAACCCTGACTTCAGCTTTACTTCTGACTCCAGCTCCACACCAGTTTCACTTCAGCTCCACCTCTGACTCCAGCCCCACACCAGCTTTGCATCTGACTCCAATTTCATCTTCACCTCTGACTTCAGCTCCACACCAGTTCTACCTCTGACTTCATTTCTGCCTCTGACTCCAGCTCTACACCATCTCTGCCTCTGACTTCAGCCCCACTTCCGCCTCCAACTCCGCCGCCAGCTCCACACCAGTTTCTGACTTCAGCTCCACCTCTGACTCCAGCTCCACACCAGTTCTGCATCTGACTTCAACTTCAGTTCCATCTGACACTACAGCTCCTCCTCCAACTCCAGTTCCACACCTTCTCTGCCACTGACTTCAGCTCCGCTTCCAATTCCGGCGCCACATCAAGTCTGCCTCTGAGTTCAGGTCCGCCTCTGACTTCAGCTCCGCCTACAGCTCCAGCTCCGCCTCCAACACCTTTTCCATGATAACATATTTTCTTTGGTCCCACCGGGATTTGAACTCGGGTCGCTGGGGTGAGAGTCCAGAGCACTATCCACTATACCATTAAGACTTCACTAGTGTTGCAGGGAAGGAATGTACACTATATGGTTTAATGGAGCATTCTCTGACTCCACCACCAGCTCTGCCTCTGACTTCAGCACCGCCTCCAGCTCTGCCTCTGACTTCAGCTCCGCCTCCAGGTCTGCCTCTGACTTCAGCCCCACTTCCGCCTTTGACTCTGCCAGAGGTAGAGCTGGTGTGGAGCTGAAGTCAGAGGCGGAGATGAAATTGGAGTCAGATGCAAAGCTGGTGTGGGGCTGGAGTCAGAGGTGGAGCTGAAGTGAGACTGGTGTGGAGCTGGAGTCAGAGGTAGAGCTGAAGTCAGGGTTGGAGGTGGAGCTGAAGTCGGACACTGGTGTGGAGCTGAAGGCAGAGGCAGAGCAGGTCTGGAGCTGGAGGCAGAGTCAAAGGCGGAAGTGGGGCTGAAGTCAGAGGCAGAGCTGGAGGCGGAGCTGAAGTCAGAGGCAGAGCTGGAGGCGGTGCTGAAGTCAGAGGTGGAGCTGAAGTCAGAGGCAGAGCTGGTGGTGGAGTCAGAGAATGCTCCATTAAACCATATAGTGTACATTCCTTCCCTGCAACACTAGTGAAGTCTTCATGGTATAGTGGATAGTGCTCTGGACTCTCACCCCAGCGACCCGAGTTCAAATCCCGGCTGAAGTCAGAGGCAGAGATGGTGTAGAGCTGGAGTCAGAGGCAGAAATGAAGTCAGAGGTAGAGCTGGTGTGGAGCTGAAGTCAGAGGCGGAGATGAAATTGGAGTCAGATGCAAAGCTGGTGTGGGGCTGGAGTCAGAGGTGGAGCTGAAGTGAGACTGGTGTGGAGCTGGAGTCAGAGGTAGAGCTGAAGTCAGGGTTGGAGGTGGAGCTGAAGTCGGACACTGGTGTGGAGCTGGAGGCGGAGCTGAAGGCAGAGGCAGAGCAGGTCTGGAGCTGGAGGCAGAGTCAAAGGCGGAAGTGGGGCTGAAGTCAGAGGCAGAGCTGGAGTCGGAGCTGAAGTCAGAGGCAGAGCTGGAGGCGGAGCTGAAGTCAGAGGCAGAGCTGGAGGCGGTGCTGAAGTCAGAGGTGGAGCTGAAGTCAGAGGCAGAGCTGGTGGTGGAGTCAGAGAATGCTCCATTAAACCATATAGTGTACATTCCTTCCCTGCAACACTAGTGAAGTCTTCATGGTATAGTGGATAGTGCTCTGGACTCTCACCCCAGCGACCCGAGTTCAAATCCCGGCTGAAGTCAGAGGCAGAGATGGTGTAGAGCTGGAGTCAGAGGCAGAAATGAAGTAAGAGGTAGAGCTGGTGTGGAGCTGAAGTCAGAGGCGGAGATGAAATTGGAGTCAGATGCAAAGCTGGTGTGGGGCTGGAGTCAGAGGTGGAGCTGAAGTGAGACTGGTGTGGAGCTGGAGTCAGAGGTAGAGCTGAAGTCAGGGTTGGAGGTGGAGCTGAAGTCGGACACTGGTGTGGAGCTGGAGGCGGAGCTGAAGGCAGAGGCAGAGCAGGTCTGGAGCTGGAGGCAGAGTCAAAGGCGGAAGTGGGGCTGAAGTCAGAGGCAGAGCTGGAGGCGGAGCTGAAGTCAGAGGCAGAGCTGGAGGCGGAGCTGAAGTCAGAGGCAGAGCTGGAGGCGGTGCTGAAGTCAGAGGTGGAGCTGAAGTCAGAGGCAGAGCTGGTGGTGGAGTCAGAGAATGCTCCATTAAACCATATAGTGTACATTCCTTCCCTGCAACACTAGTGAAGTCTTCATGGTATAGTGGATAGTGCTCTGGACTCTCACCCCAGCGACCCGAGTTCAAATCCCGGTGGGACCAAAGAAAATATGTCATCATGGAAAAGGCGTTGGTGGCGGAGCTGGAGCTGTAGGCGGAGCTGAAGTCAGAGGCGGAGCTGAAGTCAGAGGCAGATTTGGTGTGGTGCCGAAATTGGAGGCGGAGCTGAAGTCAGTGGCAGAGATGGTGTGGAGCTGGAGTTGGAGGAGAAGCTGTAGTCAGAGATGGAACTGAAGTTGTGGAGTCAGAGGCAGAAATGAAGTCAGAGGTAGAGCTGGTGTGGAGCTGAAGTCAGAGGCGGAGATGAAGTTGGAGTCAGATGCAAAGCTGGTGTGGGGCTGGAGTCAGAGGTGGAGCTGAAGTCAGAGACTGGTGTGGAGCTGGAGTCAGAGGTGGAGCTGAAGTCAGAGGCAGAGCTGGTGGTGGAGTCAGAGAATGCTCCATTAAACCATATAGTGTATATTCCTTCCCTGCAACACTAGTGAAGTCTTAATGGTATAGTGGATAGTGCTCTGGACTCTCACCCCAGCGACCCGAGTTCAAATCCCGGTGGGACCAAAGAAAATATGTCATCATGGAAAAGGTGTTGGAGGCGGAGCTGGAACTGTAGGCGGAGCTGAAGTCAGAGGCGGACCTGAAGTCAGAGGCAGATTTGGTGTGGCGCCGGAATTGGAAGCGGAGCTGAAGTCAGTGGCAGAGATGGTGTGGAACTGGAGTTGGAGGAGGAGCTGTAGTGTGAGATGGAACTGAAGTTGAAGTCAGATGCAGAACTGGTGTGGAGCTGGAGTCAGAGGTGGAGCTGAAGTCAGAAACTGGTGTGGTGCTGGCGGCGGAGTTGGAGGCGGAAGTGGGGCTGAAGTCAGAGGCAGAGATGGTGTAGAGCTGGAGTCAGAGGCTGAAATGAAGTCAGAGGTAGAGCTGGTGTGGAGCTGAAGTCAGAGGCGGAGATGAAATTGGAGTCAGATGCAAAGCTGGTGTGGGGCTGGAGTCAGAGGTGGAGCTGAAGTGAGACTGGTGTGGAGCTGGAGTCAGAGGTAGAGCTGAAGTCAGGGTTGGAGGTGGAGCTGAAGTCGGACACTGGTGTGGAGCTGGAGGCGGAGCTGAAGGCAGAGGCAGAGCAGGTCTGGAGCTGGAGGCAGAGTCAAAGGCGGAAGTGGGGCTGAAGTCAGAGGCAGAGCTGGAGGCGGAGCTGAAGTCAGAGGCAGAGCTGGAGGCGGTGCTGAAGTCAGAGGTGGAGCTGAAGTCAGAGGCAGAGCTGGTGGTGGAGTCAGAGAATGCTCCATTAAACCATATAGTGTACATTCCTTCCCTGCAACACTAGTGAAGTCTTCATGGTATAGTGGATAGTGCTCTGGACTCTCACCCCAGCGACCCGAGTTCAAATCCCGGCTGAAGTCAGAGGCAGAGATGGTGTAGAGCTGGAGTCAGAGGCAGAAATGAAGTCAGAGGTAGAGCTGGTGTGAAGCTGAAGTCAGAGGCGGAGATGAAATTGGAGTCAGATGCAAAGCTGGTGTGGGGCTGGAGTCAGAGGTGGAGCTGAAGTGAGACTGGTGTGGAGCTGGAGTCAGAGGTAGAGCTGAAGTCAGGGTTGGAGGTGGAGCTGAAGTCGGACACTGGTGTGGAGCTGGAGGCGGAGCTGAAGGCAGAGGCAGAGCAGGTCTGGAGCTGGAGGCACAGTCAAAGGCGGAAGTGGGGCTGAAGTCAGAGGCAGAGCTGGAGGCGGAGCTGAAGTCAGAGGCAGAGCTGGAGGCGGAGCTGAAGTCAGAGGCAGAGCTGGAGGCGGTGCTGAAGTCAGAGGTGGAGCTGAAGTCAGAGGCAGAGCTGGTGGTGGAGTCAGAGAATGCTCCATTAAACCATATAGTGTACATTCCTTCCCTGCAACACTAGTGAAGTCTTCATGGTATAGTGGATAGTGCTCTGGACTCTCACCCCAGCGACCCGAGTTCAAATCCCGGTGAGACCAAAGAAAATATGTCATCATGGAAAAGGCGTTGGTGGCGGAGCTGGAGCTGTAGGCGGAGCTGAAGTCAGAGGCGGAGCTGAAGTCAGAGGCAGATTTGGTGTGGTGCCGAAATTGGAGGCGGAGCTGAAGTCAGTGGCAGAGATGGTGTGGAGCTGGAGTTGGAGGAGAAGCTGTAGTCAGAGATGGAACTGAAGTTGTGGAGTCAGAGGCAGAAATGAAGTCAGAGGTAGAGCTGGTGTGGAGCTGAAGTCAGAGGTGGAGATGAAGTTGGAGTCAGATGCAAAGCTGGTGTGGGGCTGGAGTCAGAGGTGGAGCTGAATTCAGAGACTGGTGTGGAGCTGGAGTCAGAGGTGGAGCTGAAGTAAGAGGCAAAGCTGGTGGTGGAGTCAGAGAATGCTCCATTAAACCATATAGTGTACATTCCTTCCCTGCAACACTAGTGAAGTCTTAATGGTATAGTGGATAGTGCTCTGGACTCTCACCCCAGCGACCCGAGTTCAAATCCCGGTGGGACCAAAGAAAATATGTCATCATGGAAAAGGTGTTGGAGGCGGAGCTGGAACTGTAGGCGGAGCTGAAGTCAGAGGCGGACCTGAAGTCAGAGGCAGATTTGGTGTGGCGCCGGAATTGGAAGCGGAGCTGAAGTCAGTGGCAGAGATGGTGTGGAACTGGAGTTGGAGGAGGAGCTGTAGTGTGAGATGGAACTGAAGTTGAAGTCAGATGCAGAACTGGTGTGGAGCTGGAGTCAGAGGTGGAGCTGAAGTCAGAAACTGGTGTGGAGCTGGTGTCGGAGTTGGAGGCGGAAGTGGGGCTGAAGTCAGAGGCAGAGATGGTGTAGAGCTGGAGTCAGAGGCTGAAATGAAGTCAGAGGTAAAGCTGGTGTGGAGCTGAAGTCAGAGGCGGAGATGAAATTGGAGTCAGATGCAAAGCTGGTGTGGGGCTGGAGTCAGAGGTGGAGCTGAAGTGAAACTGGTGTGGAGCTGGAGTCAGAGGTAGAGCTGAAGTCAGGGTTGGAGGTGGAGCTGAAGTCGGACACTGGTGTGGAGCTGAAGGCAGAGGCAGAGCAGGTCTGGAGCTGGAGGCAGAGTCAAAGGCGGAAGTGGGGCTGAAGTCAGAGGCAGAGCTGGAGGCGGAGCTGCAGTCAGAGGCAGAGCTGGAGGCGGTGCTGAAGTCAGAGGTGGAGCTGAAGTCAGAGGCAGAGCTGGTGGTGGAGTCAGAGAATGCTCCATTAAACCATATAGTGTACATTCCTTTCCTGCAACACTAGTGAAGTCTTCATGGTATAGTGGATAGTGCTCTGGACTCTCACCCCAGCGACCCGAGTTCAAATCCCGGCTGAAGTCAGAGGCAGAGATGGTGTAGAGCTGGAGTCAGAGGCAGAAATGAAGTCAGAGGTAGAGCTGGTGTGGAGCTGAAGTCAGAGGCGGAGATGAAATTGGAGTCAGATGCAAAGCTGGTGTGGGGCTGGAGTCAGAGGTGGAGCTGAAGTGAGACTGGTGTGGAGCTGGAGTCAGAGGTAGAGCTGAAGTCAGGGTTGGAGGTGGAGCTGAAGTCGGACACTGGTGTGGAGCTGGAGGCGGAGCTGAAGGCAGAGGCAGAGCAGGTCTGGAGCTGGAGGCAGAGTCAAAGGCGGAAGTGGGGCTGAAGTCAGAGGCAGAGCTGGAGTCGGGTTAGGGTTAGGGTTAGGGTTAGGGTTAGGGTTAGGGTTAGGGTTAGGGTTAGGGTTAGGGTTAGGGTTAGGGTTAGGGTTAGGGTTAGGGTTAGGGTTAGGGTTAGGATTGGAGTATGGAGTCCTCCTCTCACCCGGATTGGGGAACCCACGCTCCCCCCGGGGAGAGAAGGACAATGCACGGTCCATCACCCCGTAGCCCACTCCCGCCCCTTGCCCACGATAACCGTTCGCCGGCTGGCGTCGTCCACCACGACGGACAAGTGTCCATTCCTCATCGCACAGGTAGGGCATGTTGTGGTGAGAAAAAATGACAATAACAATAAAATGATTTTTAAATACTTTCCTTCATTGAATTGTCCAAATGAAAGTTGCAAAACAAAGGTGATCCGAACAAAGTTGAAAATGTGTTTTTTTTTTTTTTTTTTTTTTTTTTTTTTTTTTTTTTTTTTTTTTTTTTTTTTTTTTTTTTGAAAAAAAAATAATAATCCGTTAAATGGTTTTATTTGGCCAAGAAAGGACGAATAAAAGTGTGCACTGACAACGTTTCGGCCCAATCGGCCTTCTTCAGGTCTAGCACACTTTTAAATTTGCGAGCGATGTTGCTCCTCCGCTGTCCCGGTGCGTACTGAGCGACTCCTCTCTCTTCACTCTCACGTCACTCCTCCCGGGCGGGGCTCGTGTTGAACCAATCAGACGGCATGTTTATTTTCAAGTACGCATTCGCTATTTTTAGAAATTTTTGTTGTTTTCATTTAGAAAAAATGAGGGTATCAAAGCTCAATGTCTATTTTCGTTAGTCACAAATCGAGTCATATTATTTTCGTTTGTCTGTATTCAATTTCTGTCGTAATTACTGGTTCGTTCAGGACTACAGGTGAGTTTCGATCGTAAACAAGGTAAGTTCGTTTTCTAAAATCTTTTAGTTTGCAGGGAAGCGCTGAAGGTCACAAATAGTGTAACGGTCACAGATAGTGTCAGAAGGGTCAGGGTTAGGGTTAGGGTTAGGGTTAGGGTTAGGGTTAGGGTTAGGGTTAGGGTTAGGGTTAGGGTTAGGGTTAGGGTTAGGGTTAGGGTTAGGGTTAGGGTTAGGGTTAGGGTTAGGGTTAGGGTTAGGGTTAGGGTTAGGGTTAGGGTTAGGGTTAGGGTTAGGGTTAGGGTTAGGGTTAGGGTTAGGGTTAGGGTTAGGGTTAGGGTTAGGGTTAGGGTTAGGGTTAGGGTTAGGGTTAGGGTTAGGGTTAGGGTTAGGGTTAGGGTTAGGGTTAGGGTTAGGGTTAGGGTTAGGGTTAGGGTTAGGGTTAGGGTTAGGGTTAGGGTTAGGGTTAGGGTTAGGGTTAGGGTTAGGGTTAGGGTTAGGGTTAGGGTTAGGGTTAGGGTTAGGGTTAGGGTTAGGGTTAGGGTTAGGGTTAGGGTTAGGGTTAGGGTTAGGGTTAGGGTTAGGGTTAGGGTTAGGGTTAGGGTTAGGGTTAGGGTTAGGGTTAGGGTTAGGGTTAGGGTTAGGGTTAGGGTTAGGGTTAGGGTTAGGGTTAGGGTTAGGGTTAGGGTTAGGGTTAGGGTTAGGGTTAGGGTTAGGGTTAGGGTTAGGGTTAGGGTTAGGGTTAGGGTTAGGGTTAGGGTTAGGGTTAGGGTTAGGGTTAGGGTTAGGGTTAGGGTTAGGGTTAGGGTTAGGGTTAGGGTTAGGGTTAGGGTTAGGGTTAGGGTTAGGGTTAGGGTTAGGGTTAGGGTTAGGGTTAGGGTTAGGGTTAGGGTTAGGGTTAGGGTTAGGGTTAGGGTTAGGGTTAGGGTTAGGGTTAGGGTTAGGGTTAGGGTTAGGGTTAGGGTTAGGGTTAGGGTTAGGGTTAGGGTTAGGGTTAGGGTTAGGGTTAGGGTTAGGGTTAGGGTTAGGGTTAGGGTTAGGGTTAGGGTTAGGGTTAGGGTTAGGGTTAGGGTTAGGGTTAGGGTTAGGGTTAGGGTTAGGGTTAGGGTTAGGGTTAGGGTTAGGGTTAGGGTTAGGGTTAGGGTTAGGGTTAGGGTTAGGGTTAGGGTTAGGGTTAGGGTTAGGGTTAGGGTTAGGGTTAGGGTTAGGGTTAGGGTTAGGGTTAGGGTTAGGGTTAGGGTTAGGGTTAGGGTTAGGGTTAGGGTTAGGGTTAGGGTTAGGGTTAGGGTTAGGGTTAGGGTTAGGGTTAGGGTTAGGGTTAGGGTTAGGGTTAGGGTTAGGGTTAGGGTTAGGGTTAGGGTTAGGGTTAGGGTTAGGGTTAGGGTTAGGGTTAGGGTTAGGGTTAGGGTTAGGGTTAGGGTTAGGGTTAGGGTTAGGGTTAGGGTTAGGGTTAGGGTTAGGGTTAGGGTTAGGGTTAGGGTTAGGGTTAGGGTTAGGGTTAGGGTTAGGGTTAGGGTTAGGGTTAGGGTTAGGGTTAGGGTTAGGGTTAGGGTTAGGGTTAGGGTTAGGGTTAGGGTTAGGGTTAGGGTTAGGGTTAGGGTTAGGGTTAGGGTTAGGGTTAGGGTTAGGGTTAGGGTTAGGGTTAGGGTTAGGGTTAGGGTTAGGGTTAGGGTTAGGGTTAGGGTTAGGGTTAGGGTTAGGGTTAGGGTTAGGGTTAGGGTTAGGGTTAGGGTTAGGGTTAGGGTTAGGGTTAGGGTTAGGGTTAGGGTTAGGGTTAGGGTTAGGGTTAGGGTTAGGGTTAGGGTTAGGGTTAGGGTTAGGGTTAGGGTTAGGGTTAGGGTTAGGGTTAGGGTTAGGGTTAGGGTTAGGGTTAGGGTTAGGGTTAGGGTTAGGGTTAGGGTTAGGGTTAGGGTTAGGGTTAGGGTTAGGGTTAGGGTTAGGGTTAGGGTTAGGGTTAGGGTTAGGGTTAGGGTTAGGGTTAGGGTTAGGGTTAGGGTTAGGGTTAGGGTTAGGGTTAGGGTTAGGGTTAGGGTTAGGGTTAGGGTTAGGGTTAGGGTTAGGGTTAGGGTTAGGGTTAGGGTTAGGGTTAGGGTTAGGGTTAGGGTTAGGGTTAGGGTTAGGGTTAGGGTTAGGGTTAGGGTTAGGGTTAGGGTTAGGGTTAGGGTTAGGGTTAGGGTTAGGGTTAGGGTTAGGGTTAGGGTTAGGGTTAGGGTTAGGGTTAGGGTTAGGGTTAGGGTTAGGGTTAGGGTTAGGGTTAGGGTTAGGGTTAGGGTTAGGGTTAGGGTTAGGGTTAGGGTTAGGGTTAGGGTTAGGGTTAGGGTTAGGGTTAGGGTTAGGGTTAGGGTTAGGGTTAGGGTTAGGGTTAGGGTTAGGGTTAGGGTTAGGGTTAGGGTTAGGGTTAGGGTTAGGGTTAGGGTTAGGGTTAGGGTTAGGGTTAGGGTTAGGGTTAGGGTTAGGGTTAGGGTTAGGGTTAGGGTTAGGGTTAGGGTTAGGGTTAGGGTTAGGGTTAGGGTTAGGGTTAGGGTTAGGGTTAGGGTTAGGGTTAGGGTTAGGGTTAGGGTTAGGGTTAGGGTTAGGGTTAGGGTTAGGGTTAGGGTTAGGGTTAGGGTTAGGGTTAGGGTTAGGGTTAGGGTTAGGGTTAGGGTTAGGGTTAGGGTTAGGGTTAGGGTTAGGGTTAGGGTTAGGGTTAGGGTTAGGGTTAGGGTTAGGGTTAGGGTTAGGGTTAGGGTTAGGGTTAGGGTTAGGGTTAGGGTTAGGGTTAGGGTTAGGGTTAGGGTTAGGGTTAGGGTTAGGGTTAGGGTTAGGGTTAGGGTTAGGGTTAGGGTTAGGGTTAGGGTTAGGGTTAGGGTTAGGGTTAGGGTTAGGGTTAGGGTTAGGGTTAGGGTTAGGGTTAGGGTTAGGGTTAGGGTTAGGGTTAGGGTTAGGGTTAGGGTTAGGGTTAGGGTTAGGGTTAGGGTTAGGGTTAGGGTTAGGGTTAGGGTTAGGGTTAGGGTTAGGGTTAGGGTTAGGGTTAGGGTTAGGGTTAGGGTTAGGGTTAGGGTTAGGGTTAGGGTTAGGGTTAGGGTTAGGGTTAGGGTTAGGGTTAGGGTTAGGGTTAGGGTTAGGGTTAGGGTTAGGGTTAGGGTTAGGGTTAGGGTTAGGGTTAGGGTTAGGGTTAGGGTTAGGGTTAGGGTTAGGGTTAGGGTTAGGGTTAGGGTTAGGGTTAGGGTTAGGGTTAGGGTTAGGGTTAGGGTTAGGGTTAGGGTTAGGGTTAGGGTTAGGGTTAGGGTTAGGGTTAGGGTTAGGGTTAGGGTTAGGGTTAGGGTTAGGGTTAGGGTTAGGGTTAGGGTTAGGGTTAGGGTTAGGGTTAGGGTTAGGGTTAGGGTTAGGGTTAGGGTTAGGGTTAGGGTTAGGGTTAGGGTTAGGGTTAGGGTTAGGGTTAGGGTTAGGGTTAGGGTTAGGGTTAGGGTTAGGGTTAGGGTTAGGGTTAGGGTTAGGGTTAGGGTTAGGGTTAGGGTTAGGGTTAGGGTTAGGGTTAGGGTTAGGGTTAGGGTTAGGGTTAGGGTTAGGGTTAGGGTTAGGGTTAGGGTTAGGGTTAGGGTTAGGGTTAGGGTTAGGGTTAGGGTTAGGGTTAGGGTTAGGGTTAGGGTTAGGGTTAGGGTTAGGGTTAGGGTTAGGGTTAGGGTTAGGGTTAGGGTTAGGGTTAGGGTTAGGGTTAGGGTTAGGGTTAGGGTTAGGGTTAGGGTTAGGGTTAGGGTTAGGGTTAGGGTTAGGGTTAGGGTTAGGGTTAGGGTTAGGGTTAGGGTTAGGGTTAGGGTTAGGGTTAGGGTTAGGGTTAGGGTTAGGGTTAGGGTTAGGGTTAGGGTTAGGGTTAGGGTTAGGGTTAGGGTTAGGGTTAGGGTTAGGGTTAGGGTTAGGGTTAGGGTTAGGGTTAGGGTTAGGGTTAGGGTTAGGGTTAGGGTTAGGGTTAGGGTTAGGGTTAGGGTTAGGGTTAGGGTTAGGGTTAGGGTTAGGGTTAGGGTTAGGGTTAGGGTTAGGGTTAGGGTTAGGGTTAGGGTTAGGGTTAGGGTTAGGGTTAGGGTTAGGGTTAGGGTTAGGGTTAGGGTTAGGGTTAGGGTTAGGGTTAGGGTTAGGGTTAGGGTTAGGGTTAGGGTTAGGGTTAGGGTTAGGGTTAGGGTTAGGGTTAGGGTTAGGGTTAGGGTTAGGGTTAGGGTTAGGGTTAGGGTTAGGGTTAGGGTTAGGGTTAGGGTTAGGGTTAGGGTTAGGGTTAGGGTTAGGGTTAGGGTTAGGGTTAGGGTTAGGGTTAGGGTTAGGGTTAGGGTTAGGGTTAGGGTTAGGGTTAGGGTTAGGGTTAGGGTTAGGGTTAGGGTTAGGGTTAGGGTTAGGGTTAGGGTTAGGGTTAGGGTTAGGGTTAGGGTTAGGGTTAGGGTTAGGGTTAGGGTTAGGGTTAGGGTTAGGGTTAGGGTTAGGGTTAGGGTTAGGGTTAGGGTTAGGGTTAGGGTTAGGGTTAGGGTTAGGGTTAGGGTTAGGGTTAGGGTTAGGGTTAGGGTTAGGGTTAGGGTTAGGGTTAGGGTTAGGGTTAGGGTTAGGGTTAGGGTTAGGGTTAGGGTTAGGGTTAGGGTTAGGGTTAGGGTTAGGGTTAGGGTTAGGGTTAGGGTTAGGGTTAGGGTTAGGGTTAGGGTTAGGGTTAGGGTTAGGGTTAGGGTTAGGGTTAGGGTTAGGGTTAGGGTTAGGGTTAGGGTTAGGGTTAGGGTTAGGGTTAGGGTTAGGGTTAGGGTTAGGGTTAGGGTTAGGGTTAGGGTTAGGGTTAGGGTTAGGGTTAGGGTTAGGGTTAGGGTTAGGGTTAGGGTTAGGGTTAGGGTTAGGGTTAGGGTTAGGGTTAGGGTTAGGGTTAGGGTTAGGGTTAGGGTTAGGGTTAGGGTTAGGGTTAGGGTTAGGGTTAGGGTTAGGGTTAGGGTTAGGGTTAGGGTTAGGGTTAGGGTTAGGGTTAGGGTTAGGGTTAGGGTTAGGGTTAGGGTTAGGGTTAGGGTTAGGGTTAGGGTTAGGGTTAGGGTTAGGGTTAGGG
This sequence comes from Syngnathus leptorhynchus, assembly GCF_054491065.1. Lineage (NCBI taxonomy): Eukaryota > Metazoa > Chordata > Actinopteri > Syngnathiformes > Syngnathidae > Syngnathus > Syngnathus leptorhynchus. The sequence goes on from NW_028231998.1 coordinate 1,147,245, forward strand.
TTAGGGTTAGGGTTAGGGTTAGGTTAGGGTTAGGGTTAGGGTTAGGGTTAGGGTTAGGGTTAGGGTTAGGGTTAGGGTTAGGGTTAGGGTTAGGGTTAGGGTTAGGGTTAGGGTTAGGGTTAGGGTTAGGGTTAGGGTTAGGGTTAGGGTTAGGGTTAGGGTTAGGGTTAGGGTTAGGGTTAGGGTTAGGGTTAGGGTTAGGGTTAGGGTTAGGGTTAGGGTTAGGTTAGGGTTAGGGTTAGGGTTAGGGTTAGGGTTAGGGTTAGGGGGTTAGGGTTAGGGTTAGGGTTAGGGTTAG